>NC_057344.1:3088437-3423125 GCF_016509475.1 Prionailurus bengalensis | reverse complement strand
GCTCTCTTTCAGTGTCCAGTCTCAGCAAACAACTCTTCATATCTCCTTATGCAAACCAAGGCCCTGGCATCACCTTGCCTGTTCCCTCTCTCCCTCCTCGTATGCAACCCGGCACTGGACCCTGCTGACCTTCTGCCTCCTGAACCTACTCCCACTCCCCTGCTCTCCCCCGCCCCCCTACTGCCACCACCTCAGTGTGAGATCTGTTATGTCCCAGGGAAGGGTCATGAAAGCTTCTATCCCTCACCTTCTGCTTCTGTAGCCCACTGCTTGGCAATGCTTCATAGAGCAATCTTTTTGAAATTTCAGTGTGATCATGACATATCCCTCCTCTATGCCTTCAATGTTGTCCAAAGCATTTAGGAACAGGAAAATTAAAAAAACAACAATAATAATCCTTGGCATAGTCTATGAGGCATCCCACAGTCTGATCCCCCCCGCCCCCGCCTACTTTTCCAAATTCGTAAGACATCCACCCGTTTCACCTCTCGGTACCCAGTGCCCCGGTCCTGGCTCTCTGCCGTACCACAGTGCCTGCTGCGCTCACCTTAAAGGCAACCCCACTGGCTACAGATCTGGGTCCTGGTCACTCTCAGCACCTGTCAGCCCTGTGCCAATGTGTGGCTGGCACAGCCACCCTGTCACTCTTGCACATGTGTGTTACCTGCAGTGTCGGCCCATGGCCACTCACACCTGCCTGTCTGTGTTGGCCACGATACCACCTCAGGAGGTACTGGATTTAAATAATCTGCCACTAGCTCTGCTGACCCCGTCGGCCCAGTTATTTTTAATGTATGACTGAGTGGAGCACTAGGATTTTCAGGAACATGGGCCCCACTACTTCTGTGGCCCTGCTTCACCTGACAGAAGACATCAGGGTATCTGACTATGGACCCCTATCCCCCTGAAGCCCCACACAAGATGGAATGATGGGTATACAAAGAGAGCAAGTAGAAACATGTTGAAGCTTTTGGCAAAATTTGGGCAAATACCCTGAAAGCAAAATGATGGGTGCCAGGAACTGGAGACGGAGGCAAGAGGATACTGCTGTTCAAGAGGGTACAGAGTTTTAGAGGAAAGGTTCCAGAGACTTTGCTGTACCACATTCTATAGATAACACCACTTTCTGGGGCACCTAACCATTTGTTAAGAGCATGGATCTCATGGTGTGTGTGTGTGTGTGTGTGTGTGTGTGTGTGTGTTTTACCATGATGAAAAAACTAATCACCTGCTCTCATTAGGTTTCCTATGGTGTTAATATGTCATTACTGTCATCCTGAAATGAGGTTCTTAGATAAGAAGACACCCACATTTGTGGACTATCTTGTAGTTTACAATGATCATTTATATAAAAAAGTTACTTACTAATGTTTCCTTTTGGGGCATTTCCTTCCTATAGGCCAGCAGTTTAATAAAAGCAGAATTAGTATTACCATATATAGGCTAGTAAATAATTATCTGTAACTTAAGAACAAGCACTAAATTAGGATTCAGATGACTTATACTCTGTCTTATACTGTGTTGTAAATTTGCTTTTCACATGATACAAACCTTGTTAGTGTCTGATTCTTCCTGTATTAATGAGGAAAATGAGAGGATATGACCCCTAAATTCTTTATGGCTCTCTAATTTGATTGTTCAAGTTATCAAGTTATCCATATCTCTTACCAAACATGTAGTAAGTGGACGGAAATATAGATTAATGGACAGATACTGTTAAATTATACATTAAAATATCAAATGTCTCTTTATCTTATCACCTCCTCCTATAACCACTTACCTGTTCTTTAATGGAATTGGTATTTGAGATTATCGTTCTTATAAATGAGTCTATTAAAATTAGAGAATGAACTTAGAGGAGAAAATGTAACGGGAAACACTGTTGAGCAATGGATCTAAGAAGTACAGAGAGAAAAATGATCAAGAAATGAGGTGTTTAATGGGGGACATTTATTAATATGTCTCCATCACATAGTGCCCCGATACGACCACCATCAAAGCAGGTCTCTGCTATGACCTCCATAGGATGGAGTCCGTGATCGAATTTCAGAGACAGAAGGCAGTTAGAGGCATGGTTCTTCCCAAGCACCTGCAATTCCCACCACATAGACAGCCATTTATGTACAGACTTCCCTGTCTATGAGGATGTGGGAGAAAGATGATGGATACTTGGGGAGTTCTCTTCGTAAGTGGGGGGTATACAGGCAGATAAACCATCTCACTGTGTCCACAGTCACACATCCTAATTCAAGGGCCACAATATGGCTCCACGGGGCCCCATTCACTCCATAGTCTATGTGAGGGTAACCCCTGGGTTGTGCAGCTCACAGTCTGCTTGGCCACAGTGCAAGATTGCCTTAATTCTATGTAATGTGCCTCACTGAATAAAACACAGAGAGAGACAGGAAAATCATGCAAACTTAATCCTAACCACATTCAATGAGAGAGGAATGAAAAAATAAATTACACGCGTGAACATGTTATTGGTGTTACACGTTCGAAACCATGAAAATTAGCAGTTGCAATTTTTTTTTTAAACTTTGCTCTAGTTACCAACCTAGTACTTCTGGTTAAATAATAAGGGCCTTTGTCTTGTTTCAACAACTTGGGTCGTGAGCTCCTGGAGAGCTGAAGCTGTGTCTTTTGCTTCTCAGGGAATTCCACACCCCCACGCATTTAATAGGCTCCTAAATATCTGCCTCTTTCTTTTTGATTTGATTTGAATCGATTTGATTTGATTTGGTTTGGTTTAAATGTCCCTTAAGAAATACTTCATTCCACGGAGTCAAACAAACATCATGGATATTTTAGGGACAAGTAGACAAATATCTTTTAAGCTTCCTTTTTAAAAAAATTTTTTTAACGTTTATTTATTTTTGAGACAGAGAGAGACAGAGCATGAACAGGGGAGGGGCAGAGAGAGAGGGAGACACAGAGTCCAAAACAGGCTCCCGGCTCCGAGCGGTCAGCACAGAGCCCGACGTGGGGCTCGAACTCACGGACCGTGAGATAGTGACCTGAGCCGAAGTCGGACGCTTAACCGACCGAGCCACCCAGGCGCCCCATTTTAAGCTTCCTTTTTACATTTAGAAACCTATGATGTTATCTAAATTCTCTGGCAATGCCTAACCCCCTTCCACTCTCTGCGAATCTCAAAATATCCAACACATAGAGAAAATTATTGAGGAAATTGTTCTGAGGAAAAGCACGAGGGCCAACTGACTGACTTTCTTTTTGATTGATCTGTAAGAATGTCGCCAAAGAGGGGCGCCTGGGTGGCGCAGTCGGTTAAGCGTCCGACTTCAGCCAGGTCACGATCTCTCAGTCCGAGAGTTCGAGCCCCGCGTCGGGCTCTGGGCTGATGGCTCGGAGCCCGGAGCCTGTTTCCGATTCTGTGTCTCCCTCTCTCTCTGCCCCTCCCCCGTTCATGCTCTGCCTCTCTCTGTCCCAAAAATAAATAAATGTTGGAAAAAAAATTTAAAAAAAAAAAAAAGAATGTCGCCAAAGAGATTAAATCGGCTTCATGTGCACATGGGCTCGCATTCTTTCCATGGTCAACTGACATGGTTAGGACCGCATTCCAGCCTCCGTGGCTGGGGAAAGGTCCAGTTTGGGGTCGGTTTTAGCGAATTATTAGATGACTTTGCTATTTGTGAGTTATTACCGATACAATTCAGTATTGCCACGAAAACTGGTTTGTAATGGAATGGTTTCCGATATTGGCGTCAGGAGGTAATTTTGAAACATTAAAGTTGTGAAAGCCACTGTTACGAGTGAGTCAGCAGTGTGTATAACGTGGATTAAAAGGGGATAATTAAGGACCAGGCAGCCTCTTGACTGTTTGCAGTGCTTCCAAAATCTGATTCTGACGAACAACTCATTTGTGGAACACCAACGGGTCGCTTAGCATCATCTGTGCTGTTTCTGAGCAAGAAAGGACTAGACAATACTGATATGATTAGTCCTGGTATACTTACGTAGGGAGATAAAAGATGCCATTCACTTTGAACTTTTGATGTTCGCTTTGTGCCTGTAATTTTTGTATCCAGATGGCACAGTTTTATATCAGACCGACCCTAATTATTTAATACTGAGTGGTAAGCCAAGAGGATTTAAAATGATACAAAGAAGATTTGTTGCAAAAGTAAAGGGAGGGTGTGAATGTCAGGGGCATGCTTATTTGGGGGAAAAAAAAGTTTAGAAGTTCACATTGTTTCGGTACCCAATAAATTAAAACATTTCAATTTGCAGGTATTTAAAGAACTGGAAAATACAAACTTAAAATATCCAAGACTATCTTAAGCAACTATTTTCTTGTTCTCTGTTAAATATATCTTGACATATGACTATTAAACATTTCTGAACATTAATCTTTTTTCTGGGATGAGCATGAAGACTCAGCTCAGGATATATTTCAAATAACTTCAGTATAATTCTGTGTTCTGCATATATATATGTATTAGATAATCTTATTATGCCTGTTTTTCCGTATTTCGAGTCATTGTCATGACATATGTGCGACTAAAATATTAACCCTGTCATCATCTACATTTTATTAAAATACCAACTCACACACCGACATAATTGCTTTTGGATATTGGAGCATAATTCATGGCTAATTTGCATGGATCATTTACTAGGGTAATTTTACATCAAGCATGGATGAAATCAGTGAATGCTATAAAAAGATTATTTTAACACATATAGAATCCTTTTAAAAATGACAATTTAAACAATCTCTCCCTATGCTCCTAATTGGCACTCATCCATTACAGGTTTTCTGAAGCCCCTTCTCTATCGTGGATCATTGCAACTTATAGCTCCAGTGCTATTTTTAAATAAAGAACGCACGTAAAAATCAATAGAAAATCTGAAGCCTAGTTCCTTAAAGGCTCAAGCAGATAGATATTGCTCTTGCTTTTTGTTATAGGTTAGGAAGGATATCATTGGCTCTGTTTCATGTTCCCTCAAATATTTCACACACACACACACACACACACACACATACACACACACAAGTGATGAAAATATTTCTCTGAAGGCTAGATTTAGAAAGTCATCTACCATGTATTACATTTGGAGGGGAATAGAAATGGTAATTTGTCATAAAAATGTTGATCATGCAAACATTCTGGTGTCTCTACGCTTATAGGAGCCCAGGAAAAAAGTGCTGGGAATCAAAAGGATACAAGTCAGGCCTAATTGTCCTCCCAGAATCAGCATTTTCAAAGAAAATCCTCCTGATCAAGGAACTCCTGCCCTACTTTGCTTACAAATGCCTACAAGCAATACTTTTTCTCGACCATGCATTCAATGAGAAACCATAAACATGTACAGCAGTCAGGAGAAATGTGTTTTGAGCACGACACAAGACTCCACGGGGCCTAGTCCCGAACCATTATATTCAACCCAATTTTCAAAGACCCTGAGATGAGGAGGGGACAGCTGGGGAGCCAAGGCATGAATAGGTCTGGAGCTACGGGAAGCAACAACCTGGATGTAACCCAGAGACAGAGGGAGGCGGAAAGATGAGACGCGGGATGGGGGCTGGACAGTGTAGCCGTGCCTTTTCTCCTCCATCTGTAGCCTCAAGGGTTGAACTCCAGGAGCCTGCGTACCTGGCTTTCATCTCAAGGAATGTAGTAATGGGGGGACCAGAAGGTGTGGAAGACGGGGTGCAGGCAAGGTGAGGGACCTGTAACGGAGCCGGCCTGGGAAGATACCATTATGGGTTGCGTTCATTTATTTGCGTCCGTCCCTACCTTATTACAAAGTGACTTCAGGCAGCTGGCGTTTGCATATGCTACCCTAATTAGAGAAGAGGTAATAGGAGAAAGACACCCTTTCAAATGTATTTTGGCCTGAAAGTCAAAATAGGACACGATAGCAAATGTCAGCAGAAGCAATAGAGTAAGATTCATCAACTTCTACAGAGCAGATGGCCACCTCCCCCTTCCCGCGCCTTCTGCCCCTATTTCTAACTGCTCCTGGTGTCATTTCTTACCGGTCCCAGACGGAGTCTCAGAGTCCTTCCCAAGCTAGTGTATTAATTAGGTCAGTGGTTCCCCTTTGGTTTCCCCTGGAGTCAGCTGGAGGCCACATCCATCACATGGCCAGAGTTCTGATGCCACAGGTCTAGGGTGGGGCCGGGGAATTCGCATTTTAAAGAAGTGCCCAGGTGAAATTGATGTTACTGGTTGGGGTGCAGGTGGCGAGGAATATCAATCTGAGAACAAGTCCTCAAGACGATTCTTCCCCATTGACTGCAGCGAGCACAGGAGACAAAGCCTTCCTGCACAGACGATCTTTTGGCTCTCAGAGCATCTCCAGTCCATCTTCACTGAGAACAGCAAGACACCAGAAGGAAGGCTCCCCTTGCTTAAAGACTGGGTAGGGATTGGCAAGATCTCCCGGGCTTGGAGAGCTATGGAAGAGGGGCCTCGACCGCGTCCTGCATGTAACACCAGTCCACCCAGAGGCACTACTGGCTGAATTATTGCATGAGCAAGATTATTCATTCATTCAACAAATACTTCCTAAGCATCTATTATTCCCTAAGCAAAAATCAAACAAACTGAACTCCTGCCTTCAAGGAGCTCGTATTCTATAAAGGGAGATGAATTTCAAAAATGAAATAACAAGTAGTATATACACACACGGGTACTTATGTGTATATGTGTGTGTGTGTGTGTGTGTATACACTTGTATATATGTGTGTAGCTATATCTAGATCTAGATACAGAATCTAATCTATATAGCTTTATCTTTACCTATCCATCTGTCACCCATCTATCTAAAATCAGGTAGCAATGGGATTCCTGGGAGGAAAATGAGGAAGAGAATGATTTGGAGCATGGAAGGACATCAGTAATACAATGTTAATGAGATTAACCATAGTCCTAAAGGAGAAAGAACGGCAACCTTGAGAATATCTGGAATTCTGGGCAGAAGGCATTGCAGGTTCAAAGGTCCTGGTGTATTCACAGGATAGCAAGAAGCCAGCGCGGCCAGAGCTAACTAAGTGTGTGGATCAAAAGTGGCCAGGGATGCATTTAGAGAAGAATAAAAGGTTGTAGGTCCTCGCAGGACATTTTTAGATTTTAGCTTTACTCTAAATGAGCTGGGTAACCATTGGAGAGTTTTGTTCAAAGATGAGTTGTGATCTAATTTATGCTTTAAATGATTCCTCTGGATGCTGTGTTGAGAATGAGATGTAGGGGCAAGGACAGAAGTGAGGAGGCTGCAAACGTCATGGTGGGGGACACCATGGATCCATCCAGCTGAGAACAGGGTACCCATGAGGTGCTGAGAATGGTCAGATATGCATCTCTTTTGAAGGCAGGATCCACTGGATATGCTGATAAATAGAGTGCATGTGAGAGGAAGAGGGGAGCAGGGGAGAGGGGCAGATTTACAATGATGAAACCCACCAGGCAGGTGGATAAGCACACTCTGAGATGGCGACTGGACACTACGTGGAGCAGACACGGAGGACACTGGGTGATGGGCTGCAGGTCTGGCAAAGAGGTCCAGGCTGACGATGCATACTGGCATCGCCAGCATATAGATGGCATTTGAAGCCATGAGACTGGGTGAACTCTCTGAGAGGGTGAATGTAGAACAGGAGAGAGGTCCAAGGATGGAGCCCAGGTTGTTAATAACCCCACTATGGGCAAAATGCAGCCAACCACGCAATGACACGAATGCTCAGTAATGTTTTGTGGACTTTTATCTCAGTAGGGGGACAAAACTAATCCACAACCCAGGTCACAGGGTAATTGAACCATATGCTTACATAAATCATTGAAGAAATAGAATCCATTTCAATGGCGTTGTGTTGGTCCCTTCACCAACCCCTCATGGCTTGTACTGAACTACACATTGACATCAGCACATGGGTCTACATCAGGAAACAGTTTAAGATGACCTCTTCCAAAAGGTTTCCTTGTGTTTCTTGTTAGGACCCCACTGGTGATATCATTCAGGACCTCAACCAGTGTCTTTTTCATGATGATCATGAATTTAACACTTCTTTTCTTCCTGTCTCCCAAATATGGTTGGTTTTCAGTTGATGTGCACTTTGAAGTCAATCCTATTTCCCTTTTTGCTCTGTCTGCTGAAAGATCCAGAACCAAATGTGTGGGAGGAACCCTTTAGTGCATAGCCTCTCTCCTGGATCCATCTTATCTTTTCTCATTTTCTCTTTCCTTTAATTTTTCCAATGCATAATATGAACTTTTTTGTTTTTAACTCATTTTGTGATGTTTCAGGCGCGCCTCCCAAATCCCATTTTGACTTAAGTTTTATGTGAATAAATGAACACTGCTTTACAATTTGACCCTGAATCTGCCACATGGTGCTGATCAGAATATGACGTAAAAATCCTTCCACCAAAATTTGAATCTAATTAGCAGAAATCAAGATGTTGTTCTTTTTAATCTTAGTGCTGGTCAAAGGGATCTGTTCAACAATCTCCAGCTACGTGTTCCGTAGTTCAAAAAGGACAGTGAGAGTTTGAAACCCATTCGCAACTGAAGATTAACCAGGCAAATGCAGAAAGCGCTGGCATTCCGAAAGCTAATGAGGGAAATGAAAGATGAATACCGATGCAAGTAAACAACGGTCATGTATTTATGCAGTCAACCTCCCCTATGTCCTGTGGGCAGTGTGGTGCAGCCCCAAGCAGGGCCCCACGGAGGGACAGCAAATGCAACCAGCAGACAGAGCATGCTCCCTGCTACATCACGTTGGCGTCCTGGGGAGAGGACAGATGTCCGAATATCTAGCCGTGCTATGAAATCTAAGGCGCTATGCACTCCACTAAAACTCAGATGCCGTGGGAATGCGTAGAAATTCCTTTCTGACTGAGGGAATCTGCAAGAATTTATAGAGAAGGTGGCCTTGGAGCCAAATCTCAACGGATAAAATAAGGTTGAAGAGTGAGGTGAGGTCAGGTGGTTAAAAAAGAGAACAAGAAAGGTTTTAGAGGACATTCTAAGGAGGGTACATTTATCCTCAGGGTCTAACAGGAGACGGACAGGGAACATTTTTCGAGAAGTGGCAGGACTCAAGCTGTACTTTAGGAATCTAGCCAAGAGCGCTAGCGTGAAAGATGGTGGAGGGAGAAACCCAAGAGTGTGGGACGAGTGAGGAGAAAACAGATGTGGTTTTGATTCGGACTCTTCTTAGCTTTGCGGCAAATTGCTTAACCTCACAGATCCCCAGGATTTTTTTTTATTATGAATAACATTAAAATAATAATCGGTACATGGGGCAAATTCCATGATTGAGTTGTGACAAAACCTAAAAGAGGGCTGACACTTGAAAAATATTTATTCTGGGTTAACTACTATTTCCATCATCACCGTCATCATCACCTCTAGGGGGTCGATCAGTTAGGATGCTACCGCTGTCAACCAGCGAAGAAACCGGAAGTCAACATGTAATAGCGCTGCAACAATACTGACGTCGCACCTATTGGAGTTTCGCTAGCACTATGTAAGGCAAGGCGACACCTGAGGAAGCTGCACACTCTGGGGACACAGGGCCAAACGGGTGAGGGACATGGCACGGAGGGAGGGTGACGAGCGGCTGCAGCAGCTTCCGACACACACGCGTGTTGGAGACCATGCACCGCGACGAGTGGCCGTCACGGGGCCTTACGGACCGTTCAGTATGTGTCGAATGGATCTGCCTTTTAGATTTGTCCCCTTCCGAGGATACAAGGAGCAAAGGGAAGCTTTGTTCCCGGTTCCGGACGCTCACACACGTTGTCCTGGTATGGACTGGGAAGATGAAGAGGTAAAGAAGGAGTCAGATGCCAGGACCAGACACTTCGTGTGGGGCCCGCTGAACGAGGGCACAGGTTCTGGGCAGCCGGGAATTGGATAAATGTTGTAATTACTGGATGCCAGCAGACATCACACGGCGTGTTGAGTTGCCTCCTGGCTATTTTTGCCCTCTTCATATCTGGGTCGGATCAGGGTTGCGGTTGCTCTGAAAGTGGGCAAAGAAGGACAGGGAGAGGATCCAGAGAATCAACCGAACCCATGCCTTTGCTCAGAGTCAAGGGATCCCAGAGAATTTCCGAAAACGGGAGAAGTGACTGATACTACTGTCATTTCAATCACTCACTCTAGGCCACTGAGGCCAGCATCCAGGGTCTCTTTACTTTGGGTCACCAGGGGCCGCCCCACGCACCCCCACCCCCGCCGAGCCCTCGGGGGAGATTTTAGGGCTGGCCTGTTCGGAGTCCCTGCCCTCCAGCTCTCTGGGGCTTCGGGGGGGTGGGGGGCGCTGTGATTCTGCCCTGGCCGTGCGAATCCAGCACCCCTAGGAGCAGACGTGTGAGAACTCAGACGTGCTGGGTGTTGGGAGGCTGGTGTCTGGGAGCGGCCCTGCCTCCTCCCCCAGCAGCCTAGGAAAAGGACTTTACCTGTGCCCTGCAGAGCACTGTGGATGGGCACTCCCCTTCAAGGGCGTGGTGCTAGAGCAGGGTCTGAAGCAACGCCACCTGAATTTCAGGGAGCCCTTTGTCCCCAAGCGACAGGGAACAAGCACGTGGCCGGCCGCTGGCCTCCAGCAGCACCTGGGAGTGGCCGTGACCTCACACACAGGACTGGCCAAATGCAAGTGATTTGCAAACCAGGAAGAACCTGGCCCTGACGCAGTTAGGCATGTTTTCTCCCCCAAAATGTACCAAGTGATAATTAGCACGTGTTAATTTTTCTTCTTTTTAACAATTTGGATAGAACCTTCCAAGACCCTAAGAACACAATATCCTAGTGGCCGAGTGTCTCCGTGGACACAAAATGCTTGCACGCTCAGCCCACGTTAACAACCCCAGGTGAAAGTTTTGTTTACCTCCCGGCAAAAGAGGAAATTCACCTGCCATCTGAAAGCAATTAATTTAGCCCCAGAGAAATAGGCTTGAGACTAAAACATCGAGTGGCACCACAATTTGTTTTTGTTCTTTTCTTTTCTTAGATTAGCTGCTGAATATGCCATGGTTAAGAGAATGCAAAGAAACATTTAATCACGTACAGATTTTGTGGCAGATGGGGAAGGGGAGTTATCACAGTCACAGGGACGGTAGGTGACAATTTTGGAAGGATGGTCAGTAATGACAAGAGAAAAAAGAACATGCAAAACACTTTTCCTGTCAGGCCCTTTGATGGCTGTTATGGGTGTGGAGAGCCTCTTAATGATTCCTAGCATTTCCTTTTTATCAAGAAAAAGAAGCAATACATAGATGCAGCTTTTAGGGAATCCTATCAGAGGGGTTTCACACTCAAAGCATACGCCATGGCTTCCGGTAGCTTTTCATCTCAAGGTAGAGACGGATGTGGTAACAACTCTACCGTGAGAAGAACAAGGTAATACCAAAGGAGAAAAACAAGCCATATGTGCTCAGAGTTCACAGAGAAGGTGGCAAAATCAAAGAACGGAAGATCACACTAGAAAGTTCATAGAGTCCCTTTGAAAGGGTTCTTCCCAAAGTTTATCTTTTTTTAGAGGGCAATTTTACAATATCTATATGTTTATTAAAAAAATAGTCTTGAGGAAGTGAATCCTTTCTGACCCATCAATGCTACTTCTAGGAGTTGATCCTAAGGAAATAAATGCAGTGATTCAAAAAGCACTCATCATGATGTGGTTTAGTATAAAATTCATCAAGCTAGCAGAAATCATATCGAGTAACTTCACTGGGACATCGGTTACATGAGTGATGGGATATTCATTCAATGGGATAGTACATAAAATCCACAAACTATATGTATTAAACTTTTTTTTGAGAGAGAGGGATAAAGAGAGACAGGGGGAGAGAGAGAGAGAGAGAGAGAGAGAGAGAGAGAGAGAGAGAGAGCGCGCACACACAAGCTGGGGAGGGGCAGAGATGGGAGGAAAGAGAAAATCCCAACCAGGTTTGACGTCACAAACCGTGAGATCATGATGGAGCTGAAATCAAGAGTCAGATGCTCAACTGACTGAGCCACTCAGATGCCCCCCGTCTTTTTAAACATTATTGCTTTTCACAGATGATATATATTAATAAGGTGATAATGCTCACTGAAAGAGAAAAAGTAGGTCTTTAAGTGGTATGTAAATAGCACCACCTTTTCACATCTACCTACGCATATCGTATAGGAAAACATTTAGAATATTAGATTCATTTTTGTGACTAATTTAAATTTTATTATTACTACTATTATTATTCTTTTTGCTTATCTACAATTTACTCCTTGACCGTGGAAGGAAAAAAATAGTTCAGGATGTCACTATGAGCTAAGCCTCTCTGGAATATTCTTTTGCATCAGTGAGTGCTTTTGAATATAATATTTAATGGGTATTTTTAGCCGATTTGGTACAACTTTCTTTTAACGATATTCCAGTTCTTCTCAAGATGATTATGACTACAGACCAGTATTTGACTACGGTTTATCTTGTTACTGACTTACAGGGAAGAATCACAGTGAAGATTCAAATTAATTAGAATAATTGCTTTCAAGTGTGAGAGTCTCACTAGTATCTCTGTGGATATTAAAAGTACACAGAAAAATGGCAAGAGTAAAACTTTAAGTTTTCATTGCTTTTCAGTCAGTTTAGTTAGTATTAAAGAAAAGTTGTATGGTTAATTATTGCTTCAACTCTGCTTATCCATATTGACTTAAAAAAAAAAGACAAAAAACACCACCATTCCTAGAGTAAAAGCGATAGCTCCTCAGGCATGGTGTGAGCGGGCCGGCGAGGAAGACAGCTGGCCTTTTGCACACTGGTTACCCTCCTTCAACACAGAACAGATGCTTGAAAAGCTGTAAGTACGAAGCAGGCTCTCCTTGGATAAGGTGATATGCATACATAATACACATATATACATACACATAAGACGTACATATATACACGTACATATGCATACACAATGCAATATATATAATATACATATACAATGTACATGCACTATAAATATAAACCTATATACAATGCGATATTCCTCAGCCATAAAATGAAGGAAATCCTGCATTTGCAACAATATGAAATTCTCTTGTGAAACTCCTTCTGCCGAAAGCCTGAACACAGATTCTCAAACCTGAGGATGCTTTAAGAGTTAAACTACTTATGTGAGATATTGAATCCTACCTACCAGCTAATGGGGATGATCGATGAGACCAATAACCCTTGCCTGACACGAAGGCAGAGCGTCGTCTACCCCCAGACTGGGGAGGCTGGCTTGAAGTTCTCTGGCAGCCAGCCCTCCAAGTTCACCCAGACTCACCTGTGGCTGACCGGACCTGAGCTCCTGCACATTTTCAAGAAGCAGCAGACATTTGGCTCAGTGAACAAGGGATTGTAGGTTGGGATGTGATTTACCTTTGACCAGCCCCCACGATCCCACAGACCTACACGGATGTGCATTTTCCAAATCTAAAAGGCACTAAACTCAATATTCAACAATAATAAGGCAGATATACCTATCGTGTACTGTATGCTGAGTCCAAAAACCAAACTCCAGGCCTAGGGGCTTACTTCCTCTTCTGTAAAATGGGAGGAATGATACCGATTCCAAGTCAAACAAACAAATCCTAGTTGGGTGAAGGGTCTCTGTGCATCTCCTGCAAGACCGTGAAATGCATGAAACTGGGAGCATTGTCCTGAGCACAATAAACCAGAAGCAGGAAGAAAAATACCGATGATCTCACTCACATGCAGAATCAAGAAAAGCCAACTTCTGAAACAGAACTAGAATGGTGGTCATTGGGGTTTGGGCGTGGGGGAAATGGGGAAGAGGTTAGTCAAAGGGTATACACTTCCAATTAGAAAATGAATAATTTCTGAAGACTGATGTACATCACGGTGACTGTAGTTAATAACAGTGTATCTATACTTGATAAGAGAGTAGGTCTGAAACGTTCTCACCACAAAGAAAGGCAACTATCTGAGGCGATGGGTGCATTAATTCCCTTGATTGTGGTGATCGTTTTACATTGTATGAAATCATCATGTTGTACCCCCGAGTACATATCATTTTATTTATCAATTATGCTTTGATAAAGATGGAAAAAATAAAGTATAAATAAAACAAATAATTTTTTTTAAAATTTTTTCCAACGTTTATTTATTTTTGGGACAGAGAGAGACAGAGCATGAACGGGGGAGGGGCAGAGAGAGAGGGAGACACAGAATCGGAAACAGGCTCCAGACTCTGAGCCATCAGCCCAGAGCCCGACACGGGGCTCGAACTCACGGACTGCGAGATTGTGACCTGGCTGAAGTCAGACGCCTAACTGACTGCGCCACCCAGGCGCCCCTAAAACAAATAATTTTTTAAAATAAGTACATTGAAAGACATGTATTCACATGATTAACCATCAACAACATGCTAAGCAGGTTCTGTGAGAGTATTTAAATATCTCTAGGATTTGCATTTCCTAAGGCCCATGTGATTTTGTGTTAGATTAATATTCAAGAGAATACTTTATTAAATGAAATTATTGGCAGATCTTAGGATAGGCCCTGCCATTTCTAAGACCGTTCCAGAAATGTGTGACATACAGACTTGGTTAAGATACGAGCAAGGAAGTTATGTATATCTTTGCCAGCATAGCTTGGAGGGGGCAAAAACACACGTACAAATTCCAATCACTGTACAACTAATGTCTGTCTCTAGCACACTTCACATTGAATGGGAAGTTCTCTTGAACTTCAAATCGGGTTTCCACGTGCTTGGAGCCATGTAGGCTTTCATGTCCATTCTTCACATGGTTTCCTGTTATTTTTCCTTTATTTCCCAACCGGAAACCTTCAGGGAGAATGGGTTGGAGCTGTGCTTTCTAAATACAGAGTATATAATCAGTGAAAGACGTTTCCGAACACGGATTGATCTGCAAGGTGTTTCCTCTGAAAGTCTGGATGTCGTGAATTCCCCAATGCTGTTCCATAGGGGCTGTGACCGTGTGGTCAGATTAGTCCATGGGTGGGATGTTACAGCACATGTCTCTTCCGTCCTTCATGTTTACCTGGCCAAAGCCAAAGCGTGTGCCTTGCACAACATTTGGGATATAGAAGAGAATAGATAAATTGAAAAAATTAACGGAACAATATGCTGCTCATGAACGTGAAACGGAAAATTGTTTATATCCAAAAACTTCTTAGCTCGGCATGTAGATAGATGCCTGCGTGCCCACACATGTATCACATAACATGTAGATAATCCAGTTTTCACCACTCGGCATAGGTAGAACTTGCATACCTAAGAGTGTACGTGTATATCATGCATATATATATGTGGAGGTGGTCAGATGTAATCCCTTTTCCCTGAATCACGTTGCTGCTGGGAGAGAAGCTAGACAAAACTGACGCCTTCTGGGATGGAAAAGTAGGAAACAGCGCTGGGCACCCCCAGCCTGTCTAGCCCAGTGTGCGTGGGCTTATGCACAGCGGTGAGGCCTGGAGGTCCAGGTGACTTGAGCAAAGGCCTGGGGCCACCCAACGGGGGGGGGGGGCATGGCTGGCTTTCAATCCAGGTGAGGCTGATGCCACAGTTTTTGTCTGCAATGATGGCAGGATTAGAGATGTGCCCCTGATGGAGGGAGGAGGTGGGCCTCCGCAAGAGCGCTAGCCACTCCGCGGCCTCAATGCAGAGCCCTGCGCGTGGAGGGAGCTCACCTCCTGTGACACGAGGGTAGTGGCCACAGACCGCAGCAGCCGGGAAGGCAGCAGCCGCAGACCCACACCCGGGGGTTGCGCGTACTTGTGTGAGGTGTAACCAGGTCTGCAGGAGCTGGGCGGCGACACAGGGGTGCCACTCGGTGAGACGCCACAGGCTCTGATGATCTCAGGTGTCACAGCCCTACGCCTCGGGTGCCCTGTGATAGCAGTGGGGGCGGCTGAGCTCCTGCCGTGGGCCGCAGCACAGCAAGGTGGCCGTATCGTACCAGCTGGTTGCATAAGGTGTTGCTAAAAAAATAAGTAAGTTTGCTAAAAAAATAAATAAGCCCATTTCAGGTTCTTGAAATGGTCTAGGATAAGACTAATCTTACCCCAAGATTAAGGAGAAAGTATTTCTTACAATGTCTTAGAACGCATGTATGCTAAAAATATCAAAGAGAAAATGATCAGTGATCCAGAAATCCAATGCTATCTTGCCTTAAAAAAAAAAATGTTGGTCTTCAGGTATTGACTGTGCATGCATTTATTATAGAGATCTGTGGATAATGTCTCTTTTAATGGCCAGAAAAAGATATCGATACTCATCCGTGTCTAGCACCAACTGTTAGCTGTTTTGAAAGTCCAAGTGATATAGGAGACAAAGAATGTTTTTCCTGTTGGCAAAATCCAGACACCTGTCTTCACAGATAGTTATAAAACGACCCACCAGGATATTGGACAGAGCAGAGGATTAGAGACACAGACTGGAAGATTCGTTTTCCAGGTCACTGACTTAGAGGCAGAAGAGCTTGCTCCCCGCCCAGGATCTGTAATACAGATATGACCTTGTGCCATGTATGTGTGGAACAGCTCCCCCCACACGGAAGGGCACGCACACAGCCCCGGATGCGGTGAGGCTGCCCTCCGGTGTAGGAAGGAAAAGACACCCACGGGCTGACTCTGCTTTCTGGGTTGGCCTCCTTCCCCTGTCTGGAGGGGGGCCCAGGGGCCGAGAACTTCCCACTGAGAAATGGTGTCAGAGCCCGCTGTCTCTTGACTGTCTTATCCTATTACTTGTCTGTCTGAGCCATTTCCCGGGCTTCATTCAGGGCAATTCCCTGACATGTAGTCCTTGAGCTTTAGAGGACAGGATTTGTCACATTCTCTCCCAAATGATCCTCTCTGCTTGACCTCCGGGTTAATTCCTGATGCCTGGCTTGCTGAAGTCCTGGACACCTTTCTGACCCTCTCTCAAATCCCTCTTGTCTGTCCTGGGCCTCTTTGCCCCACCTCTAATAGGTTTTATTGTCCTGCTCCCACTCCTTCCTTGACACAGACTGATGTTTTCGCTGTCTTAAGTGAGTCCGGCATTCCTGCTCTGGGTCCCGTGGATATTCTAGGAGAAACACAAAGAAGATGCCAGATCTGTCCCACTCAGTGTTCACACTCGACAGAGACTTCCCTGTGTGTGGAAAGACGGGAATGGCATTCTCATAAGGAGTTTAACTGTTCTGCAGTCTTACGGTGTGCCGCTGTTTGAGTAGCTCACATCGTGAGCAAAAATAAAAGCACAGAAACCATTCAGAGTGGGTATATTGAGACTCTCTGGTGTATGCACAGTGCTGCAAGCATGAGGGAAATTAATAAGGTGTTGGCCGTGCCCTCAGTGGGCTCCCAGTTCAGTTGGGGAAGCGGACATCTACATAACCACCCACAGTACCACACACTCCTATCATCTCCATAGAAATATGCGAGCAGGTGCTCAAGGGTTACGAAGGCACGGGTGGTTGATCCTCCCCGCGGAAGGGAAGGAGTTTAAGAGGGATAGTCTTCTGCAAAAGCTTTGAAATTTGAGGAGAATTTAAACAGGCAAAAGCCAGGTAAGAGACTCTGGCTGGGGGAGCGCAGGGGAAGCAGACCTGGAAGCTGGGCCACCTGGGACAAGCTAGGGAGTCACCCTCTGTCCCTACAGAGGACTTGGGAAAGAACAGACAGGAGATAAGGCGAGCAATGGTTGGAGTGTCTTCGGGAAGCGTCTTCAATTCCAAGCTAAGAAAGTTGATGTCTTTCTCGGGAGTGATTTGGAGCAATGAAAGCATTTTTAGGAGAGGCTCGTGCTGTGATTTAGCTTGGGAATCAGCACAAGCTGTTCTCGTCGCTGTCCCCAGTGCCCCCCTCCCTTATCCATTCAGCTGGCAAGTCACAACTCAGACATCACACCTCCAGGAGTGGCCTCCCCCCTCCCCAGAGGAGTGGAAACCCCCTATTGTGGACGCTTATGTGGGCTGCACTCCGCTGATGCCTGTTGGGACCACAGCTTGCTGGAATCTTATGTCTTCAGTGCTCGGCAGGGTGTCAGGCACACGCAGGTCATTTCTAATGTTGATTTGAATTACAGTTAGGGCAGTGATGTCGTAGTTACACAGAGGGACAGGAAGAGACCTCTCCAACAGCACGCATAGAGGTTTGGGTTGGCCAGGACACGGGCAGTGCCTGGTTAGAAGAGAGGAGTGTAGCAGACGTCACAGAGTTGCGTCGGAAATGCTCAGCGTCTGAGTAGATTTTGCATGCAGGTCTCAGGTGGAGAAGGCGTCTATGAGATGAGGGTATCTTGCACACTCTGATGCCTCCCTTGGATCCACTGCTGCCCTGCCTGATTTGGTGTCATCAGGATTACACATCTGAGAGCTTGCCACACTTACAGAAATCTGGGACATGGTGTGTCTATGGTCTAAGCGTCTGCCAAAGAGCTCACCAGCCACCAAAGGCAGAGCTGAGGGGGTGGGTACTGAGGACATTCCTGGAGCAGCAAGTGGTGGCTCTCTGGATTTCCTTAGGGATTATTACAGTGAGTGGAGAATAGATGTCCTGTCCATGAAGAAATGGAGCTCTGGGGGCATCCATTCAGATCGTATTCCCTGGAGCTGTGCATGTCTGTGTGCAGAGACCTAGGTCTGGGGCACATGGGAGCCATTGTTATTTTCCTGGCACAGGTTCTCCACTCCTTCTTCGCTTTCCTCCAGGGTCACAAAGGTGTACGAGATACCCAACACAGACATTGCCTGGGCACAAACGCAGCCCAGCCTGGTGTGACAGGAAGCGTTGTTTAGAGCAGCGCTCACTTTGTGAAAGGCAGCCGGGGCTGGGCCATGTTTAAAGTTACCGATTCCAGGGGCGCCTGGGTGGCGCAGTCGGTTAAGCGTCCGACTTCAGCCAGGTCACGATCTCGAGGTCCGGGAGTTCGAGCCCCGCGTCGGGCTCTGGGCTGATGGCTCAGAGCCTGGAGCCTGTTTCCGATTCTGTGTCTCCCTCTCTTTGCCCCTCCCCCGTTCATGCTCTGTCTCTCTCTGTCCCAAAAATAAATAAACGTTGAAAAAAAAAATTAAAAAAAAAAATAAAGTTACCGATTCCATTTATTAATCCCATCTGTAACGAGCTGCTCCTATATGCCCAGTGCCTGGCTAGGTTCCAGAGAGACAGTGGGGATAACACAACTTCCGCTCTGAAATGTCTCCATGAAGGCTCCAGGAGAAGACATAACCCGGGAGGAAGGATCTCAACTTCATGGTCAAGTCATGCTTCCCTGACAATGACACCCATAATCTGAAATCGACAGGGGGACCAGGAATTACTAGCAAGCAAAGAGGAGGTGCACCAGGGTGGGTGGGTGTCCTGGGTCCTGGTGGGAGAGTGATCTGTACAAAGAGTCTGAGCAAGGAAGGAGCACTGGGCTTTCCGCTGGGAACTGAACCAAGTCAACCGCATCCGTATCGGAGCATAGAAACCAAGGGGAGGGTGTGTACATGGGGTGAGCCTAGAAAGATGAGCCGGGAACTGAACGGGGGACGGAGAGCTCGAGAGGCTAGAAATCGTTTTTATTAAAGGCACAGAATGTACAAGACGAACACAAAGCAGGAACAAGGTGATGGCTACAGACATGAGAGGAGATGACGTCCGTGAGAGGGAGGAGAATAGCTATTGGCGTGCCATCCTGAGCGAATCTTCACAGGTACCTTGAGCAAAGAGTGAAGCTAGAGAGAAAAGCCGTCCGTGAGAGAGCAGACCTGCCTGAGGGCTAATCATGAGTGCCATGGCGCGTGGAAGAGATGTCTAACAGAAAGAGCAGATTGCGATGAAAGAAAGAACTTTCTAAAGGAGAGGTCTTCTCCTGTCATATGCTTTGAAGTAGGCTAGGGATGGTTTTTTGTTGTTTGGTTGTTTTCTTTTGTTATTGTAGCTGTGTCTCCCAGAGGGTAGATATGTGAGTGTGAAACTTTAGGAATACATTTCTAGAAATATCTGTATATAAATGTATCTATTGTATTTTATATGTATATCTATGTACATGCATATTTATTTGCGTGCACACACACAGACATACAAACACACACACACACACACACACACACTTCTGGATCTCTCCTTTTCATTTCTTTTCAATGAACTTCCAAGGTAAGAACTACCTTTAACATCCATCATTTCTTCCATCACAGTCCAAAATATGGCTTAGAAGAAGCAATATGAACTCAATGTATGTTCAGAAGACAGTGGCTTTGCCTGGTAACATGAATAACACTCACTGAGAAGACTGACACTTCAGGAACCCTTTGTTGGATCAGATTATAAAGCAGAGGGAAGTGAAACACCACCCTCTGAATCATGTCAGTTACATGTCCAGAAGAGCACAGGAAAATCTGACAACTTCTAGATGACTTTCTGTAGATGACAAGCAATCAGCTCTTGGGAGTAATAGGTTTATGAAATTCTTGAGTCTCCTCAGGGAGGCTGGGTAATTCACAGTCTCTGTTGATGGTATTAATGCTTTCTGGCTTCTTAGTCATCACAGTTAAAGAGGTTTAACTAGAGAGAAACTCCCAGCAATTTATATGATGATTTTCTAAAGACATAAGAAATCTGGCTTAATGTCAAACAAGTGCTCAAACAGAGCTCTTTCAAAACCTTTCACATTTCCGAATGCATTTCAGAAAATTATCTCAATAAATTGACTTCATGTTTTTCGAGTTACGTAAGTAAAATGAATGAGTCACCGACACAAGGCGGTTAATGGTTGAGAAGAAGAGGTACTCAAACCCCTCATTCTACACCTGAGAGTGTGGGACTGCGGGAGGTTAAGTGGGAAAGGAAGTTATGAACGTATTATAAATAGAACCCTGAAATTTATGGTAAAGCTATTTGGAGAAAGTGGAACAGACTGGCCGGTTCTATTTCGGCTCAAAGAAGGTCGTCTTAACTTTAAGTACCCCGCGGGTCCCACATCTATTTTTACTGTTGGCAGCAGCGAAACCTTGTTGAGTCTTTGAAAGAAATGAGTTTGCCAATGGATGAAATTGCCTAATTTGGCCATCTTGGGGGGAAGAGTGAGAACTACCAGTTCCTTTAGCCATGTCTAAAGGGATTGCTCAATATTCGCACTGTGAGGCTTTATGGGTTTCCTGACCTAGTTTGAGATGCTCCAGAAATGACGTGCCTCTCACATTCCCTCAGGAAGACCCTTTCCTGGCAGATCACCCTGACGTGTCCTTTATTTTTTAAGTCCAAATATACTTGAATCTCCTGATTTCACCAGGTAATTTTCCTTTGCTTTTATGCATATAGGATAAAAATTCAGAATATGTGAGACACTTTCTTTTTTTTTTTTTGAGACACTTTCAACTAATAGAAACGTGTCTTGATCCCTGCCATTATTTCATCCTTTCTCTGTGAAATGTTTCTGCTTTGTATCTTACGCTCACTATTCATGTCAAGTTCCTACTATTGTCCCATAATCTCTCACATCCCAAACTACTTACTTATTAGAAAACCAAATCCAGAAGAGTTCAAAGACATACAGGTAAGCACTGAGCAGGACTTTTCAGAGAAACAAGCCAACAATGATGGATGTTCAATCCCTGATAACTATACAAAGTGTTTAAAATGGGCCAGTTCCCCAAGATTATTAATAGGTTCAGAGTGACGACATGTTCTACCCTATTTCCTCTCATTCCGGACTGTTTTAGAATGAAACCTATGACACATGTATTAAAAGGTTTGTTTTCCATTACTGCCATAACAACTTCACACAACTATGAATGCTTAAACCGACATGGATGTATTATTTTATGGCCGTGCTGGTTATAAATCTTACACAGGCTATACTGGAATAAAACTAGGGTGTCAGCGGGGATGTTTCCCCCCTCCAGGCTCTAGGGAAGAAGGCATGTAAGGACCATCCACATTCCGTGGCTCGCGGCCCCTTTTTCCCTTTTCAGGGTCAACAGCCATGGCCATGACTCTCATGTGCATCCCCCTGACCTCCTTCCTGGGTTCCTTATTCTCCCTGACTCTCCTCCTCTGTCTCCCTCTTCCATTTGTAAGGATTTTTGATTACATCGGGCTACCCCATAATCCAGGATCATCTACCCTAGGTCTGTAACTTTATCACATCTTCAAAGCCCCCTTTTGCCATGTAAGGTGACATAGTCACAGGGCCTGGGGATTAAGCTGTGGACACCTTTGGGAGCCATTCTGATGCCACCAAGCTGTTCAGTTCAATTCTTTACATCTTGTCTGAATCATCCAAGTTCTTAGTAAATCTATTATAACAACCACTGGCTTGTGTATGAGTCAACTTCCTTTAAATTAGTTTGCAATGAAGGAACAATTGACTTTATAATGTAATCTTTCTGTTAAATGACAGCTTTAAGATTAGCCCAGGCCTGGGGCACCTCGGTGGCTCAGTCTGTTGAGCATCAGACTTCGGCTCAGGTCATGATCTCATGGCTTATGAGTTCGAACCCTGCATCAGGTTCTGTGCTGACAGCTTGGAGCCTGGAGCCTGCTTTGGATTCTGTGTCTCCCTCTCTCTCTGGGTAACCCACCTCCCGAAACCTGTGCTCTGTCTCTCTCTCAAAAGTAGATAAACATTAAAAAAAATTTAGCCCAGGCCTGTGGAAGAAGACAGAAAAAGTCACAGTTCCAAAGGATATGCCTTATATAGAACCTCCACCAACCTGACACCCCAAGAAAAGAGGATATGAATATTTGTTTATTTCCCATGGACAAATCAAGAAATCCAAGCACGTCGATCCACTCTGGAGTGTGATTCATTGGCACGGCTTGCCTCTCACCATAGAAAATGAATTATATAATTATTACAAAGTCTCACCCTTGATTCTATATAAAATGCATCTGTCCAGGAGTTACATATTTTTAGAAACTAGTTACACTACCTTCATATGTGTCACCTAATTATCTACCTGCTCAGTATTTTTACAAATTGCCTCATATTCGCCAAAGCAAGGGTCAGCAAACCATGGTCTATAGGCCAAACCTAGCCTATAAACTAAGAATGGTTTTTACATTGTTCAGTATTTGAAAAACCATCAAAAAAGAGTAACAATTGTCTTTCTCTGACTTATTATAGAGCATAATACTCTTTAGCTCCATCCACATCACTGCAAAAAGATTTCATTAGTTTTTATTACATATATGTGTAATATATATGCGACATCTTTTTTTTTCTTTATCTGTTGGTCAGTCAGAGGACTCTCGGGCTATTTCCATAGTTGGGCTGTTGTAGATAATGCTGCTATAAACATTCCAGTGATTTCATTCATATGTGGAATTTAAGGAAGAAAGAAAGAAACAAACAAACAAAAAACAAGCAAAAGGGGGGAAAAGAGAGGGAGACAAACAAACTCTAGAGAACAAACCGATGGTCACCAGTGGGGAGATGGGTGGGGAGATTAAGGACGCACTTGCTGTGCTGAGCACCAGGTGACACATGGAGGTATTGAATCAGTATATCGTACACCTGACACTCATATCACACTGTATGTTAATTAACTGGAGTTTAAATTAAAACTTGAAAAAAGAGAAAAAGTAACGTTTTGTTTAGTAGAAAAATTACATGACATGCAAACCTGCATAAGGGAAGTGTTCCTGGAACACAACCGTAATAACCATTTTATGGCTGATTTTTCACTACAGCAGCAGAGTCAATGGTTACAGCAGAAACCACATTACTAGGGCACCTGAGTGGCTCGGTCGGTTAAGCATCCGACTCCTGATTTCAGCTCAGGTCATGATCTCACGGTTTCCGGGTTCGAGCCCCATGTTGGTGCTCTGTGGAGCCTGCTTGGGATTCTTCCCCCCCTCTTTCTCTGCCCCTCTTTTTCTTGCACACTCTCTCTCAAAAAATAAAATAAATAGGGGTGCCTGGGTGGCGCAGTCGGTTAAGCGTCCGACTTCAGCCAGGTCACGATCTCGCGGTCCGTGAGTTCGAGCCCCGCGTCGGGCTCTGGGCTGATGGCTCGGAGCCTGGAGCCTGTTTCCGATTCTCCCTCTCTCTCTGCCCCTCCCCCGTTCATGCTCTGTCTCTCTCTGTCCCAAAAATAAATAAAAACGTTGAAAAAAAAATTAAAAAAAAATAAATAAATGTTAAAAAAAAAAAAAAAGAAACTGCATTCCTAGTAAACCCTAAACAATGTCTTCACTTTAGAGATGAAATTTGTTGATTGACACAAAACTATTATTTTTTGTGGGTCGGTATTTGAAAAATGTGGGAGGTGGAGAGCATATTTACTTACTCACATTACTAATGTTGATACACAACTAAAATGCAATTCCACCCTGCTCTTGAGATCTGAACCCCTGAAAAAGAACCTAATTGAGGGGGGGAAATACTGCTAAAGCCTCAACAAGTAAACATGGAATTCAGTTATAAAACTGTCAGCGAGTAGATGTAGGTGAGCAGGATATACTGGGTTTTTGAATCCAGAAGTCACCTGCCTTTTGGCCATTGTCAGTATCAGGCAAAGGGGTAACCTATTTCTAACAGAATCTAACACACGCTCACCAAGGTGGTGGGGGAGAAAGCCTTCCAACAAAGTAGCGGAGTAACACAGTGCTTCCTAGAAGCAGCTGTATCCGACCTCGGCAGTCAGAACTACATAAATCCAGGCAAATAGGCAGATCGGAGTGGTGTATTTCCTCTCACAGAAGATTATTTCAAACGGTGACATAAACACTGTTGCAATCGGTTACAGCCAAGGTTTGGCTTTTCTCTTTAAACGGATCCTGCACGTTTTTAAACCTGAGAGTTTAAATTGAACACCCTGACATCAGAGAGCTTGACTACGGATTTCATTTGATGCTGCTTTCCCTCCAGATAATGGAGTAAGGAGGGAAGCCAGCCCGTGCCTGGGGAATCCTGTGCACGGAAGACGGCTTGCAGCCCGGCCAAGCAGCCCTGCGGGCACAGGCCAGCCCACGAAGGGCAGCACAGATTCCAGCCACAAGTGGACTGCTTAAACCTTTGCTGATCACCGGCACTAATAAGCATCGTTTTGCAAATGTACTTGGCAACTGAGACGCAAAATAATCCTATGATGCATAACTCGGGGTGACATTTAAAACGCGCATCAGGGGCACTTACACATATCTCTTGATCATCTCTCTCAAGCCCTCGGTGGATGTGTTTTCAGGTCGTTTACACACTGGAAAGTAGAGGTTCAGAAAAGATAAGGCAACTGTACTACCTGAACTTGTACCAGGTGGGACCAGAGGTGGCTCCACCCAAGGATACTTCTGCCCTTGGCCAAAACCCAACGTACCCCTGTGTCTCGACAGGGAGGAGTTTTACCCCCTGAGAAGACCTGAGAAGACTTTCACTTCTTGGAGATGCCAGGTTTTCAGTAGCAGGAAGTAAATTACTCCTTTTTTTTTTTTTTTTTCTGACAACTAAACCACACAGTGTAAACTGGGAGGGGAGCTTCAACAGCTTAGCCAGAGATCGTGTCTGATTCTGAAAGATTTAAGTGTGTTTAAATACCGCTTGCCCCAAACATAACTTTACCTCATCTCAAATCTCTTCAACAGTGCTTGTCCCCAACCCCCTAAACACTGCTCTTCCTCCCGTGGGTGGGGAAGGGCCACTGTTTGGAACTCTGTGCACAGGAGACTAGAAATGCGGGATTCTATCAACATGATGAACAGTGTATCTGAGGGCAGGTCAGAATCACAAAGTGTTGAAAGGGTGAAAGGCAGAATGTTACCGTTTGCCTATTTCTTGTCCTTTTAGAAGTCATTAGGATTGAGGTCCTGATGAAAACAGGATCTGATAACAGATCCAAAGAATATCTTCTCATGTGTCCATCCTTAATAAAGAAGAATAAAAAACGTCAAGTATGGGTGAAAGCCTTCACGTCATCAAGGGTAAAATATAGCACTGATATGCGGGCAAACGTGAAATTACCTGAGTCATTTCAAGGGGTCAGCACAGCTCATCAATGACTTCTGTCCTAAGCTGCTCAAAACCATGACTGTCAGCAGTCAATTTGAAAAGTGGGTTTGAGGGGCTCCCGGGTGGCTCAGTCGGTTGAGTGTCCAACTTCCGCTCAGGTCATGTTCTCGCGGTTCATGAGTTCGGCTCGGGCTCTGTGCTGACAGCTCAGAGCCTGGAGCCTGCTTTGGATTCTACGTCTCCCTCTCTCTCTGCCCCACCCCTGCTCATGTTCTGTCTCTCTCTCAAAAATGAATAAATGTTAATTTTTTTTAAGTGGGTTTGATAGAGGACATTTATTGGTTGATTTATAAGGGAGATTTTTTTTTTTCTGGTTCTCTTTTCCAGGCTGACTGGCATGAACCTTCCTTCTCCCGTTATAAGCAGCAAGAACTGGTTACGACTGCATTTTACATCTGACAGCAACCATCGGCGCAAAGGATTTAATGCACAATTTCAAGGTAAGAATGCCCCATTTGATATACAGAAAATAACGGAAGATATTTTGGCGTTTTCACCCTCAAGTTTCAGGATTCCCTTGCCAGAGATGGAACCAGAGATATAAGCTTGAAAATACCTTCTAGAACTTTCTTTTTTTTTTTTTTTTTAATTTTTTTTCAACGTTTATTTATTTTTGGGACAGAGAGAGACAGAGCATGAACGGGGGAGGGGCAGAGAGAGAGGGAGACACAGAATCGGAAACAGGCTCCAGGCTCTGAGCCATCAGCCCAGAGCCCGATGCGGGGCTCGAACTCCCGGACCGCGAGATCGTGACCTGGCTGAAGTCAGACGCTTAACCGACTGCGCCACCCAGGCGCCCCACCTTCTAGAACTTTCGTAAACAATTGGCTTTGGAAATTCTACAAAGGGTACTAGCAACTTACTAGTAACGCTTTCTTGCTTTGACCGCATGCAATGTATTTTATTGTTTTCCTTGAATTATTACTGTTTTAATCAGTAAGTCAGTAGATATATATTAGCATTTATTTTAATTCATATTTACCTAACCGGAAAATATCCACAGTTGCCCTGTTGTTTTCTTTATCCGCTCCTTAAAAATGGTACAGCATATAGGCCACGTGAATATGCAAGTGCGACATCATACCCTTTCAGCTTTAAAACATATTCATGGTACCTAAACCCAGCTACCTGCTTTAATAATTTACATGTACGTGAATATCAAAAGGAAAAATGTGAGATTTTTTTGCAGCTGACTGAAACAAAGTCTGTAGTCACCAGTATGTAGGTTTGAAACTTCCTCTTGGTATGGAACTTCTAGTGTTTATACCTGGATAATATAGTGTCCTTGCCCATGTGTTTTTAATAGTCAATAATCCTTATCGATACCATAAAAAGGATCCAACTTACTAGGAGAACCATTGAAAACAATTCCATTTTGCATTTGCAAATAACAATCAAATAAACCTGTCAGAAAGCAGGATGCCCTCCCAAGCAAACTTCTCATGCTTCCCCCAAATCATGACCGTGAGCACATCAGTTAGACACTAGCCACATGCAAGCCAGGACGCCAAACGAGCAGATTCTAATAAGCCCCCACGCTCCAGAATCTAGTAGGTCAGAGAGACAGTTTGCAGACAGCTCCCATGAAAGGCAGAATGAAAAGCGAAATCATGCCAGCCACTCCAGGAGATTTTAGTAACGTTCCAACAAATGGTCTGGACGTGTCCTATCTAAAAGCCACTTTAAAATCCGTAATGCCTTCATTGTGTCCTTTTGGACAAGAGGTAGAAAACTAAGAGTAATTTTCAGGGGCTTGAATACAGATAGCGCTGGGGAGCACACGTGGAGGAGGAGTGCTGGTTTTATTTGCCACCGGGGTCCCCGGGGGCAGGGGGACCTTCGAGGAATTGCCAGACTTCAAATGCAGGGCCAATTGTGTTTTACCAAAATGTATTCATCTGTCATCAGGAGCCTTGCCCATTTCACATCGTCTTCTGATGCTGCCAGAAAGTTCTTACCTTTATCTTCTTTGACTGCAAATATACGGTTTTATAGGAGTCATTACACTTGGCTTCTTTTCCTGAGATCAGGCAAGGCTGATCTCCTTTTTTAGAGATCTCTATTTGCCTTTAGCTTTTAAGGCCACATACCATGCCTGTAGTCATAACAGGGGGCATACAAAACATATGACACATATATATGTTGTACAGTCTGCATCTGGAGCCCTTTCTTGTCCAGCAAGAAAGCAGGACGTGGGATTAAAAATGCGAGAGGAGACAAGAGCCCCCCCGGGTAAGGGTCTTTGCTCCGTTTTTATTAGGGTCAGAAGGCTTACAAACATGGTGATGGACGTGCACAAAGAGACAATAAATCTGTGAACACTAACTCAGGGGCCTGAGGGCAAGATGTGCGGAGGGGGGGGGGGGAGGGGGGTGGTTAGGGGTTTGGGTTACTACAAAGCAAAATCCTGGCCCTGGGCTGGAGGTTGTTTACAGCAGACATGAGGTCCCATCTCTGTTTACGGAAACAGGCCTAGGGGACAAGGAAGACAGAGCAGGCTACCTCAGGGTCAACAAGGCACCTTTCTTCTGCTAATTAGCTCCCCTCAGGGCAACTTTGCCTGCAGAGGTCTATAGCCCTATTTACCTGTTTACCTCCTTGGATCCTTCCTTCCTGTGAAAGCAGCTTCCTGCTCTTGTACTAAATTGGAGGGATGTTACCCGCCCTGAATACCTAATCTTGTTTACCTCATCTCGGATGTTTTCATCCTAAGATTCCCTATCCTTGTACCTTTGTCCTATACTGGGACCTTTGCCCTGTTTACCTATTCTGGGACCTTTGCCTGGGAAGTTCCATCTGAGTTTTGTCTATATCCATCCATATCCACAGAGATATATAGCCCCGACTTAGAAAAATCCTAAATCAATATTCAGAAGGCAAACTGACTGACCAATAGGTAGGTAGGTTGATCAATAGGGTTGTTCTATAACTACTGATTGATCTTCTCAAAAGGTCCTGATCCTGATTAACAGATTGGCATTGAACCACAGAAGAAATTTCTAGGTATCATTCCTCAAACCGGATCAATGAATTTGGCATCTATACCAGTGACTGGAAGAAAGGCAAAAAATAGAATACCAAATTCGAAGAGGGTCCAAATTGGTAGATATAAGTAACATTCTGGTTGACAGAAAATTGTAATAGCTTAGACATATCAGCCATTGATAAATAAATAAATATGAATCAACTGTATATAACTATATATAACCATGTAACTTTATATAATTAGCTAACCATACATACATATATTATTTAATATATGTAAATATATTTATATATAACCAATATACATATGGTTAAAATTACACACACACACACACACACACACACACACACAGAGTGATGAATAGAAAATTTGAACATAGTGCAAAAATATAAAAAGATGCAGAACTATAAAAAGGAATGAACATGAACATGGCTTAACAGTAATATATTCAAAAACCTCTCCAGGCGGACTTTGAAGTTCAACTCCAAGACAAACTGATTTCAGGGAGCTGCCAAATGTTTACTCTCATTAGCACACAGACCCTTATCTCAAAGGAGGAGTCATGCCTAAGACCACATGGAAGCAGACAATATGTAGAAGATAGGGGTCAGTACCAGATGTTACCCTTTTGAGAAGGAAACCAACCAAATGGGCAGCATCCAGGATGATGTCAAGAAACCTTTAAGAGAGGATGCAAGGACCACTGGCTTAAGGAGTGTGGTAAATGTTATACAGGAAAGTATTGCATTCATTTTTGCTGGTCCAGAGGGAAGAAATATCACTAATTAATGGAAGCGGAAGCTACAGATAGTCCTTTCTGCTGATTCTAGAACATGCCTATGGGCCGCAGAAGGCAAGAGATGGCTCAGTAGCTCAGGATGAGACGAGTCTCCTCTCAAAGTCCCCCCCCCCGCGCCCCCCCCCCCCCAGCCACCCTCCTGGCCCCCTCCCTGCATGACTTTGCAGCCAGGAGCATTCAGGTGTTTCATTCGACGGGCCAGCGGGAACCTTCGTGACACACGAGGAAAATAGGTTGTGCATCTAAGTCTTTCCTTTTTTCTCTGCCTAGATTGAACTCCAGGGGCCCCAATTTGTATTGGACATTTGTTCCAAGGAAACAACAACAAAACACAAACAATAATAGACACCAAGGTTATTACCAACACAACTGCAAAAAAGAAAAGCATAGTAGATGAGCAATCCAGAAAAGCAACAAGAGAAACAATAGTAGTGAAAACTTACAATGTGTTTACCGAAGACTGTTTTAGGATCTGTGTATATATTCCATCAGAGTCTGAATCTTGGGTTAGTAGGTGGAGGAGGGGAATGTTTTTTAGAAATATACATTTCTATGCTTATGACCTTTTAAACATAATTGCAGTCACGTGGATCATTTATGGTCACTATCAAGACTATACAAATTCCATCAATATTCCTCGGTGTAAATATGATTACAACTTATGTAGGATACCTATAAAAAGCTGCTAATGAAGCCTTCGGGTGGGATCTCTGGATGACAAACTTCTTCTCTGTTCAGCAGTACCGTGCAGGAGTAGAATTTTATCACTTCTAACAACAAAGAATAGCTTCTTTTTAACTTGGTGCTTTTCTTGGTCAAATAAACAACCACCACAACATATTCTTTCTTCCCTTTGTGTCTTTAACTTTCATCTCTATACTCTTTATTCTCTGGATTTTACACTTTGTTCTGTGCTTTCATCTCTTCAATCAGGCAATAAATTATGCCAAAAGTAGTAGTGAGGTTGACTGACAAGTAAAACTGGTCTATAGTTGCTACTCCTAAAACATGTTCACTTTTAAAATAGCAATGTGAACAAAGAAGTGGAAAATGCAATAAAAGCCACTTGATATATTTGCAATATCTTGTGTATATATTGGGTTCTCATGGAATGACAGATTTATGTAGGACACATTATTTCTTTAAATCAGCTGAAAATTGAGCTCATTCATTATATGTTGCCTCCCTCATTAATTATAATTAAATAAGTGCCTTGTTAGCACAATCAGTCTCGTAGACATTTTTGACGTCTGCAAGATGGATTTTCTAAAGATATATTGATATTGAACCACAGGCACCACTTCCCTCTTAGGTAACAATATGTGTTGAGCTCTACTTTTACATCTATTTACCTGGCTACTTATAAAAATACAATTTTCACAAAATGAAACTCTCATTGCTTTCTGAAACTGATAAATCATTTTGAGTGTCTGTCATAAAGTACCAGTTTACACAGAGAACACCTGTCTCATAAATCAAGGGAAAACCTGACCATGGATTTAAATCTTGTGTTGACACAAATAATTAGCTTTCTTTTTAGGTGATAGCTCTATGTAACTATTCATTTTACTTCCTATTAAAAAAATTTTTTTTATTAATGTTTATTTATTTTTGAGAGAGACAGAGCATGAGCAGGGGAGGGGCAGAGAGAGAGGGAGTCACAGAATCCGAAGCAGGCCCCAGGCTCTGAGCTGTCAGCACACAGCAGGGCTCGAACCCACAGGCTGAGAGATCATAACCTGAGCTGAAGTCAGATGCTCAACCGACTGAACCACCCAGGGGCCCCGTTTTTACTTTGTAGTTAAAGTGGAGGGCTTTAGGGGCACCTGGATGGCTTAGTCAGCTAAGCGTCTTTCTTCAGCTCAGGTCATGATCTCGCAGTTTGTGTGTTTGAGTCCCGCATGGGGCTCTGTGCTGACAGCTCAGAGCCTGGAGCCTGCTTCGGATTCTGTGTCTCCCTCTCTCTGCCCCTCCCCTGCTCTTGCTCTGTTTCTCTCTCTCTCTCTCTCTCTCTCTCAAAACTAAACATTAAAAAATTAAAAAAAAGAAATTATATATATTCATACAGCAGGATACTAGACAAAAATGAAAAAAAGACAAATGACCTCCACATGCATAATGTTGAATGGAAAGATCCAGGCACAGAAGCATGTGCATTGTATTGCCCACATAAATATACTCGCATAATATAAATAATATTTCAGGAATATATGCATAGAAAATTTAGGATTCTAAAAACTAAGTGTTTACGTGGGTGTTCATTACTAAAAGAATATTTTTACTGTGTGTATGTGTATGTAAAATACTTGAACTCAAAAAGTGTTTTTAGAAACGGTTAGAACAATTCCTATCCAAGAAAATGACAAGGTGTTTAGAATTCTTTTACAAACAGAGGTAGGCCAAAATACCTACAGAAGCCCTACTCAATGCCATGGTGCAACTGAACGTCAAAATTAGAAGCCCCAACCCGCACACAAGGAAGGGGGTTAGTAAGTGACAGGGCTTGCACAACACAGCTTGTAAATGGCAGGCAGCGTCAGGATGTAAATAGAAGTCTCTGATCTTTCTTTTCAATGTCATCCTTTCCAACCCTATTTTCACAATTGACTTGCTGCCCTGATTTACGAGTTCCGATCAGAACATCTTTCTTTGGGGAACAGTGATTTATTTTTGTAAAGCAGAAATCCCACTGAAGAAAGCAACACCCAGGGACAGCTCTAAGTTAGTGGCAACGTTATCTATTTTCTCAGGTTGATCTATTCCAAGCAGAAAACTGGCAGACCACTGCGGGAACAGGTGCAGCAATGATGGGAGGGGGTTGGCAGAAATCATAAATCTGGAACATGAGGCACCGAATAAGAGAATGAGCAAATGTATTCACGAAGAATGTGTGTGTGTGTGTGTGTGTGTGTGTGTGTGTGTGTGTGTAACTACTGGACAACAAGAAGGTAGAAGGTAGTGTTGGAAAGAAGTTAAAAAATTGAAACACGATTCTGCAGAGGAAGGAAAATGAAAAAATAGAGCAAAGGAACAGTTTCACAGCATGGCTAAGGGCAGGCCCAACTGACAGAGAGGTTCCACTGGCACAGACACCTTGAGAAACGAGGAAGCCACTATGCAGACACTCTGTCCACAGTGTTCATCCTGCTCCCTTCTCTTCGACCATGAGCGATTGACTGTGTGGCTCAGAGAGAACAGGATTGGAGGTAGGATTCCTTGGTCTCAGTCCGTCCTGACTCAGTCTGGAGTCTCAGAAACTCCAGGTTAACTGGAGAGATGTCCCTCTAGACCTATAGTCCTCCTATATAGTGAAATCTGTTTCCTGTCCTAAGAATGGGGAGAAGAACAATGCTCACCCGGGCACAGAGGTGGAGATTAAAAAGGTAATACATTGGAGGCATCTAGCACAGTGCCCAGAATGGGCTCCCATGTGTCTCATAAACTTGGGTTTGTAATCTCGAGCCGGGGAAGATACCTCGGTTAACCTGTCTCTCTGTCTCACAGACTTCGCATGGAAAACCCAGTAAGTGCTTCACGGGACTGTATTACTTTCACAAACTTCCTGGAACTTCTTAGAGTGATTTTCAGTTCCCAACTGCTTTGTCTCTTACTCCCCTGCCTCCCTCTTTCGTTTACACTACCTCACTGACCCAAGTCCGATGACCATTCATTGGGATGCCACCTCAAGTCATTTGGAATTAAACTCTCTCCAGCTCCCTTATTGGACACCGGCAGTGTGGGTTGCACGGTGCCAGGGACACAGAACCAAACATGACGAGCCATGTTTCAGCCCCTGGATTCCAGCGAAGAAGTCAGGGAGACACATAAGCTGACCATTTGCATATATCGCGGGTGAGATTATGCACAAAATGCCCTACAATTCGAAAGATGTACCTCGACTGACTTGGCAGGGAGCACAGGGCGTTTGTAGGAGGTTTCCTGGGGGAGAGGGTGCCTGCACTGTGTTCAGGTCACCAGGAGAGAGGGAGGAGGGGGTTCTGAGTACGAGAAAAGTGCGAGCAGACCCAGAAAAGCATGACATGTCACGGTGTGTTCAGGCTCCTGCAAATATTGATGGTTCAACACTGAGGTGTGAAGGGAGTCAGACAGAGCAATGAGAAATAAAGCTGGGGAGGATAGCTGGATCTTGGAAGGATTTTATGCTACCCTTAAAAACTTAACTGTACCGTGGGTAAACAAGAAAGATCACTGGAGTGTTTGTGGAGAGGGAAAATGGAGACCAGTGCACACATTTTCATCGCCCAAGCTGCTGGTAAGTTCCCCTTTGTTAGCTTGCAGGTAGTGCCCAGGGATAGCTCTGAAAGAAGGACCATGTACTGGAACATTCTAAGACAGTGAGCACAGGAACAAAGATTGTCCCTAGGTCATCATGTTTAAAGAAGAGGAACAATGTTGCTGAGGTACAAGAATTTGCCCCTCAACAAATTTGAGCCCTAAAGGGATCCAATGCCCTTCAGCCCAAGGCTTTGCCACAGTCAAATTTAAGGAATTAGTATATTTGAGAGAGAGTGTGTCCATCAGAAGTGTGTGTATGTGTGTGTTTGGTGGTGACGGTCATAGAAACTTCTTCAGAGCCCAGTGAGCCGGGTGCTAGACAAGACAGTGATGCGAAGCCTGGTGGGACAGATTCCCAGGCTCAGAAACAGTGGTCTGGTCATATCCCAGCTTTCTCCTGGGGACACATGAAGGGGTCAGTCTGAATGAACACATTTCACCAATAGTCATGGTACCCCCCAGTGTGCACCAGTAACACCTCTGTTTACAGTAGTGGTCAATAAAGGAAAGGCCTCTGCTCCCACGGAGTGGCCATCGTAGACAGGATGAGACAATCCATCCAACCAGTCAAGAAACAGCAAGTGGCAACTGCAGGGTGGGAAACTTTATCACTTGGTCAAGAAATAGCCTTCCTTGCATCATCTCCTGAGCTGAGATCCGAATGGACTGTGTAGGTCAAAAAGAGCAAAGCAGACACAGAACAGAGCAAGTCCCAGTCCCTGGAGGGAGGAGGAACCGCAGAGGGACAGGAACACACTGAGGTGTGGAAAAGCTCAAGAGATGTGTTGGGGCAAATTCCTGCAGGGCCGTGTGGGGGCATCCACAGGGGGAGACTGGATTTATGTCACATACAAAGTGAGACTTCAGAATGTCTGGATGAGAAAGTGATGTGACCTGATTTCCATTTTGAACATATCATTTGAGTTTTTCTGTACAGAATGCAGTTCTAGACCTTAATATTCTGTCCCCTCGATGTGTTATGGCATTCCTTATAAATTAATAAATGATCATGGTGGTTCTTACTGCCTTCTCTCTTGTCTTGACTACTTGACCACATCCTGAGATATAGAACGTGTCAGAGTGCTAGAAAATCATGCTTTCTGGTCTACCGTGTTGAGGGCACCCTGAGCTAAAGGGCCTGGAGGGTTGTAGTCCTGGCTCAGGTGATATGCAGTTTTAATGTTCTCATTTGTCCAAACTGCCACTTGGCCAAAAATCTTTACCTACTGCACAGTGTGCTCTTGGGCTGGCTATGCAACAATCTCATAGACACGTCCCACTTATGTTGTAAAAGACAGTAAATAAAACAGGTATGATTTTGTGTGTCTCTCAATATATTTAAAAAACCCTAATGGTAAAAATTCATTCTGAACAGCTGTTTGGTGTCTACTAAGAAGAATGAAGAGAATGTGTTTAAATTTGAGTAGTAATTATTTTGACTAAACATTGAGGGTAATATCTTACTAAGTTGAAATAAGAGAACATATTTCTTAAGGAAAGCGTGCAGTTTTATTCAACAGAGATGTTAAATTAATAGATAGAGTTCTCACCTCGAGGCAGCCCTAATGGAGTAAATGAACTTTTGAGTTAGTTCCAGACTTTTGATTTAAATCAATGCATTTTCATGTATCGATTTATTTTAAAGTTGTGTTGGAAATATTAACACATGATAAATCTTAGTCGTTGTATATCAAACCACTTAAACTAGACCCTTTCTTTTTCTAAACTTCAAAATGTGGTTCATCCTGGAAAACGGGAAGCCGACAATGTGACACAGTAAATCACAGCTATTTAAAACAGACTAATACATGGCAACAGCAGGTGGGTGTTAAGTTCTTATGCATAAAGAATAGAAAAGCTTAGGAGGGTTATTATTCCCTCGGTAAATCGTATTTCTACAGTTTCGGCTTATGTGACGTTAAGACAGAAGTCGTTCTGGCTTTCAGTTCAACGAACCCCTAACTGTACCCATTCTTCATGCTTTTTGTCTCTTGCTGGCAGTTTGATCGGTCCAGTTTGCAGACTACATTTAGTGCTTATGGGCTAAATGGGCGCATCTGCCTCTTGCAGGACACGCATGCTTTGGAAGCTAAGACAGGACGCTGCCCATACCAGGAGGCTGTCAACCCAAGTTGTCGGCATTTACAAGGACAAGGGAGCCTCAGAGTGTGGTTCCTTCCCTCCGAGCGGCTGTAAACCGCTCACCCAAAGCAGTTACAGCGTGGCACCGTAGGGCTGCCCGGCTCTGTTAGTGCTGCAGGAAGCCAGTCAGCTTAGAACGGACGCATCACACTGCTTGTTCTCTTAGTCATCTGGGTCAGGTTGAAGAGCAAAGCGGTGCTCAGTCGGCATCATGAGTAATCCAGGATGAGGCAGTTAGCTTCGGCACTACCAGTGGCCGCCTCGTGGGACCAGAGCCTCACGCCTCTTACGGAATGCTAGTGCCCACGTCTCAGGGCAGAAACACAACCCCCAACACAAGTACAGATGTGGGTTCACGTTGGGTTTGGAAGCAACGTGTGGCGGGAGGATGTGTGCTGTAGCCATTGAAGACTGTGGTGGGAGAGTTTATCTTTGTTCAGATGCAGACTGTTTCCCTCACATCACTTCAGTGTATTTCACGTTACTCATCTGAAAGTCCTTCCTCTACCACAACAATTCCCGGGAGGTTTCTCCAAGGGTCCTGTCCATCTGGTAAACAGTCTGAGTGGTGGTTTCTAAAGGCTCACAAGGTTCCAGACAGCATCTTTGCACAGTTGACCACCATGACCTTTACCACTGGAAGGGCTGTGTCTTTTCACTCCATGGGAGATCTGAAGTTAACTCTTGACCATGACATTGCATACAATTCACTAACCCAAGATATATTTAACCGAAGAATATATATCACATAAGGTATAGAGTTCTAACTATTTTCCTATAGTTACTTTAAAATTTACCTTGAAACTAATAGGAGCTTTCTCCAGACATATACCCAGGGCTGCGATTCAGCTTGTCTGTCCATATTTATTGTGAAAATACTGACTTACGAATTACCTGACAAGCCACGGCCTATTTATCTGAATGGCCTCCTGGATGTCCTCGCCCTGCCTGACCTGGGTTGTCCTGCAGAATGCCTCAGTTAGCTCATGAAATTCCTTAAAGATTTAAGCTCTAGAGTAACAGTCAGCTTCAAACCTGCCCAGAGGTAGAAGAGTTAGCGGCTTGTGCTGTTTGAATCATGCCTGCGATATACCAGGTGCCCAACACATTTTAAAACGTCCTCCCTAAATATATTCATATATATTCATAGTAGCTACGTGTGACTAGCCAGCTATGTGGAACTATTTATTAAACACACCATTAAGTTCTATAGAAATATACAGCAAAACAAATATGGTCGTCCTTCTTTCTAGAGAAATGTACACTAAGCCTCTAGAAGACTTATGTTAGCATATGTAGCTAAGTCACTAACTCTTCCTCATTTTTAGTCCATTGGTAACTATCTTTGGCTGGTATTTTGTTGGTTCCTTTTGGTTTGGTTTGGGTTTTTTTTTTTCCTCCAAAAATGAAAGAAAACAACTTCCTAGGTAAATCTTCCCCTGTTATAAATGCCCTCACACTTCCCAAGCCTGGGGCTCAAATCTGGTCATGCTGGGTCCCTGTGTAAAACATCGCTGTAGTTCCCATCATGTACAACACACAGAGCAGACACCAAAGCTCTCAAAGATATGTCTCCAGCCTTCCTTTGCAGACTCCTCTTTTAGCCCACATTGTAGACACCGCACACTCCTCTTACGAAAACACTCACTTTGTCGGGACGCATCATCTGGTCCCCACCCTGGCCCTATGTTCCCACCAACACATGCAGCCCCCAGGGTGTCTTTGACTCCCTTCCTCTTCAGAGAAGCCTTCCCAGCCTCCCTCACCAGCACCGATCACGCACGTGCATGTACCTGCACAGCACTTAGCCTTTTCTTATGACTTTTGTTTTGAGCTACGCTGAAGTTTAATTGACAAATAAAATTGTACATATGCAAAGCGTGCTATATCATGATCTATTTGCACAGTATGGAAAGATCTCCCCCGTCACGCTAACGAACACACGCATCACCTCACATACTCACCTTTGTTTTTGTTTTTGTTTTCTTACGATGAAAACATGTAAGTTCTACTCTCTTAGCAAATATCATGTATACAATAGAATGTTACCAACTGTAATCACCAGGGTACGTGTTAGATCCTGAGGCCTTATTCATCCTATGACTGATTGGTTGTACCTACCAATCTCTCCTGATTCCCCCTGCCCCCCGCTGCTGGAAACCACTTTCCTATTGTCTACTCTCCATTTCTGAGTTTGATTTTTTTTGTTTTCACATATACACATCACACAATCACTTGCTCTAAGTGAGGATAATAAGGTAGTTGTTTTGTCGTTTTGTTTTTGTTTTTGTTTTTTAAGAGCAGAAGCACCTTCTCTGTTGTCTCCAGCACTCAACGAAGTGATCTTCAGGGATAGCATGCACTTGATGTTTGTTGAATGAGTAGCTGAACTCCTGAGCAAATCAAAAGCACGTGGAAGGGATCTACTACCCTGTATCCATTCAAATGGTAGCATGGCCTAGTGGAAAGAGGTTGACATATGGAGTCTGAAGACCACTGTGACCGTAGCCAAGTCTTTTAGCTTCTGCAGATGTCTGTTTTTTCATCCATAAAATAGTGCTCACCACAGCCGCCTTGCAGGAAGAACACCGTGGGGCTCAGATGGGGAAGCCACACAAAGGCCGCGTTCCAATGTGGCGCAGATCTGACTGCTTTAGCTACTGCTGCGGTCTGTGCTTCTGTGTCTCGTGCAGCGAGATGGCTGGGATACCGTGTGCCCCGGAGGCCTCTGTGCCTCTTCGCCTCTCCACTGCAACTTGCCTCATCTACACGAACGCGTGTTACCTGTGGCAGTCAGGACACAGTCAGAACTCTTCACAGGGAAAAAAGTTGGGTGGCTTGTATCATGAACCCCTTTCTCTCTGATCCTTCCCAACCATCTCAGGAGAGCCTAGACCTGAGTGATGACCCTAAGGGTAGGCGAGCCAGACAGACCAGTGCTCTGTTACCTGCAAGGCCACAGAAGCAAGAGCAGAGGCTGTGAGCTTCTTACTGGGAAGCACACACAGTCTTCGGGGAATGTGTCACTACCTTGGTGTCCTGTAACGTCCTTGGGTACTGCTTTCCTTGTCATATAATCTTCCAGCCTCTTCAGACCCTGATGTGTATAGTTCTAGCTGGAGGCTGATGGGGTGGTGGCTACGTGAACAAGTTTGATGGGGGGTGGCTATTTCACAACGCATACATATATCAGAACATCGAGCTGCACACCTTAAATACACACAATTTTTATTTCCTAATGATACCTCAGTAAAGCTGGGTTTGGGGATAAAGATAAACAGAAAGAACAAAAATAGAAGTTGGACAAATATAGACCAAAGCGCTTTTTTTTTTCCCTAATGCTAAGTAATTGTGTTCCTTCTCATGATAAGCTGATTATGCTTACAGACCTTCCTTACCTTTACAGTAAGACTGCCCAGTAGATCATTTTTTTTCTAATTCAATAAGAACACAGTATGAAATAGATATATACATAGGCAACATCCTTTTCACTATTACCCTTTTTCAGAAAATTATATTTATCCCTGGCCGACAAATAATTGACTGAACTTAAAAACCTCAACCAAGTTGAAATTAGAGGTTTCTCTGACATCTTATTGTCTACAGGTTGAAGCTGTGGTGAAGACCAGTGTTTCCCCACTTTCCTCAATTTCACCGTAATCAGCCTTGGCTGTATAACAGGGACAGTCAGAAGCCTTTAGAAAGCACCCAGAGATTGTGATTTTCACGATTTAGGCTGCGGACCAACATGGCTACTTTTTGTGAAACCTTTCTACATGACTCCAATGTGGAGCCAGAGTGAGCAGAATAATGTAAGCTGCCTCTAAGAGTTCTGATACAAGCATCCCCCCTCACTCATGGGGTGTTCCAAGACCGCAGCAGAGGCGTGAAACCATGACGGTATTGAATCCTATATGCTCTATGTTTTTTTGTCTACACACACAACTTATGATGAAGTTTAACTTGTAATTCGGCACAGTAGGAGACTAGCAATAATAACTCATAATTAAGTAGAACAATTATAGTAATATACTATAATTAGTTTTTTTTTTTAAATTTTAAATGTTTGTTTATTTTTGAGAGAGAGAGACAGAGTGTGAGCAGGGGAGAGTAAGACAGAAAGAGAGAGAGAGAGAGAGAGAGAGAGAGAGAGAGAGACAGAATCTGAAGCAGGCTCCAGGCTCTGAGCTGTCAGCACAGAGCCCTATGTGGGGCTTGAACCCACTGACTGCGAGATCATGACCCGAGCTAAAGTTGCGCTTCACCAAGTGAGCCACCCAGGCACCCCTATAATAATATACTGTAATAAAGTCTATGTGAATGTGGTCTCTCTCTCTAACGTCCTGTACTCACCCTTCTTCTTGGGGTGATGTGAGATAAATCGCCGAGTTGGTGAGATGAAGCGAGGTGAAGGATGTCGACATTGTGACGTAGCTTTAGGCTACGATCGCCCTGGATGCTGTGTCAGAAGGAAGATCATCTGCTTCCAGACCTGGCTCACGGCGGGTCACTGAGACCAGAGAAAGCAAAACCCCAGATCAGGGGGACTGCTGCTCTAACTTACAATTACTTCACCACCAGTAATCTTCAATGCTTTAAAAGGTGATGGCTGTTGCATAATATTTTGAAATTCAAAATTTAACTATTTGAATTGCCCACTTAAATTAAAAATCCCGTATATTAGAAATTACCTTGGTAGGGGTTGGAATGCAGATACCAAATCTACTCTAATACTAGCAAAACAAAAGTAGGTAATTCATCTTATATCCTATTTGCTTCATAACTTAATAGGAATGGCAGGCACCAGTGCATGTTACTTATGAATTTATCTGATACCTTCTTACTATTGAAAAATCATCCAATATAGTTCTACAAATTCTCTATCATCTTCATTGTTTTATGCTTTATTCTTTAGAATGACTTAAAACATAACAAATTATATTGTTAATTCAACCTTTAATACAAAGGTATAAAGATGGGCATTTTTCTCAAATTCTTTTTGAGAATATTCTCGTCTTTGTTCTAAGTGATTTCTCTTTTCTACGTAATCTTTAACAATGAGATCAGATTTCTAAAATAGGTTACCTTAATGAATGCCACTGTTAACTATAAACCTGTATTAACTGCTATGACAAATTTAAATAAATATGCTATCTAAATGAAAACGCACATTTTAAGATCTAATTTAACAAAAAACATAAAAATAAAATAAGATCTAATTTAACTTGGTACCTTGAACATAATATACATTTACAAAATCCTTTTTGTCATATGATAAATATAAATTTTGTAAATATATCTAGTTTAAGCATAGGACATAAAAATAACTATCTCTGCCTTCAGGAGTTTATAATTTAATTAGTAGCTCTCAATATATATTTGGCTCAGACTCCCTATTGAAAATTTAATAAATGTTACAGACTTAGAGTCCATATGTATCAGATTTCACGTATATTTTTGTGAGCTTCATGTTTGCATGAAATCCTAGGGGTTACAAATACATTTCAGGTAAGGAATTATGTCTATTGGAAATACAGTGTAAGAAATATGCTTTCAGTTAGCATTGGGCTGTAGGAGACCCACTTAACAGAAAGATGATAGATACAGATAGGTAAATAGGTTAATATACAGAAAGGGTTTTTGACGTGTGTGTGTGTGTATGTGTGTGTGTGTATACACACAGACACACACATTATCTATATCTATATCTGTATCTATATCTGTATCTATATCTGTAGATTAGGCAAAAGTGTGAAGGGGAAAATAATGTGTTTTGGGAAGCTGGGAAAAAAGGGGAGTATCCAGCTTCAAAGGGCAATGTGAAAGGGAAAAAAGATCAAGAGTGCTTGGAAAACGTTGAGTTTCTTCTGCCATTTGTGGAAGAAAGTGGTGGAAGAGTGCATGTTGGCCAGAACGTACTGCCATTAGAACGAACCTGAACCCTATAAGTGGGTCTTCAGAAGTTGCTGAAGGACACCCACCTGAACAGGGTTTGACTTGAAGAAGGAGGACATCGGGTCTGGCATAGGTCAGAGAAATGGGCATGGTGTGGCCCCAAGTATGTTCAACGACTGTAGGGCACTTTGTTCTTTTGAAGGATGACTATCCAGTCAGAGGACAGAGATTTGGCGTGGTGTTCCTGTCCCAGTGCGCAGTGTAGAACACCCTTGTCATCTGTTACTGTGCCGGGAGTCACCTGTCTACACTCGCTCACTGCACTGAAGAAGTCAGGCTCAGCAAGGTTCATGGCGAAGCCCCTCAGAGCACATGACAGACGTGCGGGAGTAAGTCCGCTGCTGAAAAGTGTAACACAGCTCCGATCGGAATCGCATCGCACGTTTGCTGCGATGCTGGGTGACGCTGCCGTCACACCTGTCACGAGATGTGACAGGCAAATGGACAGGAGTCTGGATTCGAACACCTCGCCACCGAGGCCTCCTGGGGTTCCGTTCTCCTTTCTCATCTGTCTTTCAACCTCTTGAGAGAACGCTTGGGGTACCTTCTTTACCACCTGTGCCCTGCTCTGGCCTCGCAGCCTCTGGGCCACCAACTCTGTCTCCTTACTCATGCCTCTCCTCCTTAGTTGGCACCTTCCCCTGCCCCGTAAGTGAGGGACCCCAGCAAAGCTCTGCTCTCATGCCCTCTCCCTGTGCTCTCCCCGCTGGGAGGAGCCCTGACCCTCCAGGGCCTTGCTAAGAAGGTGCTCTACACAGGAGCTCTCTGCCCTCTTTCTGCCCCCCTTCCTTTGGGCCAGTGGGCACCTCTGCCTGCTGCTCGGGTCACCCTGTGCCTCTCCTCCCCTGTACACATTGGAGCCTACATCCTGATTCCCTGAACTTGTGTCTGCGTCACCGCCTGGAATCCCAGCACCAACTCCTCCCCCTCCTCTCCTCCCCCTTCCTCCTCCTCCTCCCTCCACCTCTTCCGCCTCCTTCTCCTCTTCCCCTTCCCTCCTCCTCCCCCTCCTCTTTCCGCTCCCTTCTCTCCCTCCCCCTCCCTCCACCTCTCCCCCTTTCCCCTTCCTCCTCCACCCTTCCTCCTCCTCCCTCTACCACTTTCCCCTCCTCCCCCATCCACTTCTTCCCCCTCCTCCTCCCTCCACCTCTTCCCCCTCCTCCTCCCTCTACCTCTTCTCCCTCCCACCTCCTCTTTCCCCTCCCTCCTCCTCCCTCCTCCTCTTCCCCCTCCCTCCTCCTCTTCCCCTTCCCCCCTCCTCCCCCTCCTCTTTCCGCTCCCTTCTCTCCCTCCCCCTCCCTCCACCTCTCCCCCTTTCCCCTTCCTCCTCCACCCTTCCTCCTCCTCCCTCTACCACTTTCCCCTCCTCCCCCATCCACCTCTTCCCCCTCCTCCTCCCTCCACCTCCCTCCACCTCTTCCCCCTCCTCCTCCCTCCTCCTCTTCCCCCTCCTCCTCCCTCCACCTCTTCTCCCTCCCACCTCCTCTTTCCCCTCCCTCTTCCTCCCTCCTCCTCTTCCCCCTCCTCCTCCCTCCACCTCTTCCCCCTCCCACCTCCTCCCTCCTCCTCTTCCCCCTCCCTCCTCCTCTTTCCCTTCCCTCCTCCTCCCTCCACCTCTTCTCCCTCCCACCTCCTCTTTCCCCTCCCTCCTCCTCCCTCCTCCTCTTCCCCCTCCCTCCTCCTCTTTCCCTTCCCTCCTCCTCCCTCCACCTCTTTCTCCTCTGTCTCCTCCCTCTCCTCCTCCTCCTGTCTTGACCATACGGTTTCTCTGCTGCAGAAGTCCTCCCCTCTTCCTACTATCTCCAACTCATGTACATCCCGAGAGTGCTCTGTCCCAAAGTGCTGTCTCCCACATCTGAGAACTACTGAACGTGCTCCTTTCCATACCAGTCATGCGGCTCTTGACTAGCACTGTCTTGTGCTGCTCATGCGGCTCTTGACTAGTACTGCCTTGTGCTGTTGATTCTTTTCATCGGAGCTCCCTTCCAGATGCAGGAGCCACTGGCCAACCATGGCTGGTGTCAGTGGAGATGACCTGTGGGTATAAAATACGGCAACAGGAATATACTGCTATGTGTGTGTGTATGACTGTAAGACATTGCATGCTAAAATATTTTCATCATTTTTCCAACCCTTTAAATGTGTCCACCAGAAAGTTTTAAATTACATATGTGGTCACATGGGTGGCCCCTATCTTCTTTCTACTGACAATGCCACTGCATGTCATTTTGGTCTCACACTGAGATTGGGAGGGCCTCTCCGACAGGACCACGTGAAGTGATTTCTAGAATGGTAGCTACAACCTCACCTTGTTTCTCAAGATGTGTCTCCTACCGACTCCTAATGTCTGAAACCCTCGTATACAAGCCAAACTCTGGGTTTAGCATTTTGGTTTATAAAGCAAAATCTCCACAAGATGTAAATGTTGCCATTTATTCTTCAGTCTGAATGCGTTAACTTGACTGCTTTCTTGGAAGTAAACAAAGAATAGGGATTATATGAGATTCTCCAGTGATTAAGGGAGAAAGAATAATGCCATGCAAGAGAGAAAACAGTGAACCTCTACGGATTATTATTATTATTATTTTCAATTCACAAGATTGCCTTGGACCAGCCTTTGAGATCCTGTGTAAGAGGCCTTGATGTCACTCAGTAGATTGCCAAGAATGGCGATTTCCTCAGTTCCAATTTTTTCAACGTCTGGTACTAGGACCAACACGAGTTTTCCGAGGGAGAATAACACAGGCAATTGTCACCTGCAGACCTACCACTTCTGAAAAAAGAAAACTGCTGGGCACCTGGGTGGCCCAGTTGGTTAAGCATCCGGCTCTTGATCTCGGCTCAGGTCATGATCTCACGGTTCATGGGATCAAGCCCTTCATTGGGCTCTGTGCTGACAGCGGGGAGCCTGCTTGGGATTCCCTCTCTCCCTCTCTCTCTGCCCCTCTCCCCGCCTTTCAAAATAAATAAATAAATTTAAAAGATAATTTTGAAAAAAAAAAAAGAACTGTTTGCGGTAGGGTAGAAGAATGTTATATTCAGGATAATCCAAAATCAATATTTAAAAATGAAATCTTTGCCTTTGATAAAAGTAGAACTTCAGCACAACCAGCTTCCAAACTCATAGTGGTGACAAAGAGGCAGGGGTCTGTACTACTTACGAATGGATCCCTACCAATGATGGCCTTAGTTGTGGAGAGCTTAGTCAACATAGGCTTCCCACAAATTAAATCGTAATGTAAAATAGGCGATATGATTATTATTTTTATTAGATACATTTATTTATTTAAATTTATTTTAAAAACTTTCTGTGTAATTGCTCTTGGAAAACTCCACTTGGAGTATCATGTTTTTTAATGGACAGAAATGCTCAAACCTGGACATGAAGCAAGCATGCTATTAAAATCATTAAGATCATTGGGGCGCCTGGGTGGCTCAGTCAGTTGAGTATCCGACTTTGGCTCAGATCATGATTTGGTTCATGGGTTCAAGCCCTGCAGCGGGCTCTGTGCTGACAGCTCAGAGCCTGGAGCCTGCTCCAGACTCTGTGTCTCCCTCTCTCTCTCTGCCCCTGCCCTACTCATGCTCTGTCTGTCTGTCTGTCTCAAAAACAAATAAATGATGAAAAAAATTTAAAAATCATTATTTAAAGCTTTTGAAAAGGCAGTTACTATGGAGAACTAAAATAATTTTTAAAAATTTAAACTCAATGAAACTAAATACCTTTATTGCATTTGTTCAGTGTGTGACAAAGGAACATGTTGTAAGTGGTTCTAGTTTTTGCAAATGCCTTTGTATTTCTTCGATTCACTCAATGATACCCCGAAGAGTCTGAGGGAATTTTAATTACAAGATTAGCAAAGATAAAGCAGAATTCTGGATTAATTTTTCCTCTCGTCTTTAGAGAAAATGCCATTATTGCTTAAAGACTACAGTCAGCATTATTTACCTCCTGAGATTCTTTAACATACCTACTTCTCTGAATCACCCCCTAATGTAAAATGTCTGCATCGTTAATTGCTAAGAAAATTGAAAATATTTTAACATTATACCTTGACCGCACCTGGTTATGAAATGTATTGCTATTAAGGTGCCTGGGTGGGTGGCTCTGAGCTGACAGCTTGGAGCCTGGAGCCTGCTTCGGATTCTATGCCACCCTGTCTCTCTGCCCCTCCCCCACTTGTGTTCTCTCTCTCTCTCTCTCTCTCTCTCTCTCTCAAATATAAACAAACATTAAAATAAATTTAAAAAAGAAATCTTTTACTATTGTCTTGGTAAGTGTGGGTCAGTAACTTAACACTTAATAATAATGCACACTGTACCAGAGTCCTTTCGATGTGCTTTTGTCAAATCCCTGATATCATTTGCAATTTTCTTTAACTAGGAAATTCTACTTTCAGAGTCATTTCTTGTGAAATAAAGTTTTAACTCAAATGATTCTTTAGGGATTACTCTTCAGGTTTTATTTCATTAGCTATTTTTAATCTGATTAATTCTAAGCAGGAAGCTTACAATTTTTCAAGTTCATTTAATTTTCTTAGCAACAGGTATTGCAGGAATGAATAGATGGAGTCCTTTCTGGTTTTTGACTAGAGTTTAAACAACAGGTGTTGAAAATGACAACAAACCAAACAAAAACAAACAAATAAATAAATAAACAAAAAAACCCTAAACAAAACACACACAAATAATGGAGAGTTCATAAACATTTCACGTCTCCTAGCTATATTAAGGAATAAATGCTGTCTTCTTTGTTCCTCTAGAAATTGAGCCATGTTTTATAGATGATGTGCAGGAAGCTTATTCATGGCCAACTTAAAATCATGGTGACAAAAGATTAGCTTTAAAATGGCTATGGGAAAACACATATACAATAAATCCTACTTCAAATAACAGTTAACAGTAAGTATGCGATAAACACACAGTCTTTTTCCTGTTCCATTCGTTAAAGCTGTAGTTTATTACATTGAATCCAAGATGAACTTTTCCCCACACTTTAGTGTCTCCAAAAGGAGGATCACATATTCGGCATCATTGTGTCTTTGTTCTTTCTCAATGGTATGTTACAGAAAGTAAATCTGCACCTTGCACTCGGCAGTGTCTGAGATTTGACGAAGTACTCTAAAGGTACTTGTTGATCTGCTTAAAAAAATTTTTTTAAGTATATTTATTTATTTTGGGAGAGACACAGAGAGAGTGAGCAGGGGAGGGCCAGTAGGAGAGGGAGAGAGAGAATCCCAAGCAGCTCGAACTCACCAACCGTGAGATCACGACCTGAGCCGAAACCAAGAGATGCTTAACCAACTGACTGAGCCACCCAGATGCCCCTTGTTGATCTGATTTTAGACACTTCCCTTTCCCCAGACCTTAAGACTCTATATTTGTATTGCTCCTTCTCGTTTCCGGCCTGCCTTTCCTTCCCTGGGCTCCTGTGCACATGAAGAGTTCTAGAACCTTCTCCTAGCTCCACAAGTGCCTTTCCTGAGGTGCAGAGCAAAGACGATAAGATGATAGGGAAGAATAAACACTGGGTGTTGCAGGCATTAAAATGTGTATTCGTTAATTTTATAGAAGTAACGTAAGTAAGATAATTTCAGACGAATATGACACGGTAAGCTGCAGCCTTACACTGTACGAGTTTACACATTAACAGATCTAGCGAAGGCATGCAAGCGTTCGGCAGACATATTTGCTTGGAAGGACTTAAAGGCGGTAAGTGACAGGAAGTGGAGCATTCACACACGGAATCAGCATTTCTGAAGACAGTCTGGCAGCTCGGCTGTAACTGGAAGATGACAGGAGATGAGACTGCGGACAGAAAAGCGTGAGGAAAGAGCATCGCATCCAAGGCTGCGTATACGCTTCAGGTACTTCAGCCGCAGATATCTGTTTACAACTTCACGTTGAAAGCCTTGTCAGCAGGACGGCTGACGGCTGCCCGGGTGAGAGATCCCAGCCTCTGTCTCCCCCTATCGCCACACAAAAGTCACCCACTACCCACCAACAAGAGTAGTCCCGGGACAGCTCAGGAGTCCACGGAAGCTGTGGCAACACAGTGGCGCGACACTCCTGAGAATAAGTGCACAAAGGGAGTAGCGGGGGTCACTCCGGTTGCCTGCATCACCCCGCCCCCAGCGCCCCCCTGGAGGGAGGGAAGTCCTCCCCGGGCTCCTCTGGCAGGGAAAGGTGCGAAGTTGCTGGGGACACGGACGCAGATGAGGTGTCTGGAGATGGCTAGCGATGAAGACAGGCGAGGCTGTCACCATCAGCCACAGGGCAGGAGTGACCTTATTGCCCAGGGCGCCCGCGACTCTCAGTGTTGAGGAAAGCCAGAAGCTTTCCTAGCTGTGCTGCTGAGTCCCAGCCCCCAGCCCAGCTGCCAGGACCCCCACCAGCGTGGCCACGGGCACTCCAGCCTGACACACAGCCCGCAGCCCACGCATGCGCCTGCCGCTAGCCCTGGCCACTACCACCGGTGCCACCGTCTCTACCACATGTGCCCACGGTGGGCCCCTGCCCTCTTGACACCTTGCAGGACACCCTACAATTCGGTGCAGGCACGTCACTGGCCCCACTCACCACGGGCACCTGACACCTGCCCCAGTCCCTCACTGCTGGACCTGGGAGTACTGCCGGGGACCCCACAGATCCCCCAGGCCTTGGGGATGCCCCACGGCTCTTGCCACCAAGCAAGCACCACGCAGCTGGCGACGCTGTAGACCACGGCTGTTTGAGCAGGTGGGCCACCACACCCCCCACACATGCCTGGAGCCACGGCAGGCTCCAGCGTGCACCCCTAGCAAGTAGAGGTCTCTCCTCACTGAAGCCGGTCCACGAAGTGTGAACACACGACAGGTTCTTCCAATGTGTGGACACGTGTGGAGCTCACAGGGATCACAGAGAATTGGGGAGACGTGAAGCCATCACACACATACAACAAACGTCCAGTAACTAACTCCAAAGTAGTTGGAGATCCGTGAACCGACATAGGATTTGAAATAATTGTTCTGAAGAAGCTCGGAGTGCTACAAGAGACACAGATAAACTATTTAACAAAATCAGGAACACGATACAAGAAAAAAAATGGTAAGTTCAACAGAGAGAAAACACAAGAAAGAACCAAGGACTACAAAAAGAACATTTCATGGCAGACTCTGTCAGGCAAAAGAAAGAACCAGATGCCTTCGGAAGATGTCTAAACAAGCAAGAGATATTCAACATCACTCATCGTCAGGGAAATCAGAACCACAATGAGATACCACCTCACATTTGTACGTGATCTCAACTATATGCGGGATCCAAAAAAATAATAATAAATTCAATTCATTTTAAATTAAAAAAAAAAAAGTGAAGCTTTTAGCCACAGAGCCAGGGGCTTGGGGTGCAGAAAATGGGGACATATCAAAGAATACAAATTTTGACTCATGAGATGAATATGCTCTGGAGACCTAATATACAGCACAGTGACTACAGTTAATACATATTGTTTATTGGAAATTTGCTATGTTAGTAAGTCTCTAGTGTTCCTACCACATACACATAACTGTCTGAGATGATGGGTGTGTTAATTAGCTTGATCGTGATAATCATTCCACAACGTGTGCATATATATCAAAACATCACCGTAAATACATGCAATTTTTATGTGTCACCCTACTTCATTACAATAAAACGTATCTATGGAAAGTGTTCGTCCGAACAGGTTTGAGCATGCCTTTTGTGTATGCTTACATGTCCACTACCCAAGGAAAGAGGGGGCATTGCTGAGGCTTCACAGAGTTTTAGAACATATAATTATTAATGTGGTAAAATTTCCAAAAATACGCATCACTTACCAGTATCTATACGCAAAGAGAAAAATGGCCTCACGCATAACAGCATAGCTGCCGTGTGTTAGAATGTCCACCCCATTCACATGTGTTATCTTATTCAAGGCCCCTTGAATTTGTCTCTGTCTTTGGAATTAGAGTTGATGACCAGACTCATCACATCTTTTGTACCGTCATTTGAGTTCAGTCCTCTGACCTAGCTCTACTGCATCATCTCAGGCTCAATCTCTCTTAGCTCCTGCTGAGCGACGAGTATCATCTGAGGTTTTTTTTTTTGCCACTTTCCCATGACAGAGCATACAGCTCCTGAAAGGGGCTGCTAATTCATCTTTGTCTGAGAGACCCATAGCTGCATTTCTGGTTATCATGATCAAATTCCAATTTAAATAATTCATTAGCTACAACTATTAGCTTCAACCCAAGTTCGAAAGAAATAAAATTTGTGATATCCACCATGCATATTTTATGAAAACAGTATACAGTTATAGTTGTTGAAGCCCAGGCCCTGTGTGTATACAATGTAAGATGTATTAAAATATGAACAATATACATAAAAACAACTAAGACTCTTCTCTACTTGCCAGTGTGGTATTCGTGTTTCTTCTTAGGGTGCTCGCGCTCTCTCTCTCTCTCTCTCTCTCTCCATTTTTAAAATTAAATCCTTTATTTTTTGGAGTACATTTAGATTCACAGCAATGTTGAGCAGAATGTATAGAAACGACTCACGTTCCCCCTGGTTCCCACAGGTACACAGCCACCCCCCACCATTATCAACATCCCCCACCAGATGGTACATTTGTTATAATCGATGAGCCTACACTAACACATCATTATCACCCATTATCATTGTTAGGGTTCACTCTTGGCGTAGAACATTCTGCGGGCTTGGACAAATGTATAAAGGCATGTATCCACCATTAAAGCATCATCTAGACCAGGTTCACGGCCCTGAAAATACCCTGCGCTCTTGTTTTGTAAACAGTGTAAAATTGACAACATTATCAAATCTATTTCTGTATTTATTGAACCAGGAGAACAAAAGAGCTAACGTTTCCGTACACATATCTACTACATGTACCTCATAAATAAATGTGTCTGGTAGAGTCTGTAACGGTAATGGAAGGAGGCTATAGTGATCATTGACCTTAATGTGGGGAACACATAAACAGCAGCAAGGGAGATACGGCTCACCTGCATTTTGTTAGTCTATCACCATGTTCTTCCGCAGTCTTCGCAGGTCATTTAGTTGTTTCTGATGAAAATTTCCCGCCACAGTCATCTACCTATTGTATTAAAAAGCAACATCGGAGTTCAAGCAAAGTCTCATTTGCAAAGATGAACTACAGGCTGACCCAAGACTAAATGGACTATGTTTCTTTAGTTTTCAAGACTACCATCTTGGCTATTTCTTTCTTGTTAATTCTCTCCTTTGATTTCAAGCGCTCCTGTGCAAATATAGGAGGTAAAGTGAATGCTGGCAAAGAATCTTTAATTAAATACCACTGCCTAAATTCAGAAGTCAGAGACCTGAAAAGGAGAAAGTGTCATTGATTTTCCCGGACAGGGTGAAGAGACTGTGGGGCATCCAAACAAAGTAGCTTAAGAAAATCTTAGTAACCAAGAGGGTACTTTCTGTTGGCAGAATCTTGGATTGACTTAAGAGGAAAAGTACTATTCTATGCAAGGAGGTTGGTAAAAATCAACCAGTCACAGTGTCAATAAAAGATGTTAGAATCAGTAGTGGGAGTGTGGCAACAGGCAGTCACAAAAAGATGACATTTAAAAATTACAGGGGAGCCCTTTCATGTAATGCTAAAATAATTCCAACTTCTTTGTTACTAAAATAGTTCTAGGAATTAAAAAATACAATTTGCCATGAGGACTGAGATCCAGAAGGTCAAATTAAGAAAATTAGGTTCATGGCAAGATGATATCTTTTTCCCCGGAAGAAAATCACACCAGCCTACTTTAGGGGGATAAACACACAGTTCATCACTACTAATCGGCTTATCTCGAGAGAGCAAAAAAAAAAAAAAAAAAAAAATCAATGATTATTTCTATAGATAGCCATTGTTTGTGATAAGGACAGCAGCACACAGGTAAAGGAAATGCAATTTTTATTACAGCAACAGTCTCTGCTCCCATCCAATGGAAGGTCAAAATAGAGTATGTGACTACGGTAAGTTACATAATTATTTCATGTAAATAATTCTGTGAAACAGACCCTGGGAGGAAATGTCCCATGCCATGCTTCATAGAGAACAACCCAATATGACTTAGAGTTTGTCCTTCATGTGACACTGTTCCTACACGCATTTATAAGACAGAGGGACTATCACAGAAGAACCATGAAGAAGCCTGGTTTTTGTTTCTTTTTTTTTTTTTTTAAACATTTAACTTAGTTTTGAAGGAGAGAGGGACAGAGTGTAAGCAAGGAAGGGCAGAGAGAGAGGGAGACACAGAATGTGAAGCAGGCTTCAGGCTCTGAGCTGTCATTACAGAGCCCAACGCAGGGCTCGAACCCATGAACCAGGAGATCATGACCTGAGCCGAAGTCAGATGTGGAACCCACTGAGCCACCCAGGTGCCCTGACAAAGCCTGTTTATACAGTTGCCATTCTACCCACCAGGAACTGAAGCTGGGCCAAAAGCAGATATGTGCACAAGGTCATCACTAAGTGGTCAAGATGAATCTGAAGTCCAAGCTCCCCTCTTGAGAAGCTTCCAGAAGCAAGGCATAAAGGCTCCAAGGTCTAGGGAAGGAGGAGGTTTGGCTCTGACAGAGCCAGACCATCGGGCTGGTCTGGAGGTGACAGGAGGCAGGGCCCAGGGTGGTAATTAGGGGAAGGGGGCAGATACACTGGGTCTGAAATTCTTCTCAGACCTTAAGAGTGAGGAATATTTGTGTTATCTTTAACTGCTAAGAAATGTTCCATCATTTGACAAACCCATTACTTACCTACCCATCCTTTTCAATAGGGAATGATGGGATACTTCCAAGTTTTGTTTCTTCAAAATGATGGTGAAAAACCAGTTGTGTTAATGCACGTAGAGAATGATACAGCTAATGTGAACCACTATCAACATTTTTATGAACACGTCAAGATGCAGTGGCGTGGGAGGGTTTTATGGATATTAAAATGGTTCAAGGTATGTAGAAAGCATATAGTGCTTGACACACGGGGTTTGTGTTATTGGACTAGTTTCATGTCCACTGCAAATTAGCTCTTTGAATTTCTCCTCCTTCCCTATTTTTTTTTTTTTTTTTACCCAAAGCACTTATTCCCACTGAGAACCCATATATTTTACTCATTTACTTGCCTTTTGTTTATCTCTTTGCCTTGGAAGGAAAACTGTAAGGGGGAAGGGATTTTTGTCTGTTTTATTTACAATTGTATTTTCAGTACTTAGAACAAGGATGGATATAGATTAGGAAATTAATACAGATTTTCAACATGAGTAGTGACAGAAAGCATCACTATAAATTATCTCCAAGATTAGCTAAGAACTCGCATTTTATCTGTAGTACTATCATAAGGCTAACGTTATGCTCGTCCTTCTTGTAAGTGTTTTCCTTTGTCCATGTGTCTAATACCGAAAGCAAGCTTGTCCGAGGTATAAACCATTTCTCCGCTGAGTGGACCAGGGAACCAGGAGGTTAAATCTGCCCATGGAGAGAGTTAAACTCAGGAGCTGAACTGGGCTCTTCTGACTCTCCTTCTTCTTCTTCTTCTTCTTCTTCTTCTTCTTCAGTATAAGAATTATGTGTGACTAAAAAAATGCAGAACTTGTCTTTTACTCTAGGGCTGGATAGAATCAATACTCTTGCACACCGGAACATATACATGGTGACACATTTTAAAACATGTTGCATTGGGGCGCCTGGAGGCTCCGTCAGTTGAGCAATCAGCTCTTAATTTTACTTCAGGTCATGATCTCATGGTTCTTGGGATCAAGCCCCATGTCGGGCTCTGCACTGGCAGCATGGAACCTGCTTAGGGTTCTCTTCTCTCCTTCTCTCTCTGCCCCTCCCCCACTTGCACTTTAAATAAATAAATAAACATTGTATGATGTATTTGTGAGGGTTCTCCAGAGAAACAGAACCAAAGGGACAGATGATAGATAAATAGATGATAGATAGATACATAGATTGATAGATAGATAGATTGACTGATTTATTATAGGAATTGGCTCCCACGACTATGGAGGCCAAGTTCCCATGATCTGCCATCTGCAAGCTGGAAGACCAAGAACAAAGAACCAGTGTGACATTCTGTTCAAGAGAGCCAGGAGTTGCCAATGTTTGAGGACAGTAGAAGATAGATGTCCTGCCAAGCGAGGGCCAACTGGCCTTCCCTCCAACCGTTTGCTCTATTCACGTGGGATGATGGTTATCTGCATTGATGAGGAGATATATGTGTGTATATATATATATATATATATATACACACACACACACATACACACATATACACACACACACATATACATATACACACATATATATTCGAATTGGATAAATATATATATTAGATTGGATAAATGTATATACTAGATAAATATATATATATATATATTTGAATTGGTAAAGTGAGTTAAAAAATGTGTAGGTATATATATACACACACACACATATACATATATATGTGTATATATATATATATATATATATATATATACACATATATATACATTTTTAACTCACTTTACCAATTCAAATGCTAATTTCTTTCAGAAACACCCTCACAGACACATCCAAAAGTAGTATTTTACCAGCTATCTGGGTCTCCTTTAGCCAGTCAAGTTGACACACAAAATTAACCATCACATATAAGTGTTTCTAGATGCATTCTAAAATCAAATCCTAGGGTTAGCAATTGTGAGTCAATATTCACACAATGTGCATTTTTTTAAAGCTTTATATAGAAGTCAATTGTAGGATCCTTGTTGAGTGATGTCTGTCACTCAATATTCAAAGACGGCAAGAAAACATTAAGGAACCACTGACAATATGTCAGTTAACATGTGCCCTGTTCAAGGGAGGTCTGACCTGTGAATGTGTCAACTGAGGTCTGACCTGTGAATGTGTCACTCTTTATCGGCAAGATCTATGCAGGTGCACCGTGGATCCACAGGGCCAGAGTTGCTACCCTATTTCCTTATCACTGCTCATGTTCATACCCATAGTGCCTGTTCTAGGAAGTAAAGACATAATTTCCCTCCTTCCCCGCATATTACGCACCACTGGGGAGTGATAGTTCTTGCAATGAGAACAGAGGTTATACTGCGGGGCTAAGCAAAGTAACTGGAGAGTTCTGTGTCTAACAGCAAAGGTAAGATTGCTGAAGAGAGTGTTGTTGCTCCAGACCTATTGTCATGGTAGAAGCCAGGTGCAGTGTATCTTTGCAATCATCCTTTCACCCCCCAATTGTAGTGGTCCGGGAGATCTGACTCCCAAAGATCGGCCAGCAGCGTTAGGCAGACTACTACAGAAGATACTTTTATATGGAGCAGTATTACCAGTGTTTCAAGTCAGAGGCAGACCTGTTCTTACGCTGTCCAACAGTCTTTGCTAATCTGTTGAGCACCAAGCATAGACGGAGGTGTCACAGACACCATGTATAACACGGGGAGATGTGGAATATGGGCTGAACGCAAAACTGAAGCCTCCAACCCTCAACGTGAAATGCAGCCTTCCCATTACACACATCGATTAAATTTTTTAAGCAGTAGATCAGTAGTGTAATAGTCTTAAATAATTAAGTATCTTTATTAAATATTAATTTAATGCATTGGAACCCAATAATAACATTAACATTCTTTCTCTTAAACAGCTTGTATATACTTCTGAGTTTCTTCATTATCCTACACACATATACATACATAGATGTACATGTTCACATCAGTAGATACACACACACTTGACCAAAAACAGATTTTAAAAACTCTCTACTACCTGAACCAGGTTGTGAGTAAAAATAAACAAATAAACTCTACGATACGTTTCTCAGTTTACAATAAGGTTCAAAATAATTTTGAATCACTCTCTGGACCAGCATGTGTGGTCAGATAAGGGGCCTGAATGTGGGGCATCACTTACAATCCCTGGGACTCTGCTTTAATCCTGGTATTTCAGCGTTTGGCTTTTTAGATTTCATTCTTGAAAGTTCAGTTTATCTGGCAGTATGTTTTATCTGCTTTTTCTTTCTATCTTTAAAAAAAAAAAATCAATTTAGGATCTAACTTAGCTCTAACAAGCAAACAAATGAAAAAGCTCTTAAAAACATGAAGGGAGCTGAAACACAGTTTTCAGGGCGGACTCCCAGAGCATAAAGCCAGCGTCTGTATGGAGTGCTCTAAGTTTTCAGATTTCCAGGAAATGTTGCCCATTTATCACCATTGGGTTTATGATTCTCTTTTATTTTCTTCGTTAAGCAGCTATCCTGAGAAATGACTTGCTCTAGTAAAACTAGCTTGTTTTTAACGTCATTGAAAGGAATGGCTGAAAAAAACCTTGGCAAGACCACCTCATCAGTTTATTGACCAGGAGCCCGGAATTCACGGAGGTTAAATGACTTGCTCAAGATTATTTCAGCAGAAGGTTAAGCTTTCCTAAAGATTAGTGCAGCTTGTTCTCAAGTTTTTGCCCTGCAAGGTGGCCTCAGGCAAAAGTGCTAAAGGATAGAGTTAATCTCCTCCTGGGGACTCCTGTTCCCAGGGCAACCACCACAGGGGACCCTCACTCAGGGCTGTGCCTGGAGCTTCCAGTGGGAGCTCTGTCCTCCCTGGCCCTCTTTCCCCGGCGGTATCCATTTTTAAGTGTTTCTCGCCCCGGGAACAGAAACTCATCCAATGACCTGAAGACAAAAGAGGGTTCCATATGAGCTGATACAATTAGTCTGAAACAAATTTAGACAATGTACACTGTGCACTCCCATAATATTACTATTGTTCTTTATCCGCCAAGTTCATTAAGAGCAAGGGTTTGGAGTCAGCTGACCGGTCGCGAACCTCAGTTATTCCTCAGGGGAGCTGAACAGTGTTGGCAGATCACTTACTTGCTGAGAGGTTTAGTTCCCCTACTTACAAAACAGGGATAATGGAAATCTACTCACGGGTTGTGAGAAATCGAGGAAACGCTTCATGTCTAAAATACAAGCGCACAACGAATGTCGTTGTTGTTAGTGCTGAGTATTCGATTCCATCCGCGTACTCTGTACATATAAATTCTGTGCTTCATCACTAACTTCGACGCACCCACGATGTGTGCTTCCTTCACTCGCGCCGGCTTGGTGGTCATGATTCTAACTTCTGGTTTCTTCCAACACGTATTTCCGGTGATAGTTTTTGTTCCTGAGGTTTACACTCACATAATAATCCCGTGTTAAGTTCTGAAGAGCCGCACTCCCCCCCAGCCCTATTGTCCGTGTTGGTGTACGTGTTCATCCATGACGCACTCACCTGGGGCGGTAGGTTTCAGTTTCCCTGCAAGGGACTGTGGCTGCCAGCCATTACTGTGCATCTGCTAGTGGGTCCCCACCTCTCACTGACATTCCCTCCCGTGCTAGACTATACTTCCACTAAGATTTGTTAGTCCTCTACCTCCTTCCTTCACAGGCAGGCATTCGGTAAAATCTGTCTGTGGAGATAACCCCGTGGGAGAGAATGCAGACTGGTGGTCTCCAGGGGCGGGGGGGACAGTGTGGGAATGTAGAGACGCTGTTCAATGGGGAAGGGGCTTTACTTTGAAATGATGGAAATATTCTGGAACTAGACGTGGTGGTTGACGACACTGTGAATGCACTAAATGCTATTGAATTGTTCACTTTAAAACTATTAATGCTATGTGAATTTCAACCCAATACTTTTTAAAAGAAAAACATTTATTTTTGAGAAAGAGAGAGTGAGAGAGAGCAGGGGAGGGACAGAGAGGGAGGGAGACACAGAATCCAAAGCAGGCTCCAGGCTCTGAACTCTCAGCACAGCCCAACACGAGTCTCGAACGCTTCAATTGCGAGATTATGACCTGAGCCCAAATCTGACGCTTAACCGACTAAGCCACCCAGGCACCCCAATACTTTTTTTTTTTAAATCTGTGATATTACAAGAATACTAGAAAGACCCTTCCATATGTTACCAGCCCCCAAAAAAGTATTCTTTCAAGTAATGTGATGCACTAGAGCTCAAACCAGCTATAATAAATATAGCTACATGTAGGGGAGGAAGAACTTCCCTCTACCCTCTTAGGTTCTGTAACTGAGGGCTGGGAATTAGGCTGACATGAGACATATAAGCAGCAGAAAAGCACACACATTTTATTTAATATGTGCATTTGGGAGCCTTCATAGGAAAACTGAAAACTCAAAAAAGTGGTTAGGACCAAGAGCTTATAAACCTTTTTAAACCAAGAGTGAAAAATTTGTGGAGAATTAACAAGATAAAGGAAAAGAGGCTCAAAGCCCTAGGGGCAGCAAAGTGTGGGCAGGGATTGAAATATACAAGGGGAGCGAGGGAACGATAAAAATTATCTCAATAGGTCTGTTTGTAACTGTCCCAGTGACAAGACTGGTCTCTTCCTGGTGCAGAGAGGGACCGTCCTCATGGGAAATTTCACGACTTGCTTTCGGGTAGAAAGAGAGTGGTCAGAGAGCCCATCCTGCATCTGCTGTCTTTCAGGTGCCTTCAACTTAAAACGACCAATATGTCAAAGTGGCATATTTTGGGATGGCTTGTTCTGAACCCCCCATACACAAACCATCACGGAAAGCAAGCTTAAGGTAGCCTTTCTCGTGTGCCAGGATCTACAAGGAGTGTTTTACATGTATGGAGAAGCCATTGTTGAAGCCCTCATAGCCCTTCAGCCTACATCTGAATGTCCCTGCAGCTGAGGTCAGAAGTTCTTGTAGGGATGGAACTCTCCTCAAGCTCCTCTTCTGCTTCTTGGCTGGAGATTTTGCTCTCTTGCTCTGGGGGCTCACTCAGCACAGAACAGCCTGGAAGTGCTGGGAATATAGGGCTCCATCACCCAAGGAGAGGAAGGCATTGGAGGGTAAATCTCTCCAGCCCAGATCTGCTCACAGGCTCATGCTTCAGGGGTCCCTACAGGAACCCTAATGAATTGAGGGCCATGTGCGCAAAGCGGTATTTCCTTCATCAGGGAATATCTTTTTTCCTTTCTTGTTCAACCTTCCCATTCCTTTATTCATGCTCCCCAGGACCATTCCCAAGTGAATGCACCGCCTCTAACTCCTTGTTTCAGAATTCGTTTTTGAAGGAACGAAAATTAAGTGAGCATCATCTCATACAATCTTCACAATAGTGGCCTTTGGAGGTTAATAGGACTATTATACCATTTTGCATTACAATGTGGAGAGGAACAGAAACAAGGACCTTCCATTCATTAAGCGGCAGAACCCAAATTTAATATTGATTTGTGACACTCCCAAGCTCCTATTCAGAAACCCAACACCGATGAACCTGGTTGTGATGATATCTAGTCTGGCTGGGAGAAAGAACATCAGCATTTTTTTAGCCCCTAATGAAATAATGGACCTGCATAATGGTCGTCAATAGCTCCTAAAATCACAGAAGGAAAGACAAGCCTTACATCACGTGCTTCCTGTGAGAAACACGAAACATCTCTATGCCAAGTTCTGGCCAGACAATCGAACCTGAATCTTATCAAGGCTTTATCTGACTGACAATTTTAAGGACACTCAAAGGACAGAGAAACATACCAAAGATGTGCACAGTACTATGATTAGCAAGGTGTCCATGTGGGACTCTATAACACACTGCTCATGTTGTTTACTAAGTGAAGGTAAGGTGGATGGGCAGGGAAGAAACAAAAAGAGAACGTAGAGAAGTTTAAAAGAGACTTCAGAGACATAAAAACCAATTATAATAGCTGCACCTTATTTGAGTCCTGAATGGGTAATTAATTTTAAAAATGAGGTAATTAGAAGAATTTGAATCGTGGATGGATATTTGATGATGTTAAGAGATTACTGTGAGTTCCCATGTGGTCATTGTATTGCGGTCATTCATTTTAAGAAGCGCCTTAATCTTTTAGAGATGTACACTGAAATATCTGTAGACTTATGAATTTATGGCCTGAGGTTTGCTTCAAAGTAGCGTGGGTTGGGAGGGAAGGATATAGGTAACCAACAGGATAGCTACGTGTTGGTAGTAAGTGCAGGTGAATGGTGGTTACGTGTGGGTTCAATACCATTTTATCTGTAATTGTGTTTATGTTTTAAATAATTTTTCCATACTAAAAAGATAAAGACAACAGCAAGCCTTGGCAAGAAATGAGACTTTGAGGCAGTAAATTATTCTACCTATTATAATAGCTAAAAGCACTTTCTCTTATCACCTCTAGCATATTTTTTTAATATCCAGCATATAAAACTGTGTTGTTTTTGAACATGTCATAATATTTGGTTAAGAGCTTCATCTCTGAGTGACGTCCTAGCAGCTTTCTATCAACATGGAACACTGGAAAAGTTGCTGGGTCTGCAAAATGGAATAAGGGCAGTGCCTTCTGATGAGGATAGTAAATGCCAGGGAAGGTCAATGCCTCAGAAAGAAATCACGGCTTTTTGGACAACGAGGTAGTAGAAAGGTGCACTTGTAGGTACTGAGAGCATATAGCATGCAAGGCCATTCCCTGGTGGTTGCAAAGTATCAATAATTATCCCTGCCACTAACACATGGCCAGAGTAAAAATCAGTCCGTAGAAGGAGAATGCATCTAAAAAGCTATCATGGATGAAATTCTTTGCTCTCAATACCCAAAGATTGGCTCAGTTGGTGCTCGGTGGTGGTCAGGCCCAGAGCAAGTGAATCCCACTAATTATCAAAGGGACATCAGAGAAATTACCGAGTCAGGGGCCATAAATGCAAGTAAGTCCATATGATCAAGACAGCCCCCCTCTAATCTAACTTTTTCGGTAGCCAAAGACACAAACGGGAAGTCATGTTATCAGCTTCTCTGGTGGAAGCATAGTTTCAGGGAATGAAAATACTAGAAGCTATATAATCACCACATGGTCTCCTTCCAAGTAGATCCACTTGTAAAACAAGAAAGTGTCTCATAAGCAAGGGAAGAACAAAGTCTGGAGAATAGGACGGACAGAAGGAGCTCAGCGAGGCGTGCCTGAAGCCCCTGGACCAGAGATCCTGCTCCTCTGAGCAGTGATGGGAGAAGTGATAGGAGATCCTGGAAAAATGGTTTAAGGAAGGTTTGTCTGTCTTCAGATAACCCCCTGTGTCTTGCCTATTCTCCTATACAAAGACATACTGGTGAATTCAGGTATGTTATCACGAAGCCTGATGGTGCTGGTGTGGTGTGGTCACAGCCATCCGGGGCTCTGAGCCCCTCCACATGGAGTCTGCAGTGCACTTTGCTGGGGAGAAACTCTTTCCCCACTTCCAAGCGTATGAGATGCATTTACTCTCATTGAAGATATTAGTCCTATTGTAAGGTGCAGATACCTGGGCCTCAGGACCTAAGAACTGAGTTAGTGAGTGGGGCGGAAGCTAGATTTGAAGATTCTTCTTCCAATGTCCACCAGAAGACAGCATCGACTTCCATGGCGTTCTTATGACCATGCGTTAAAACATTCCCAAAGCCAAGGTTTCATTGTACAAGCAAGACGGGGCAATGTTTATCAATAAACTGAAGTGGTTTTAAGACAGCACTTACACCTTGAATGGCAGTAAATCTCATCATGCAACACTGTGCCAAATAGTCAACAATACAATTTTCTGAAAGGTTGTCCATTTCAGTGCTAAAATTGCAGTTCTCTGGTGGACTTGCTTGGATCATGTGAAGAATTATCACCAGTTTCTGGATTAGAGGCTTTGCTGGTTGATTTGGGGCTCTCTTGCTAGACCTCATATTCTTACTAACATTTTGATGATGTCAATTCACATTATTTTATGATTCATGATTAAAACTGCAGTAGATGGCATATTTAAAACTGTGGGTACAAATAGTCCTGCTCCAGCCCATATATCTTGAATAAAAGGAATAATGCCATTTGAAAAATTAGTGAGAAATTATCAGATAGTGCTCAAGAAACATCATATATGACATTTAATCAATGCTTCTGCTCTATGGCTAAAGGCTGATCATTCAAGTTATTTTAAATTGTATGATTTGCAAGATTACATGGGAGATGATTCAATGTTGTTTTCCTTTTCAACCAAGTTACTCTGCAAGTGCTGTGGGGCGGTGGTCTCCAAAGCAGATACTCTCACTGCGGGAGATAAACCAATCACTCCGCTGAAGAGCCATTGGATGTATTCAAACCCACGCTCACATTCATTTTAAAAGAAACGAAGTAAGGCTCCTTAATTTTTTATTGTTATTTTTAATTGTAGTACAATAAACCAAACATCAAATCCCCCCACGTTTAAGTGGGCAGGTCAGTGTATGAAGTACAATTGACACTCTCATGCAGCCACTGCCACCACCCATCTCCCGAACTCTTTTCATCTTCCCCAGCTGAATTCCTGTCCCTGGAAACACCAAAGCCTCATTTCCTCCTCGTGCAGCCCTTCTAGGAGTTTGACTGGCTACCTCACGCAAGTGGAATCGTACAACATTTGTCATTTCTTGAGTGGCTTACTCTGTTAGGTATAATGTTTTCCAGGTTAATCACATTGTAGCAAGCGTCAGGACTTTTTTTCCTTTTTAAGCCTGAATACTGTCCCCTTGAATGGAGAGACCATAGTTTTTATCCATTCATCCATTGATGGCCACTTAAATTGCTTCCATCCCTTGGTTTGTGAACAATGCTGCTGTGACCATAAGTATACAAATATCTCTTTGAAATTCTGCTTTCAATTCTTTTCGATATGTACCCACAAGTGGAATTGCTTGATCATATGTAATTGTATCTTGACTTTGTTGAGGAGCCGTCATACTGTTTTCCATAGCAGTGCACCATTTTGCATTCCCACAAACAGTGCAGAAGGTTCCAACTTCTTAAGTTTCTTTAATTTTTAAAACACCACTGACATCAGCCTCATGTTAGTGTGTCAGACAGAAAAAGTCCATGGGGTACCTGGGTGGCTCAGGTGGTTAAGCCTCTGACTCTTGATTTTAGCTCAGGTCATGATCAGATTCATGGGATTGAGCCCCACATGGAGCTCTGCACTGATGGCATGGATTCCTGCTTGGGATTCTGTCTCTCTCCCTCTCTCAGACACTCATGCTCTGTTTCTCTCAAAAATAAATGAAAGAAACTTAATGAAAGAAAGAAAGAAAGAAAGAAAGAAAGAAAGAAAGAGAAAAAGCCCAGACGTGTGAAGGTATTCAGAGGGAAATGAGCCCCCCCCACCCCTCCCCCACCATGTCTCCTTCCAGTACATCAGGACTAATTGCAATCCTGCAGTCCAGGTGGGATATTGATGCAGATTGCTGAATAAGCTAAATACGTTTCTGTACGGTTCCTGCTGTGAGGTGAGCTTTCTTATTTACGAGAACTATCAAAGCCAAATACTGGGATAAATTAAATTTAAAATAAAACATTCAAATCACTGCATCAAAGTCACTATCCATTTGAAATGAAACACTTTTTAGGCTAAGTATTCTAAGTAGCAATGGGTATTATGGGATAATAATGTATTAACTGACATAAAATGGTTGAGAGGGAAAGGGTCTACACCATTAAGAAATAAAATTAAAAAAATAAGCACAAATACTGAAGGTGTGAGCTCAAAATGTTTCCCGACGGAATGTGCATCCACAAAGGTAATAATGCAGAGGTTAGTAATGAGTTACCTGTGTCAGCCATTAGGCAGAGAACTTCAGAGAGAACAGGGGCTCTGTCTTTGGGCCAGAGATACAGGGCTTGGCAGTGACTCTTAACATGACTTTTAAAAATACATTAGGGGCATCTGAGTGGCTCAGTCAGTTAAGCATCTGACTCTTGATCTCAGCTCAAGTCATGATCTCACGGTTCGTGGGATCAAGCCCCAAGTCGGGCTTTGTGCTGACAGCATGGAGCCTGCTTGGAATTTTCTCTCTCCCTCTCCCTCTGCCCCTCCCCTGCTGGGCTCTCTCTCTCACTCTCAAAAATAAACAAACATTTAAAGAAATACATTAGGTGCTCACAGAGCTGCTATTAACATCAGAGGGCACAGAATGAGCAAGGCTCAGGAGGCACAAACAGGCAGGCCAGGGCTGCTAGCTCGACAGGAGCCCGTAGGTAAATGCACACCTTGTACCTTTCATAAATCAGAAACACAGGCTGATCACACTTCTCTGACATAAAATAAAAAAGTAATGATTGCCAACACTTGTAAGAACTTTCATATAGGTATCTAGGTGTCCTGCTTCTCTTGAAAACATATAGATTCAGGAACACTGGAGGCAAATGATGGTAAGAAAGTCACGTGTTACAGAGGGTGTGCGATCCCTACACAGCCAGCCACACGCTTCAGCCAACTTCCGGCTCTGCCATTGTGAAAACTCATCTGACCGCCTTTAATCAGAGGCCAATGTCACAGGCTGCGGCTGGGTACAGTACTCGTGTTGCTATCTAATGAATGACCTTAAATTTAGTGACTTAAACACAGCGATTATTCTATGTATTTTGTAGGCGAGGACACTGGAAGCAACTTAGCTGAGTCATTCCGGCTCAGAGTTTTTCATAAATTTGCAGTCAAGATGTTGACCAGGATTATGACCATCTGAAGGCTCAGCTGTGGCTGGATGGCCTGATTCCAAGATGGCTCATTGTCATGGCTATTGGCAGGACACATCAGTGTCCTCACGGCTGTTGTCAGGGGACCTTAAGTCCTCACTAGGTGGGTGCTTTGGTCAGTCTGGGCTGCTACAGAAAAATACCATGGATTGGGTGGTTTAAACTGCAAGCATTTATTTCTCCTAGTTCTGGAAGCTGGGAAGTCCAAGATCAAGGCACTGACATATCCAGTATCTAGTGACAATACCCTGTGGTTTGCAGATGGCCACCTTCTTTCTATGTCCTCACATGGTAGAGAGGGGGAAAAAGCTCTCTAGTGTCTCTTTTCGTAAGGGCATCAACCCCATTCGTGGACTCCATTCTCATGAGTTAATTCCCTGCCAAAGGCCCCCCAGCTCCAAATCACAATGGGGGTTGGTGTTCAAACATATGAATTCTGGGGGGACACAAACATGGAGTCCACAGCAGTGCAACTTTCCAGGGATGGCTTGATGGTCTTTATGGCATGGCCAATAATTTCCTGAGAGGAGCAATCAGAGAGAGAGAGAGAGAGAGAGAGAGAGAGAGAACGAGAAAGCAGGCAGGAAACTGCAGTGTCTTTTTGGGGACCTAGTCTCCAAATTTACACGAATCACTTCCCCTATCTATTTAGCACAAGGGGGTCATGAGGTCCTGCTCACCATCAAGGGGAGGGGAATTAGGGCCCCCTTTTTGATGGGAGTGTTAAATAACTTGTGGATGTAGTTTTAAAAACCACTAGAGACAGATAGGTGGCTGAGATACTGTCAGAGTCCTTAAGAAATTCCCAGACCAATGGTCTCTGTGTCTTCCCAAGTTCTTCCGATGTTTTCACTAAGAACACAGCAGCACAAGCATCTCCCTTTGCCTTCCCTCCAATTGCCATGGCAACCACCTCTGCTTCTTCTGAGACCAGGCTCTCTACTGGTACACTGACTCCCACCCCTCATCTTGATTCTAGGACTTGACACCTTCTCTTCTCCTGAATCAGCATTGTTCTCCTCTCCTCTAGATCATTTCCATAGACACGAACTTGCTATATGGTGTCGGGGGGGAGACTATCACACACACAAGCAGGAAAAACAACAGCATGCCCCTGGCCCTACAATCTCCACCAGCAACCACCCTAACTTCCTGCTTCCCTTTCCAACAAAAAATGTTCAGAGGTGATCCCTATACTGGTCACCTAGAATCTTCATGTTTCTAGGCCCATTAGGTGAAGCCTCTGTCCCCATCACGGGAATGAAAACACTCTTGTCAAAGTCACCATTGTTCTCCGGGTAGCCAAATCCAATGGCAGTCCCCAGCCCTCAGGTTGCTTGGCCTTCCCAACAGCACTGAACTCTTTACACTTGGGCTTCCTTCACACAATCCCCTTCCGGAGTCTCAGGGGTACTGCCGGCTCCCTCACCGCTCTCCTCAGCTGCCCATGCCTTCGCGTCCCTTGCTGAAAACTCATCTTCCAGGGGTTCTGAGCATCGTTCCCGGTCTCTTCCAACAGTGTGGAGGAGTTTATGCATAAACTTCTTAGGATATCATTTGTAAATGCATAAAATAAAATAATAGGACACCAAACAAAACTCGTTGTTTTGAACTACTGTCATCAACATATTTTAAAAAACTTTTAATGTTTATTTATTTTTGAGAGAGACAGAGACAGAATGTGAGCAGGAGGGGGCAGAGAGAGAGGGAGACACAGAATCTGAAGCAGGCTCCAGGTTTTGAGCTGTCAGCCCAGAGCCCGACGCGGGGCTCGAACTCACAAACCGTGAGATCATGACCTGAGCCAAAGTCAGACGCTTATCTGACTGAGCTCCCCAGGCGCCCCCAGTCATCAACATATTTAAAAGAGAATTTGTAAATAGTGATGAAGGTGCTTCTTTAGTGAAGTGGTCACTCTACTAGCTATGATGTTCTGAATTAGAAAATTATATTTTGAGGTATCTGTGATAACTGTGTAATGTGATAAGAAAATATCTGTGCTTTCTGTTGGTAACCAGGTACTGTTAATATTATTATGGTTTGTTGCCTATACTAATAAATGAATCGGGGGGAGGCTTATTTTCAGTTAGAAGTTAGTTGAGGGTGCCTGGGTGGCTTAGTCGGTTAAACATCCGACTTCGGCTCAGGTCATGATCTCACAGTTTGTGGGTTCCAGCCCCGTGTCGGGCTCTGTGCTGACAGCTCGGAGCCTGGAGCCTGCTTCAGATTCTGTGTCTCCCTCTCTCTCTGCCCCTCCCCTGCTTGCACTCTGTCTGTCTCTCTCTCTCTCTCTCTCTTAAAAATAAATAAATATTATAAAAAGAAGTTAGTTGAAATAAAAGTCTATTTTTTTTTTTCTTATTTGAATTCATGGACTCCTGAATTCTAGCCATGATACCAGTGTGAATGCCCTGTTTGCATAGGAAGCCTGGCACAGAGATCAGTTCTCATTTCCTTGTCTGTTTCCTCTTATAGCCTGGAGCAGAGGTTCTCAAGCCCTTTAGACTGAGGACTATTGAGAATCCCAAACACTTTTGCGTCTACGCATGATAGCTGCTGATGTTTAATATATTAGAAATTATATTTATAGGAAATTTTAAATGATCATTTCATTTAAATTGATAATAATAAACCCACTAAAGTTAACAGAATTTCATGTTTTATGAGAATAACCATATTTTCCAAAAACAAAGACCAAAAGAAAAATAAGTAGATTGAAGACTAACACCATTTTATATTTTTGCAAAACATTTTAACATTGGGTTCGGAGGAAGAGGCTGGTATTCACATCTACTTCTATCTTAAGCACATTGTGCCATGTTGTTTTGGTTGAAGTGAATGAAGAAAATCACAGTGCACATAGATGGGTATTTGTAAAATAGAGAAATATTTTAAGACTTTTTAGAGAATTATTGGATATTTTTAATACCGTACAAACCTTAATCAATGGGTGTTTCTTAAAGTTAGTCGCTATATAGAATCTTAAACCTTATAAAATTTTTATATTCTATTATGATAAAATCCATTGGTCAATTTTGCATTTTGAATGGATCTTTTACCCATGCATGGCTTCAGTGTATAATGCATGGATCGTTATATGCTTATAGGTTAGTTGAGTTATTCATATTTCTGTTTGTTGGTATAAATATCTTAATAAGAATATATATTGTACAATGTCTTTAAAAAATTATGTCTGTCAATATCACTGCCCATTTCCACAGATAATTCTAAGTATTGGGAAGTTGTAAAGATCAGAGGTAGATACTAGATTTCTAAAATTCTAATATTTGCTTGAAAACTCGAATTTCATCAGCAGCAAAAATATCATCTGATTACTTTACAGGGATAATAGCTGACTATTCATTTTCAAATTAGTATCACCTAATACCCAATTGTGAAAATCTGAGTATCTGAAGATAAGCATTATTCCAAGATGGCCTCAGGATCATACATACCCATTGAGTAAATATGACTTTTCCCTCCTGTGATTACGTTATACTTTCTGGCACAGCTGGCTTCAGAAAAGGGCTATTTCCCCTCTCCCTCCAATGGGCCCTTCCCAGGAGTCCTTCCTAGGAAAAGAGACTGTGTGTGTGAGAGATTGAACATGAGGGAGATTCCCCATTGCACTGAAGGTGAATGGGGCCACACAGCAGGGACCCTGCTCAACAAGAAGACAGGGACCTCAGTCAACAATCACAGCATCATGATCTCATTAGCAACCTGAATGAACCTGGAGGAAGGTTCTTCCAAGGGCCCCCAGGTGAGAAGTCAGCTGAGCCTCCTCCTTTGAGTGTCTGAGACCTCAAGTGGGCTGTACCTGGATTTCGGACCAACAGAACTGTGAGAGAGTATACCCTTGCTGGTCTAAGGCACTGAGTTTGGAGTTATGGAGCCATAACAACTAGGACACTCACCAGAGTCCGTTAGTCTTTCCTTCAAGTACAAATGGTGTCCATGGAAAAGCAGCCAGTTGGTCCCTGAAATCAAAGAACCATGTGAGTGTTTCTCCTCAAGACAGTACCACATTGTCATGCAGCAGAAGTCCTAAATAAGTGCTTCCATTTCACCAAGCAGAACACCCAGAGGACATGCGCTCGAGGCTTGAGATTGCATGAAATTAATTATTTTCCTTGCTTCATCCTTGGCATTCGTAAGTGAACTTGAGTGTCATGGAGAACATGATGGCTGTGACAGCTCGTTGGCGCCAGGGTCCTGATTCATGCAAGAGCACAACAGTTTTAGTTACTGTTGCTTTTGTACACAGTGAAACAAGTACATACTTAGTATGAAAGCAGACACAGCTTTGATCCAATAGTCCCCTCCAAGGATCCTGATGCCCTCCGCCATGTGCGTCGCTCCTTGAGGACAACTACTACGGCTCACGTCATCTATTTTCTGTTGTGTCTTGAGGGCCGATAAGCCCCCCCCCCCAAGGCGGTCTCCCACCCCAGTCTCACGTGACCAAACTCTTGGGTCCATGTCTAGTAACAGGCAAATCAAACTCGCCACACCCAAACCACGTCATTTTCCTGTTCAACCTTATCCTCCGCAGTCTGCAGCATCTCATACTAGGGGATGTTTCTCTTCCACTTGCTCAGAACAGAAGCCAAAGTAAAAATTTATATTTTGTGTAACAATATAATTAGAAAACCTAACCTAAGAGAACCTTCGTTCATAACCAGGAATCCAGAAAAAAGCTACTCTGAGGCAATTTACAGAACCCTGTGCTACAACATACCTCATGCCTCAATTGAACATTTATACTCATAGGAACTTTGTCCCCTGTGTTGTTTTCTCTACAGTTGTTAGTGGAAAAATTTGGGGGATATTGGCAGGAGGTAAGAAGGCGTATATATTGTAGAAAAAATCAAAAATAAGGGAGCAGAATTTTTTCATGACGGAATGATTTGAGACCTTGGATTGGGGCAGATACTATCTTAGATTTAGTCAAGATTACAAGTTTAAGCAGTATGTGGATTCCTTAGGTAGTGTGGCTTCAAACTATTAAATACCCCTTTAGGTTCATCTTAATTTTTATGGAAATTTGATTCCATTATATTTAAATTTATTTTTGCCTTCAAATGTTTGCCTCCCCAAATTGAAGATATCTGCATTTCCATCCCTTAAAACAGGTGTTTGCTGAAGCCTCTGACAAATCCCTATGTGTACGATATACACTAAATCCGGCCCCTTTAAATAGACTCTTGTGGGTTTTGGTGACGGTAGGAGACAAGGGAAGAAGGGGTCTAGATGTATGTGTGGCATTTATGTTTATCAGTGTTTTTTCCATCACCACAGTGACCGTTACTACACAGAATTCCTCATTCTCTGCTGTTTCCCTCATACAGCATCTCTCAGAAAATGCTCTGTAATTAATCACTCAAAAGTGGCTCAAGATGGCTCATTCAGACAGAAATTTTATTGTTCCCATGTAAAGATTTTACAATTCCGTCCCTTTTTATCACCACATTAAGTTTGATTTAATATACCATTTAATGAAATTAATGAGGCTTTCTCAAAGCATTGGGGGAAATCAGCAAAATAATAGTACTTACAAAATAAGAAAAATTAAGATAAAAGCAAAGACAGAGGAAACAATCTGGAGCAGCAAATGCCGTGAGAATTCACAAAGAAAACATTCTGAAAGTGGATTTGTCTCTCGTGCCATGTGCTAGAATGCGGGATGCTGTCCTATTCTCAGGGGCTGAAGCCAAACCGAAATGTCACATGCGCTGACAACTCTCCTGGGTTTGGCAGTGTAATCCCGGTAAATCGTTGGACAGGGCCCACTACGAAAGCTGAGCGGGGAGGTCGTCCGATCTACGCCCTCCCGTCCTCGCTCGGAAAGATCCACAGCCCTGAGCCCAGGCGCACACTTGCACATGTGCCCGTGCGTCCCTGGTCTGAGGGACCAAGGACTGGACTTGGGAGTTGAGTGAGAAGCGTCTGAATGTGCAGAGACCAGAGAGAGAAAGAGATGTTTTCAGGGCAGCTCCTCCTCCTGTTATTCAAGAGGCACGGCCGTCAGATGCTCACCTCCTGCGGGCCACAGTGAGCAGGGCCGGTTTCTGAAGGCTTCACCACGAGCCAGCTTCTGAAGGCCCCCATGAGCCAGGCCCCCCACGCTCCGTGTACAGGCCTACCACTAGGAATCCTCTGAGCCTCCCCGCGGGTCGGCGGACACAAATACGCTGTCATCCTTTGTGCGAGAGAATAAAGACCTTGGGCACAGACACCGTGAGCGCTCTCCTACCGTGAGACGCCATCCAGGTTTCAGACGGTCAGCACCTGGTGAACGCGGGACAGCGGTCACGGGCGCTGAGAAGTCTGTGGTGGCAGGGAAGAAATAGCTGTCACAGAATTTGCTGTGACCTGTCCTCACCCAGTCTGAAAGGACACGTGTATGTACTGAAGAACTGATGCAAACAGTTTACCTTGTGCAGCGAACACCTTCGCACAAACAGAAGTGGGAGGGGTGGTACCGGGAGTTGCCCCAGAGAGATGTTCCAGCGGATTCTCTCCTAGAGAATCCAGTGGATTCTCTCCCTGATTTCTTCTATGAATTGCTAGAATTAGGATCTTCTGGTCAACACTCTGCATCCACAGGGATACACTGATTTTTCAACAAGCCTCACTTTGTCCACCTCACCAGGTGTGTGTAAGAATATCTCAGGGGTGCCTGGGTGGCTCAGTCGTTAAATGACTGACTCCTCATTTCAACTCAGGTCATGGGTTCGAGCCTCGTGTTGGGCTCTGCCCTGATAGCACAAAGCTCGCTTGGGATTCTCTCTCTCTCTCCCCTCTTTCCCTCTGCCTCTCTGTTATGCACACTCTCTCTCTTAAAAATAAAATTAATAAACTTAAAAAAAGTACTTTAAAAAAGGGAACATGCTTACCGACTTGCTGGTTGAAAAATGCTATCTCATTTCTGTTTACATTTAAAATAATCAAGGTGTTTATTCCTTTATTCTTTAAGATCGTTTGACTGTTACTGTCTCATAGTCTATATACAGTGTTCTATGGGGAGTTTGTTATATATTGTTTTATATGTACATATACATACACACATACATACACATATACATGTGTATGTATGTGTGTATGTATATACATAAAATCTGAGAACAATTTCTTTAGTAGGATGTTTTGTTGGTTTATTTATTATTATTATTATTATTTTGAATGAAAAACAGGTGCCAATTTCTCTGCTAGAGATTAACATAACAGGATCTTGTCCTAGCTCCTCGGGGACTATACTCAGGGCGTTTACAGTTTCCTCCCTGGTGTCCTGTCTGTGGTGAGGTTAAGGAAAGAAGCTGAAGAAGGGAGAGACAGTGATACTTCACAATGAATGCAAACAGGAACTGGAAAGTTCTCCCTCCTGTTGCAAAGTATCTTTCAAATGCTTGGCATGCCTAAGAGGAGCCAGACATCACACCTAGGTGCTTTTATTTGTTATGTCAATTACTGTTCACAACTCTGTGAGGCAGGACACTTAATCTTTATTAAACAGAAGAGGTACCTGAGGTTTCGGGACATCTTAACCTGTCAAGGTGACGGCAATACGAAGTTTCAGGAGGATGATGAGATCTCACATCAAACTCCAAAATCAATGCTGTCGAAGGGTGAGGCTTTTGCTATGAAAAGAATCAAGGGTTTGACAAATGCAAATCTGGAAGTGCCCTCAGTGGATGTCTTCGTCTCTTCAGGTTGCTGTAACAAATTACCACCGTGGTATCCCATAATCAACAAATACTTATTCCCCATAGTTCTGGAGGCCAAAAAGATCCAGTTTCTGGTGAGGGCCCATTCTCTGGCTCCAAGATGGCAGAAGGGGACAAGGGATCTCTCTGGGACCTCCGCCACAAGGGCACTAATTTCACTCCCTAATCACCTGCCTAAGGCCTCGCCTCCTAACACCATCACACTGGGGGTTAGGACTTCAACATATGAATTAGATGGTGGACGCAAACATCTGGACCATAGCGGTACATAGTTTAGTGCACACTGATTGCCCAGCACAAGGACAGGGCCTATTCTACGTGGGCGATGCTCATGCTTGTTCAGTTTTCCCCGATGGCTCTGCCCAGCAGCATGCTTCCCACTGTGTACACAGCACAGCACTGCCCTTGCAGGGGATGCGCCAGTGCCCTTACCTTCCAGAAGAAGACACAGAAGTCCAGGCTGGAGCCCTGCTCTGGGGTAAATACCATCCACATTGTCTGCCTAGAACAAGAATGAGGACACCGGATATCAGGCTCTTGGAAATTCAAGTCCTTCATTTAATTGATGAGAAAAAGATGAGGCCCTTGGCTCAGGATTTCAGACACTTTCAGAAGTGAGACTGAGGCTCAGGTCTCTGGACGTCGAGGACAGTCCCCCTTCCTGCTGAACCAGACATTTCACAAAGTGGGTGCCTACCCTGCCAAGGAAGGTGGCTTCTCCTCAGAGTCCAGCTGGGAGAGCTGGGGAAATGGCAGTGGAAAATCTCTCCACGGGGTATAACACAGACATGAAGAGTGTGTTGAGGGAAAAAGACTCAACATCTTTATTGGCAAGTGTGAATTTTCTGAGATAATTATGCGTACATCCCTCTGAATAATATCTACATCTTAACACACAGAAGATGGGAAAGGAGAAAAGGTGTTTCCAGGGCACACAATGTCACTCTCTCTTTTTAATCTCCCTTTCTCCAGAATGTCTCCAATTGGTGTCTCCTTCTTGTCCCCTCGTGTGTCCCTTGGTCCCCTCCATCCCCTGTGTTTCGAAGGAAATGACCTGAAATTAACTTATGTGGAAAAAAACAATAAGTCACTACAGAGTTAAGGAAAAAATCTTTCAATCCCAAAGTGTTCCAAGTTAAATCTTGAATGTTCTTATCTCTGACAACTTAAATTGCAGGGAATATATATTATTTAATTGAGGTCCATGATTTGTTAAGCACACAGAGACAAATAAAGTTAACTGCCTTCCTTCCAACAAAAACTTTTATTGTAATTACCCTTCAAGTTGGCAAAGGATCCAATAACCAAGTGTTTGTGGGTATCCCACAAGAATCCTCCTATCACCTGATCACGATCATTGATGCAATAATATAACTTCACAAATGAAAACTTTCTCTTTCAATTTAGTGACGTTAGACTAAGACAGTCCGATAGTCAACCAACAAAAACTATCAACAGTAAAACTTTTAACGTTGTACAGTATTGGCAATAAATAGCTGAGACTTTTCAGATCCAAAAGATCACTTGTAACACCTTAGAGAGGATGATTTCTCCAACAAACAAAAGATTCTGGCTGCTGAAAAATAACAAATAGTAACAAAGAAATCTGATAATGTAGTTCCTAAAACTCAGTTGTCCGTTTTCCTCATGGGTCCATGTGAGGGCATCATAAAATCTAATAGACAATGTAAGAATGGATAGCTGAGTGTGGGCTAACTTACAAGGGAGCCTCTGGCAAAATAGCCTAATAAAGAAAAGACAATAGTTATTTATTTCTACATTAAATATATTCATATATATGTATATATATTCTAATGAGAAGCTCCCCATAAAATAAACAAAATAATGTATGGACCATGAGATCATGATAGTATGACTTAAAGAATAGAAGAATAAGCACATTCACTACTTTAAATGCATGTAAATATTTATAGCATTTTTCAACTACCAAGTTAAACATTTTTTTTTTTTGGGTAAAATTCAATGTTGGCAAAGGTGCTATAGTCAAGATATTCTTAAATAAACTGCTGAGGTAAACTGGTATAGTTCTTCTAAAAATCAGTTTAATACTGCAGATTAAGAGCCTTGACTAAAGAATATCAGTTCTAGCAACGTATTCCGCGAATGTGGTCAGAATTTACTGATGTGGTCAAAAGGTGTTTGGTGTTATAAACAATTGTCAGGAGTGAGAAAATGTCTGTGAGGGAACTAAATATGTGGAAAGCATTTTTTTTTCAAAACTATGCAAAGACCTCAATAAATCTAGTTAAAAAAAAAAACTATGTAATGACAAGAAAAAATGCTCAAAGAATCATACAAGCAGAATAAAAATATATTTACACTTTTGTTTGTATTCTGCAGATATCATGTGTGTCTTTACCTCTATAACCTTTTTAACTTATATGTTTAATGCACATAGGGTTGGAAATAAGTACACAAATAATAGTAACAGTGGTCATCTTTAGATGATTTGTTCAGTCACTTTTGTTTTCTTTCTGATAATTTTTAGGTTTTCCCAATTTTCCTGCCACGTCCATATACTACTCAATCATAAATAAAAACGTTCTATAGGGAAGGAAAACAAAATCAATTCTGTGTGACTCAGTGCACATCTTTTGTTAGAACAGGATCAATGTTAACAGACATTTGAGTCTAAGTAAGTAACATATGAGTTCATCAAAGCATTTCTTTGATAATTATTCAGGAGCAAATCACATTCTGGCTTTGAAAATTTAACGTTGTAAAAAGACATGTCGACTCATATACAAATACGATAAAGCCTTGGTTTGTGAGCATAATTTGTTCTGGAAACATGCTTGTAATCTAAAAACTTGTATATCAAAAAAAATTCTCACATATGAAAAAACGGAAACTCAGATTATTGGTTCCACAACCCAAAAAATATCCATATGAAAATGATTACAATACTGTAATATAAGGCAAAAGTATTGAAAAATACAAACTAGAAAGAAAAATAAACACATTAACCTGCACTTTGAAAACCTTCGTGGCTGGTGTGAGAGAGATAAGAGAGAGGAGGGTTATTTTGTAGAATGACTTTCACTAATGGAATCACTGCTATCTACTGGCTCCATGGAATCTTTTTCTGCATGTGGGCCAGTGTATGCACTTGAAAGGATGTTGCCTACAGAACAGTATTAATAAACTCTTGTCATACACTGTGTTTAATGTAACTGGCAATAGGGCAGCAGAGGAAAGGGTCTCTATCTGCAGGCATCCTGACCTAGAATGAATCAGAGCATTCCTAAGCTCCCTCTTGGATGGAAAAGCCAAGGCCTGTGCATAGGTGCTTGGAAGTGACAGAAAATACACGCGTGCCACCTGTGGGCACCTTCCAACGTTCTGAAAAATCACCCATTCCTGCCAAACATCGTGGCCTGAGATGAAGTATCTGAGCATGGGAGACGATCACCCAGAGTCCTGGAGAGAGGGGGGGGGGGGGAACCGTTGGCTCAGTTGTGATCATGTCATACTGGGCATCATGCACTAGGTGTATTGCAAGACATCGCTTATTTATCAAGTTAAGATTTATTAGAAATGTTTGCCCGTCTTGTGGAACACTCGCCAAACAAGCTCCTCACGGTCCAAGGTTTTACTGTATTTAAGCATTATATCTTATGTTGTAATAACAAACTTTTCATGATAAGAAAATTTTACACTGCCAAGTGGTTAAAGTGAGTGGCATACTGCATAAAGGAGGCAGGCCGCCTGGGTGGCTCAGTCGGTTAAGCTTCCGACTTCAGCTCAGGTCGTGATCTCGCTGTCGTGAGTTTGAGCCCCACGTCGGGCTCTGGGCTGACAGCTCAGAGCCTGGAGCCTGTTTCAGATTCTGTGTGTGTCTCTCTCTGACCCTCCCCCATTCATGCTCTGTCTCAAAAATAAATAAAACGTTAAAAAAAAAATTAAAAAAAAAAAGGAGGCAGCATGGCCCCCTGGAGAGGCAAGCAGGCTGTAGAATCAGATGTCCGAGCCGAATCGGCTCTACCAGTAGCCGTGTAACCCAGGATAAAGCAATTAACCGCGCTGTAAGTCGTGATTTTGCTGGAAATGGTTGTAATCATGGCGGAACTCTTACCACACTGTGATGGGATAGAATAGGATGCACGCACAGCACTCTGCTGGAGTCAAATGCGTACTGATTTAAACATTATTGGTAAATAATCACAGCACGGTAGTAATAATTTATTGAAGTATTGATGACAATACTTCCATGGGATCCGTGGCTGGGGGGGGGGGGGGGGTAGTTACAGCAGAGTGTGGATACCAGACAACAAACCAGGAAGCCTGTGAACAAGGAGTGGCCAAAGGGGGAGGGGCACACGGGGTCGGGAGGGTGATCTGGGCGGGGCTGGTGCCCCCCCGCCCCCCGCCCTCTGTAGAACGAGCTCACTGTGCCTGTGACCCCAGCACCGTGCGGGAGTACAAGTGGAGAACTGACCAGAAGATCTAGCGGCAGGGAAGCCACAGCTCACCTTGTTCAAAGCTGTTTTCAGTTTCAAGATAGGACGAGACGGGGCCGGAGCGTGGCCCTTCTCCCGAGCTTAGCTTCACGCCTCAGTTACCCCCAGAGCAGAGCGGGAAGCCGAGGCCCCTCCCCCTGACGCAGCGTCAGGCCGCAGGACCCAGAGCTACTCACGCACGCGCCTGCGTCCTTCTCGCGAGGCTGGGGCTAGCGCGAGGCTTCACCTCCTGACCCGCGGCGTTTTATCACCGCGCTGCCGCCGGGTGAGTACGGGGCAGTGGGAAGCTTGAGAGCTGCAAAGAACCTTCCCGTAGCTGTGTGTTGGTGTCATTTTCTTATTCTTAGTTACTGTTGATAATCTCGTCCTGGGCCTGAGTCGTAAATTGCACTTTATCCCAGGTGCGCACACGTGAGTAGGACAGGTGGTAGGTCAGAGAGGGGTCTGTGCTGCCGGTGGGTTTGGGCGTCTGCTGGGGTCTGGGGCGGTGTTCCCGGTGGGTCAGGGGGGGCCAGTGGAGCGGTAACAGTTGGTTTGGGGGGTTTCTCCCGCTGCTCCCCGGGAGAGGACAGAGGGGGGACCGTGGCAGCCCATGGGACCACCCAGTCTCTCTGCGTGCTTGCTCTCTGGTTCAGCATTCAGTTTTGTTTTGTCTCGGTTTACGAAGACGGGAAGTAAAACTGTACGTTTCTGTGATAATGGAATTGATCAAGCAGGAAAAAAAAAAAGTTTGTGCAGAAAGAGGAGGAATTATGGCACTGTGTTTTTGAGGTGCTGAGCTCTCGTAGAAACTCTGGTTTTAGATGGGGAAATGGGCCCATCGTCTGTCATAACGGACATAATGAGAGATTGTGTGCATACGGATTATCAGTGTCTACACCAACCATACATTAATGATAATTAACCAGAATAGGAAATTGAGGCAATACTTACATGTTTACTGATCCTTGTTTAACTATGGGGGCATTTTGCTTTGAGCTTTAAACATTGTTTTTTAATGTTTGTTTATTTTTGAGAGAGAGAGAGACACAGACAGAGTGAGAGTGGGAGGGGCAGAGAGAGAGGGAGACACAGAATCTGAAGCAGCTCCAGGCACAGAGCCGGATGTGGGGCTCTAACCCATAAACCGGGAGGTCATGACCTGAGCTGAAGTCAGACGCTCAACCGACTGAGCCACTCAGGGCCCCCAAACATTTTTTTTAACGTGTATTCAATCTGAAATTTGAACACTCTTATTATATACAATAATGAAATCTAATGAAGACATGTTAATTTGGTTGGAGGTGCTAGGTAATTAGATCTATTAATGAAGCAATTGAATATTTTGAAGGCATTTCTAAAAAATTAGGGAACAAATATTCTTAGGGGAAGAAGTGAGTTTTACAGTAAAAAATGCAAGCCACTGGAATTGCTCAAGATACAACATTTTCAAAACATTTACTTTTCTCTTCAAAAAAGATTGGCAAAACTCTAGGAGATACTACAAGTATCTCCTAGATACTTGTAGTAGTTTTTTTCCTAGATACTCCTAGTAGTTTTTTCCTCCTAGATACTCCTAGTAGTTTTTTTCCCCCCTACTAATAAAGGAAAGCAGAAAATGTGCCTAACAACCATGAACCAGAACCAGTTTTTTGTGAAGAATGACATTTCTACCAATTCAAGAATAAATTGACATAAAAATGGAAATTTAAAATAAATCATATTTATTAAGGGGACAATATAAAAAGACAATCTAAATACAAAAGATTAATAGCTTGTAGGATATAATTGCTTACTTGCCAAATTAAATAAAAAACAACTGATTAATTGCAAGTCGAAGAGAACAAGAGTGTTTCTGACAATGAGACAAGGTCAAATACTTTCATTTGTATATCTGCTATGTACTTAAGTACTTTATACATTGAATTAGATGCTACATGTACATTTATATTAATTTAGGAAAATTAATGAGTATGAGAATCTGAGTCAATCATAAGTGCAATGAACAGGGTTTATATTTTTATTTGCAAACCTTGAATTCTTGAGATAGTCATTGCTGTGTACGCATGACACAATTTCCTTTGTGAGTTGTAAGGTTTCTCAGTGGTTTCTGTCCCTGTATTTAGTAAATTCGTTTTGTTTGAAACAGTGGTGCATTTATTTTATTTATTTGAGATGATCCGAGCTCTCCTTTATAGGGAGAGCATTGCTGCAGACATTGGTACGGGAAGCTCCAGGATGTCATTGGTGGAAGATACGGCTTCCTGACAGAGATGTAATGAGCACGAGGACCTTTGTGAAGGCCAGGCGGCCCTTGCGGGGGACAAGGCGGGGAACCTGGAAAGCATCCAGGACTGAGCTCGATTAGGACCCCATCATGGATGCAGGAGGGGAAGGATGTTCCCTTTGGAAAGGGTTGAGAAAGCCGTCGCTTTACGTAGAAACAGTAATTTTTTTTTTAATTTTTTTTCAACGTTTATTTATTTTTGAGACAGAGAGAGACAGAGCATGAACAGGGGAGGGGCAGAGACAGAGGGAGACACAGAATCTGAAACAGGCTGCAGGCTCTGAGCGGTCAGCACAGAGCCCGACGCGGGGCTCGAACTCACGGGCCGTGAGATCATGACCTGAGCTGAAGTCGGACGCTTAACCGACCAAGCCACCCAGGCTCCCCTAGAAACAGTAATATTTATCTCTTATCATATTGCCACTCTAAACATAGTTATGAAAAAACTCTTGTCATTTCGATATAGTGGTTCTTCCCTCAAATCTCCAAACTACCTAAAGTGGGATTTAGCCTAACCCTGACAGATTATAGCGAAAGAAGCTGATAGAAGAAAAAGAAAGAAAGAAAGAAAGAAAGAAAGAAAGAATAACATATCCACTCTGTTGCTATTTTCCAATCTTTTCTACTCTTAACCTGCAAATGTTATCCCTAGAATTTTCCCCTTATTAAATGTCCTCATAGGAAAGGAACTGAAAATACCTATTTGAAGATGCTAAATCTGAATTACTGAGAAATGATCTTAGGCAGGATAGACCAGTGAGTCTCAGACTCTAGTGATAGCATTTATCCAACTGTCTCTTCCCCACCAAACAAAGTAATGAAGAGAAAGGAAAACAAAATAAAACAAAACAAAGCAAAACAAACAAACAAAAAAAAAAGCAAAGCCAGGTGGCCGTGCTAAAAATCTGTAGCTTGAGGCCAGGCCCAGCTCCAGAGTTCCTGATTCCATACATCTGAGGTTGACCCCAAAATTAGCGTGGCTGTCATTCAGGAGATGCAACCGTATCATCCACTGTAAGACTTGAAACTGAATGCGCTAAACACTTCTGTCCATGAGAACTTTAGGCTGCTGGCAGAGGTGGCCCTGGGTAAGCGATCTTTCTGGAGATGCTCCCATCTGTCTGCCCTACTGTCTCCCTCTCCTCCTGCATCTTTTCTGGCAAGAAGAACTCTTCATCCAGGTCTGCGGAGAGCCACCGGAGGGGCAGGAAGCCACTGGATGGAGGAAAAGAGGGGACATGGGAGGAGGGCCCTTGGAGGAACGCCCAAGCCAACTGCCCTTTCTTTATAATGTCATCAGGAACCAGTGCTGTGCAATTAGAAGACCCAACAACTAGAAACAAATTAGGACTCAGTGGAGCAGGTAGTCTTCATTACAGCGCCATCTTGTTGGGGAAAAAAATCCTCGGTGGAATGACCTTCACACAACTGCATACAGTTATTTACAACATTCCAGAGTTCATCAGGCTCCCAGATAGGACGTGTGTATTTAGAGCCCATTATCGTGCCCTGAAAGCTACTCTTTTTATTTCTTTTTATTTTCTGAATGCGTTGAGTTCTGTTTGTGTTAATCTGTTCCTTTTGGGCGACGTTTGCTTTAGTTTCATGCTCTTTATTATCTCCCGTTGATTATCCTGTTCGTTACTTATTGTGCATTCATCTCTTCTCTCCTGAGTAACTTCAAGACAAAGTTACTACAGCCCAAGACAGCGGTTTATGATGGGTGAGGCGCATGAAGGCGTTCCCCAGTTCAAGTTAAACCATTGTCCTGGGGAGTCTGACAGACAAGGTCACTGCAGCCAGCAGCACTGTGGTGAGGGCAGGTGCCAGATCTCCTTCTCCCACCAGACAGAGAGAAGGATGAGGAAGATGTCAGGTGAGGAGGGAGCACACAGGAGAAGAAAGACCCTTGATGCCCATTGATGCTTCTCTGCTAGGCAGTTGAACGTTAGGGAGCAGGATGCCCCCTAGGGGATGTCCTTTGGGGCTAACACCCTTGGAAGGAGGAGAAAGCAGCTGTCCTGGGTTTTCTGGAGGTCCTAAACAGTCCCAGCGACGCACAGGGTGCTTGGAGTTGAACTTGCTCCCCTTCGGGACTTGTATACGCTCATGTGCATTAGTGTGGTCGGCCCCTGGAGGGTATGACCCCGGGAGAGGTGGCTGTCTGGAGGTCAGCATTCCCTGAAAGGGGCTGACACTGAACACTACCCGCCGACCAGTCCATCCACGAAGGGGCATCTCCGTGGCACGTCTCCAATATCCACCAGGAGTGGCTGCACTGTTAGGAGTCCCCTGGTCTGGCTGCAGTACCGGCCGTAACGACCTGCTTGAGCCGCATGACCACACTGGGCTAATTCACTCATTTCTCATCTGCCCTGTTGGGAAGAGCTCTTCAAAGTCTATAAAGCACTTCCACACTCTCATTTTCCCCCTGGTGAAATTCACAGCAAAGGGACTGACAGTCGATTAAAAGATTTAGCAACTGAGTTTGTGGTGTTTAAGTGATTTGTCAGATTACGTGACCATATTAATGGGGGTAAGATTGAGAGTCCAAGGCCAGACTCCTTTAGATTATGCCAAGAAGGGAGTGCTTGAAACCCCCATATGCCACTAAACAGGTGGGCTCATCAAAAGAGATCCTGTGAATAAGAACATTTTGGAAAAAATGATTCAGCAGTCCCTTAGGTAGAAAGAGTCCCAACTTGCCATCATATTGGTGTAACTGTGAAGAATTGGCTCCAAAGCAAAGGTCGGTGGTGACAGTAGCTACAGTCATGTCTGACACAGAGTCTGCTCTTCACTTGGCTGGTGGACCTCCAGTGTCCTGGGTCCTCTCCTTTCCTGCCACATCCCAGCACACGCCCTGTCCCGGGGCATCCCCCAGGGTCTCAGGCAGGTGCTGCCCCATCCCAGGAGTGCTCTCCAGTCCTCTTGTGCCCCACACCCCGTGTCTGCTGTCCCACCATGTGCCCCACACTCTGTGTCCCAGCAGCCCATAGACAGACTGTCAGGGCTCATCATCAGAGCTGGCCCCGCCTCGTTCTCAGTGCCTTGGCAGCAAGATCCCAAATGTTCAGGTACCCTGCCACCGTGTCTTACCTAAAGTTGTGTGTCTCAGCCTTGGTGGTGAAAGCCGTGACCCATCACCCTACCCATCTGGCGGCAGCTTTGTCTTGGCGGCTCCTGAACCCCAAATCTGCTCAGTGGTGAGCACTTCCCCGTCCTTCCCAAGAGGCTTCGTGTGATTCCCTCCTTGGGGGAGGTTTTTTCAATGATGCCTTCCCCCTGCAAAGGTGTGGTCAGTGCCAACGGGAGGGGATTGCTTCCTTCCTCAAATGCAAGAGCTTGCTTTTTAAGAGGGAGGTGGGAAGTGAGGTAGAATCAGCTTTTATTTTACTGCAGAAAGAAAGTAAAAGTATCAGTAGACTGTGCTTTCCCTTCAACTTTGGTGATGTTGAGATGATTTCGAAGGCCAGGTACAGGGCTCTCTGTCATCTTTGGCTTCCTTCCTTTTAGGGGGTCTCCACCTCCATGCCTCCCGCACTCAAGCTGGCAGAACACAAGGGTTCTGCCTCGTGGGTTCTGAGTGGGGAGATCTGTATCCCAGTCACATATCTTACTCTCCGTGTACTTCCGGCAAATCTGTGAGCCTTGGTTTCCCGGCTCCCTGGTGTGAGTAAAGGTCTGTACAAGACCTCCCTGAGTGGTGGGAGAATTAAACACCACGGTGGGTTTGAAGACGCGTCGCGCAATGTAAGCCGTTAACCAGTGTCCGTGTGAAGAGGCAGGTGAAATGTGCGGTGTGGGACTCTGAGAAGCAGAGATGTGGAGACCTGTACCCAGGGGGCCAGAAAGTCCACCGACGAGATGGTGGCAGAGTGCAGAGGGGGCACAGGTTCAGTGACATCAGCTATAGAACAACCCGAAGGGCGCTTGCTGTGGCCACCGCTAGGGCACACGTCTGAATACACAGATAGGAGAGTAAGAGCAGACACCGTCAGGCACGGAGTCTATCGTGTGCTCCCCTGGGTTACGTTCGTTATGGCTACACCTTCCTCATACAGGCTTCCCACCCCTGCATTCGACATCAGCATGCCCCCTGCATTAGGGCTCTGTAGAGAATCAGAGCTAATAGGCTCCATATGATTTTTTATAAGAAATTGGCTTTCCCAGTTATGGGAGCTGAGAAGGCCCAAGACCTGTAGGGCAGGTGGGTGAGGTGGAGACCCATAAGGGCTGATGGTGTAGTTACGATCCACAGGCTGGCAGGCTCAAGACCCAGGGAGAGCTGATGCTTCAGTTTAAGCCTGAAGGCAGGAAAAGCAGCAGCAACCACGACAACAGTGGAACTGATATCCCAATATGAAGACAGACAGGCAGGAAGAGTTTTTTGCTACTCAGGAGAATGTCAGCATTTTTTTTTTTTTCTATTCAGGCCATCTACTGATTAGATATGTCCCACCCAGATTAGTGAGAGCAGTTTGCTTTACTTAGTCGATCTAAATATTAATCACATTCACAAAGCACTGTCACAGAAATACCCAGGATACTGTTTGACCAAATATCTGGGCACTCTGTACCCACTCAAGTTGACACATGAAATTAACCACCACCTCACTTTACAGAGAAATTAACAGATTCTGAGTTAAGTGACTTACCCAGACCGCATAGCTACCAAGTTGTTAGCAAAGATTTGGACCCGGATCTGCATACTTTGAGTTACTCTAGGTCGTCTCATTTGTGTGCATGATAACTGTTCAAATTAAACATTATATTGTCAATATAAATATTAAATTATTATTTAAAAGTATTTTTTAAGGTTTTTAGAGACAGAGACAGAGCGTGAGTGGGGGTGGGGCAGAGAGAGAGAGAGAGAGGGAGACACAGAATCCGAAGCAGGCTCCAGGCTCTGAGCTGTCAGCACAGAGCCTGACGCGGGGCCAGAACTCACAAACTGCGAGATCATGACCTGAGCCGAAGTCAGACACTCAACTGACTAAGCCACCCGGGTGCCCCTTAAATTATTATTTTAATGTAAATAACAATAATATATTTTTACTATTTAAAAGACTTTTAAATCAAAATATTATTTCCTAGTTTCTTCTCAAGAAATGCCTCCTTACTTTTTGTTTTCTAGAAATGACCAGAAAAGTGAAACTTCTTAAAATGTTTGATGCAGGACCTGAAATCACTAAGGAACATAAATTTAAGCTTGAGAACTATGACCCTAGAAACCAATGTCATGTATGCCTTTCTTTTTTTTTTTTTTTTTAATGCTGTCTATAGATAACAAGCATCTAGGAGGATTTTCATTCCTTTATTTAACATCTTATCCCCAGCACTCAGAACATGATTTCCCATATGAGCTCCCCATGAATGTATGTATGTTAAACTTTGTACTATTAAATAACTACATGAATAAATAAATGAGCAGCTCACATTTTATCTAAAAATTATCATGAACACAGCAAATTTAGAAAGCTCTAGAGTCACTGCACCTTCGTTGAGAGAGCAGTCTGCCTGAGTACTTGTTGAAATGGTGGTGATTTCTAGATGGGCCATCGCTAGTGTCGAAGCTAAACCACAGCCCACATCATTTTTAGCTTCTGACACTGCTGTTATAAGATGCGATCTTGCTGCCTGATAGCCTTGCATTAATTATTCACAAGCTCTTGTACTTCATTTGCTTTGCATCATTAACCTCTTAGAACGTGTCCCACTTTCCAGAGGTTGGTAAGCACGCAGTCATGACTCAAAATGCTGTGAGGATAAAGCACTATTTTGTGATATCCCTTTGACTCTTACCTACTAATGGCTTTATTTTGTTTCTTGCAGTGAAAAAGGCAATTGAATTGAAGTCAAGAGGAGTCAAGATGATGCCCAGCAAGGACAGTAGTCATAAAAACTCCGTCTGTAAGTCCTCTTTTCTTTCTATATGAGGATTGATATGTCAATTAGAGGGGACACAGAGGAGAGAATGGATGCGTCCTGGAGAAGTAATCCTATAAACTGCTTTTCTCGCTTCCCCTCTTTCTACTTTTCTACCTGCGAAAGTATTTGCTGGAAGAAAGAACGTGCACTGGCTTCACATTGTTGGGGAAGAATGCCCAGTTGACATGGTCCTAAATGAATCAGCTAAGTGTGTTTCAAATCTGTCTTGACTCTCTGCTCTCAATGGTCACTGTGAGGCTGGACCTTCCAATTTCTCTCATGAATAAGTGTTCCACTGCTAGCATTTGATCCCTGCTTCCCTCCATTCTTGTACGGATCTTTAGGATATGGAAGTCTGGTCTTACCATTTTCCTGTTATGATGTTCTCGATCATCTGTCGCCTGAAGAATAAAATAGCTTTAGGGCAAATCCTGAGTCCTTCCAAAGAGGAAATACGTACATATATATACATGTACATAAAGACCACATGTATACAGGCTCCATTTGCATATGCCTGGCACCTGGTAGTACTCCGTCACTAGCTGTTGGATGACGGGAGGTGTCTCCTACCACCTACTTTTCTAGTGTCTTCTCCTGGAAGTCTCTTGTTACTACTCAGCTGAAGGGACCACCTTGCCATGCCTTGGATGATGTCACGGTGCCTCTCTGCCAGAAGTGACCTGCCTCCCTTCACTGAACGCAGAAACCCATGTCATGCTTAGAGACTCCCCTCCCCCTCTGAAGGCTCTCCTGACTCCCAGGCATGGTTAGCTGGTCCCTCGTTTGGTTCTTACCTCTGTGACATCATTTATTTTGTCAGTTTCATGGTGTGTTTACCTGTCCTACGAAATGCAGCTCCGCAGGCCCCATGGTGATACCCAGGCGGGTTCATTTCCGGTGTGGTCCTTGCTCAGGCACCGTTGTTCCTTTTAGGACTTTCAAGCTGTTGAGTTGCCTTTTCTGCTCATTCCTGGTGACTTCTTCTGGTGTCCCTACTTACCTGTTCTCTTTGTGCTCCTTGTCCAGTGTTTGGGAGCTATGCATTTTGTCCATTTTCCCACTGCCTAGCATTTAGTAGAGATGGAAATCTTGGCACGGACATCTTGAGCTCCCTCAGCCCAACCAGCTCTGATTTTATCTGCATGACGTATTGGGCTTCTGCATGAAGTTTTCTCCATGACAGATACTCTACAACAGCTAGTAAATAAGCAAAAATAAACAGCAATATAAATCTTTTAAAAATCACTTTGTAGAATGACCTACTTCTGCTTCTCAGTATCCCATTTGTATGGTATCCTACTCATTGCCTGTGGAACAGGGTCCATTGACTATACGATGGCCCCGTTCCCTGGCCACTGAAGAGGACAGAGAAGTAGACTCAGACTCCTAGGATGTAAGTGTCAGATACAGGGCATGTCTTAGATCTCTAAGGCTACCATAACAAAGTACCCTAGATTGGGTGGTTTCAATTTATGTCACATGGTTCTAGAGGCTGGAAAGTCTGAGATCAAGGCAGATTGAAGTTCTGATGAGGATTGCTTCCTGGTTTATAGATAGATAGCTGTCGTCTCATATCCTTATATGGTGGAGGGAGAAATCATCTCTCCTGTCCCTTATCAAGGCACTTATCCCATCATGAAGGTTCATGCTCATGACCTCCTTACCTTCCAAAGGCCCACCTCCAGATACCATCACACTGGAGGTTAGGATTTCAATAAAACAATTTTGAGAGGATGCAAAGATTCAGTCTATCAAAGGATGTATTACTAGAACTCTGACTAACCCAGGTCCTTAGGTACCACACACACACAAAGTCAATCTGTAAATATTTTCATTACACTTTCTGTTTGATAATCATGGAAAGTGCCATTCAAATCAGATTGAACTTAAAAAAAAATGGAATCCAGATGAAGGCAGAAAACAACTAAGTGACAGAGAAAGAAAGGAAGGGTTTTATTAGTAAAGTTTTGATAGTTTTTATTGCTAGCTTTTAATTCTAGATGTTCAGTAGGGTAGGGGATGTGGTATTTATAATAGTTTTGTACTTTATATTTTATAGTTGAACACCTTACGGAGATGACCCACAGTAATGTAGAACCACACAGCTGCTGAACCTCCCCATTACATCAGTATTAGGTCAACACCGAACTTCTCTGCTAGAGCAAAATGTAGACGGAAGCTATCTTTGTAAAGAGAATGTCTCTCTGTCCTTATCTGAACATGAAGTGACAAAGGCCTGATTACTCACTTGGTGTGAAAAAGGATGCTGTCCTTTCTCCAAACAGCATTAAACTTTTGGTTTTGGTTGTGAGACATGAGAGTTAATTATTAGAAGAAAATGAGGATCGAAGACACTGAGGGCCTTCTGAGGTCCACGATATAATAAATAATAAAATGTTATTTACACAGAAGTCGTGGCCAGAAAACTAAGTGACGTGTTTCCTAGAGAAACGGACTTGGACTTTGAAGACAAGGATTCCGTGCTTGTAAAAGTATGAAGGGTAGCTAAGGTCAGGTTTCATCATTTATGAAATTAAAACAATAGCATTTTAATTAATGCTTAAGTTAACGTTTTAATTTGGTCAAGTGGGTAAAGCAAGGTGTTTATAGATTGCCCTCTCCAGTATACGTCGTGTGATGGGCATTCAGCAAACCACACGGTGAGGAACTGGATTTTCTCTGATGAAAACGACCCTTTAGTAAGTAATCCCGCCTCACATTATTCTCCTCCAGAGGGGGCATCTGGTTCCTTTTGGGACCCTGTTTAGGTTGCTAGAAACTGCTCAAGATTCTGATCATCCACACAGGGCAAACTACCCAAAGATTCAGGTGTTTGAAGAGAAACAAACAGAAAACACTAGACAAGGCAAGGAACCATGCCTTCTGGCAATGTCGATCCAAGCCTCCCCAAGTGCCAGGAAGAGAGACAGATACCTGGCTGGGGAAACGGAAAGATTTGACAGACTCCCTCAAGGAATTCACGGTTTAGTGATGAAAGGCTCATATAATTATAGCAGTTAGGTCACTAGAGTGCTGGAACGAGGTGACGTGTACTATGTTTTATAGCAAGACTAAGCAAGGATTTTATCACTTGTATGTTAGGGAAGTTTGTACAGATCTATAGTGGCTGGTGCATAGGTTAAAAGCAGATTCCCCGTTTCATGGGATAGACAACCAGTGCCTGTATTGAGGTCCATTTTCCAGCCACTTAGCACACATCCCTTGGGCCAGTGTGCATTTCCTTCCTAGACCTGCCTTGGTTCTCCATTTGGTCCGAGACCAGCTCCATGAGAGCGGAGTGCTCCCAGCCGGCAAAGCCCTTCCCAGCTGGTGCCTTTACGGGATCACACACTGCACTTCCTCCTCCCCAATAGCCCAGCTAACAAGCACTTAGCACGTATATACTGACTAAATAAATGAAAAAGGGGAGAACACAGGAGAGGCTCATTTTCCCCCATTGTGGAACAAAAGCCCTACATATCCTCTCTTCTCCATGGGATTGATGAATCTTCTGTGAATTTTGCTCTGGAATCTATATTGGTCAGTTTCTTTATCCAGCCCTGGTTTCACGTTCCCAATTAACCCCTTAGGCATTCACATCTGTCCTTCACATGCACAAACGTGATCACATAGTACAGGGGGTGGGCACAAGCGGGGATATTTTAGCCCTTCTACATAATGAGGGCAATTAATTTCCTCCATTACCTTGTAGAGTGGAATGATGTACAAGTTTGTTTTTTCATCAGGTTCATTCATTATTGATTAATAAGTGTTTTCAAAAAATCTCAGAGGTAATTAAGGTATTCATTCTGCCTATTGCTCTGCATTTCTAATCATTTTAAGCTTTGGCAAGATTGCAACATAAATGGGGAGCATCACTCAGCAGAAGGGCATCTGGAGGAAGCTCAGTGACTGTTCCACCCTGAGCTTCCCTGCTGTTTCCCAGTGACATGGGGTTCGCCTTTCTTCTGAGAACAGACCCTCTCAACACCAAGTGGTTATTAAATTGTCACTGCCTATTTTAAAACGGCGGTAACGGTAGACACAGTATGTCTTCCTCTTCTGAATCTTGACAGTTGCCTACGTGGGATACAGTGTTAGCAGCCCCCCATGGGAGAACCAGGAGCCTGGACAATCCGTTAGTGCCCTTCTAACTCCAAAATATAAAAATCTGTAGGGAGGAGGGTAAACGAAAACCTTGGTGGTTATTTTTCAGCTAGAGATTGTTTTCCCCCTGTAAAGTTAAGGACAAATGACTTTACAAACTCCACATTGATTTGTTGTAACTCACTCAGATGTATTGATGGCCCATGCTGTGTACTGAGCACAGCGGTCACAACAGTGGATACCCAAGCAGGGTAGGACATTGATGCGGAATCATTATTTAATGTAAAATAGAAGAAAACACTACGGAAAAATTGAACAGTATAATGCATTACCTTATAAACCCTTGGGTGAAAATAACAACAGAACATTATAAAATAAATGACCCTAGAATTCTCCTACATTTGACTGTAAACCATTTATTTCATTGCCTTTGTGTCTATGGATAATCAATATATTTTTTTCTACCTTGAAAAATAAAAATACCTGAAGCAAAATAGTCCAAGTTGCCAAATAGACAGTCCTGTTAATGAAAAGCAATTGATCAGGCATCGTCTTCTATAATGACACTCAGTAGTTCCATTTTTTCCCTCTGGCTTTTCTTTTGAGTCAGAAATAATTATTTGGAAAGGCAGATTTTAACATTTTTGTAGCTCTGTTTTTAGAATGACACAGCAAAATGATGCCTTAACCACTCTATACAGCTAGAGATACAATCACAACTATATAACGTCTGATTTACCTTTTTAACACACATGACTGGTTAATCCATTTTCTACAATATACCCTTATAAATGACTTTCCATCTGTCTGGGGTCATACTGCATTTATCCCCTTATCACTATAATTGCTACACTCATAGTGTTCATTTTCTTAAGTTTGGAAAAATTTAAGAGCGTGTGGGATATACTTATGTGAAATATTCTTTTTACTTAACATTCTGATGTGCGGTGAAGAAAAAAAAGGGATTAATCTTGTGTCTTGCCTAGTTTCTTGCCTTCTTGTTGGACGCTAAGCTTAGTGACGTTATCACCAAGGGCTCAGCCCAAGGACACTCTCCTGTCAGCCCTCTCTCTGCCATCGGTGACTGGCGTAAACTGGGAAAACAGCAACCGTGAATTCTCATTAATGGGGTTAAAACAAGAGATGAAGAAAAGGCAGACCATCCCAATAACTGTCTTGGTTTGGAAAGCAGTTCCTGTGTGATCACTGGAACGGAATGAGCTGTGTTTGGCTTAGCGTCCTGGACTGCCGTCTGGATTTCCAGACTCTGACATCCGGCTGCCACGCAAAGTGTGCGCGCCCCCGTGTCGGGGACGTCTCTCGGACCGGGCCGTTTCTTTTCCTCGCCGGGGACCCGGAGCCTGGTGCCGGCCCTCTCTCCGGCAGCCAGCAGGCCTGCGCCCTCCCGGCCATCACAGGCCGGCCGTTTCTCCTTCGCTCCCGGCCACCATGGTCCCCGGCCGGCCCGTGGTGTTACCGCGTCTGCCTCCCCCAGCCTCCCGTCCGCCTGCTTCCCCGCGGCGGGTCACGCTGCCGCGAGCCCTCTGGGCGACACGACGGTGGCTTCCACGCAGTGTACTCCGTCCCCTCCGCCTCTTGCCCTCCTCCACTGGTCGGGACATGTTTCTTCAAAACCGCCCGCATCTTCCGCCCGGCTCTGCTCCTCTGTTTCCTTAGTTTGAAATGATGCTCTCCAAGGACTCTCATCCCTCCCTTCCTTCGGCGAATCTCTCAGAATTTACCTTTTCTGAAAGACTCACGGGCCATCCTGCTTCCATACGTCTTGCCTGCCCATTATGGTATCCCTCGTGTTCTTCGCTCTGGTTTCTGTGCACCACTCGCCATGACATATCCCAGCCACCATGCGTGTGTATTTACGCTCTGCTTGCGGGGCGCGTGTGCGTGTATTTGGATGTGCGTGTGTGTGTGTCCTTATTCCTGCCCCCCCCCCCCCCCCGCCCAAAACTAGAATATAAACTTGAGGCTAGAGCTTTCCTTTTCCTTTCTTCGCCAGTATCTACAAGTTGCTAGCAGAGTCACATGCACACAGAAGTTGCTCAAAACGCTTGTCCATTGAACTCCTGAGCGTCCTAGTTATGTGGTAGCCTGGAGCAGTGTGACAGAGTCGTGCTCACACTTTTCTTCAGTGACGTCATTGTATCCCACATCTCATTCATGCACACAGTAGTCACACATTGAGGAAAGACCAAGAGCTTAGGGCTGTTCAGAATATGTTCCTTCCCCAGAGGAAGTTACAGCCAACTGGTATTTCTGGTTATGTAAATATTTATCAGACAGAGCCTGTCGTAATAAACGTAGCAACATTTAGTGAGCTTTGAGTAAAGATACAAGTTTATTTTTCCAAACAGCAGCACATTGACCCATAAAAAGTAAGAATCTACAGAACGTTAGGATGTGAAACAATTACATTAGTCACGTACTATGCCACCAGCCAAGTCACACCTTCTGTACAAGACCTCTTTTAACGGCTGGGTCACTTGAATATCTCACGTATAGACATGCGCTTGGCATTGGTCGAAAGTATGCTGCATTATCACAATCACACATATTACATGAAAACGACCCTGTTGATTGAATCACACATCAATGGCAGTAACATTCTGTAGTCTTAGAACGTGATACCCACATTTTCACTGTGAGGAATTGATTTTCTTCAAGTGTCTGTTATGAGTTACTAACAAGTAGTAAACTCTCATTGTCAGTCTAGATTTTGTGCTCTAGGAGGTCAGCGACCACTCTGTGGTGCACCCGTTTCCCCCCGGCACTACTGAGTGAGTCCGCATGTCAGTGGATCGCGGACTGGGACGTGCCTGCTTTTCGAGAGGTCGTTTAAAGAATGCGGTGGCAAGAGGCGCACAGCCTGTCTCCTGTGTACCCACCCAGGTTCAGAGCTGCAGGGGCTGGGATGCAGGGAGGGGCAAGGGAAGGAGAGTGTGTGAGGCAATGAATAACCCTGAGTAGCCCACTTAATTCGCCTCCGAGGCAAGGCTACCCGGGGAACAGAATCATCCAGCTGGTCAGGATGCTGTGTGGTTTCCACCCCTGAGACTTTATTCCGGAAATAATTTTCATCTGGCCCAGTACCTGCATATGTTGTTGTTCTGTTCACCCCCACATGAATCATCTTCAAAAATTAAAATGATCTGCTTTACCCATTCCCCCCCAAAAAGCATGCTTTGCTTCCCAATACTGTCGTTAGAGTCACTACACGTATCATTAAATGGCCAGCCCATCATCCGGCTTTTTTTTTAGGGGACCTTTGTGCTCTATTATTAATGGGTGATTTGTCTGAATGGTTGCAGACTACGGTGATTTGTAATCCCACTACAGAAAAAGCCATACCTGCTTTCTCTGTGCTGGGTTTCCGGCACTAAGTGCTCTAGGTCTTGCTTCGAAGCGGATTTTGACAGTAGGAAAAATAATAGCCCCATTAACCTCTAACAGTTGTATAAAGGTTTAATAAAACACGAGGGATAATTGCCCCAATCTACTGTGTTCTATCATAAAATGTGGTAAGAGGGAATTTTGCAATTGTGAAAGATCCTTGTTTTCTTAACAAATGTAGCACGAATCCCCACGTAGCACGAATATGCTAGATTTCATGAATTGCTTCATAAATCAGGTAAGTAAATTATGCTTGCAGTTTCTACATAGGCCTTTGTCACTGCAGGAACTAAAATATCTTTCAAAGTGCGGTGGGAACCCCGGCTGCAGAGGGGAGTGCTGTCTGGAAACAGGGTAGGAACAGCGTCACTGGTAACTAGGAGGCGAAGAAGGTGGCTCATCAATTATTTAACACACCACTTACACAGATAATTGCTTAAGTAACCGGGAAAAAGAAAGGACCTATGAAAATATGTAAAATAAGATACAGCTTGATTGGCTCAGAGACAGCTAAATGGTACTGTAACCCTAATAGGAAGTAAAATGCCTTTTCAGTGATTTCAGCGTACAATTGTGGAGCGTAATTGATTAACTAAAGGGAAAAAAACTCACTTTGCAAAGCGACTGGAGAATGCATTATTTTGTTTGAGAGAGCTCGGAGATGGCTGCAGCTCTGACAGGACAGGACACATCGTAGCATTTCCGTCACTTGTTTTTTGAGAAGCCCGGCATATCACATGTTGGGTTTGTGTTTTCATCAAACTTTATAAAACAACTTAACCTTCCAAAATAATTGGATGAGAACGGAGTGCCGAAGAACCGTAAGGCTCTGGAGCCTTGTGGGATTATTGGTGTTTGGGTGTCAGTACAGTTAAAATAATTCCAGCAGCAGTTAGAAGGAATCACCTTTCTGTTGGCATTAAATTACCTTACATGATGGAATGTTTGCTAGTGAGTAACTTCCATCAGAAACTAAAGAGGAAGATAATTAATCATGGTAACTCCTTTATGAATTCAGTGAAAGCCCTCCATTTTACACATGAGGAAACTGAGTCTGTGAGTTAAATTAATTAGCCTCACGATAAAGACAGAAGAGCTGGAGCTAAAAATCAAGCACTCAGAACATCAAGGGGAATTCAGAAAAAAAAAAAAGAAATACACATCCCTGAAGCCCCATCATTTTATTTAAATCACATTTTGAAGGTGCCAGGAGGAACTGAAAATATTTTCAGATTAAGTCCTTTGAGTGCGTATAACATTACAAATCATAACATTACAATGGACTTCCAGTTTTTGGGGAGAAATCACTTTTCCCAGACTTGGTAACTTTGCCTCGCTGAATGAGAAATTTAGATAAATGAACTGATGTTGACCAAGTGGTGATTATGCTGATAATTTATGTTAATTTTAAGGAAGGCGATTAGCATGTTCAGTAACATGGAAAATACAAGAAGCAGCATAGGTACCGCATGTGTCTAGATTGATGGAGAAGTAGAAACGCCCACCTTTCTTCAGTGATTCAGGGAAAGCCTGTTGGGAAGACATGGGCACATTCAGATTCGCTCCGGCGAACTCATGCCCTGCCCGTATTACAGGTGATCCTCCAAAGCCTCGAACACCTGTCATGTGCCCTACAGTGCCTTTGTAACATTTTACTTGTTGCCAGTCTTTTTGACTGTTTGTTTTGAAATAATTATAGATTCCCAGGAACTTGCAAGAAAGTCTACAAGGAGCGCTTGTACCTTCACTGTTGTCCTGAATGGTAACATCTCCCCTGTCTGGAACGCAGTAGCACAGTGGGTCCAGTGACTTGGGGACAGTCCACAGAACTGATTCAATTTCACCAGTTCACGTGTGTGTGTGCGCGTGCGTGCGCAGCTCCGTGCAGTCGTATCACGTCTGTGGGTTCTTGGAGCAACCGTGATCACAGTACAGAACCCCCTGTGAACAGCACACGTCTATTCTCCACCTGTCACTTTGCTGTTTCAAGGGTATCTTATTCATGGAGACATGAAGTGTGTAACCATTTGTGACCAGCATGTGCCGCTAGCACAACTTCCTTGCCATCCACCCAAGTGTTTGTATGTAAAGTTTGCTCCTTTTTCTTGCCGTGTGGTGTCCCATGGCTTCCCTGTACCCTGGGTTGTTCCTCCTTTGTCTCGTTGAAGGATGTTGGGTGTCTTTCTGATTTGGGGCTTTTAGGAACAAGATGCTAAGAATGGCTTTTGCATGAACATGGGTTTTTATGTCTCTTGGATAAATGCCAAGAAATGTAATTGCTGGGTCATACGTGACCTGTATGCATATGATATTTGCATATATTGATTTATGAGAAATTGCCAGACCTATTTCCGGAGCACCTGTATCGTTTTATACCCTCACAAGCAGTGCATGTGTGAATCCATTTCCCAGGGGCCTCAGCAGCACTCGGTGTTAGGACTAACAACAACAACAACAACAACAAAATTGGCCATTCTGAGAAGTAGGCAGTGATATCTCATTATGGTCTTAATTTGCATTTCCTTAGTGGCCGATGATGTTGGAGATCACTTCACGTGCTCATCTGCCATCTGGGCACCTTCTCCAGTGACATGTTAGCCCACATAGTTCACCCACTTTCTGTTTGGATTGTTTTGGTTGTTTGTTTGTTTTTCTTGTTGAGTTTTGAGGGTTTGTTATATATTCGAGATGCGCATCCTTCGTTAAAAATGCAGTTTGCAAATATTTTCTCCCAAATGTTTTCATATTTTTCTGTCTTCAAAGGGCCTTTTGTAGAACCAGTCTCTGTCTCTGTCCCTCTCCTTCTCTAAGTTTTAGCTGATAGATTTCTGTCAAAAAAATAAATAAATAAATAAAGTAACTTCTGGTTTCTGCAGACACACATAGCATGGACAAGAATAGCGGGCAGGTAGCTGCCCTGAATAGAAAAGGTGTGAGGCCCCATCCCCAGAACCCCATGACCTGTTGGGTCTTTCAGGCTGCTTGCAGTAGTAAATCCTGCAGCCTAAATGACCTATACATAGAAGGCCAAGAAACTGATAAAATGTCCTCATTCATAATCCCACAATTGATTGGATATTTTCATGGGGATTCAAAGGAATTATAATAATCTTAAAATAAGGGAATTTAAGTTATGGAAATAAAGCTTACTTCAAATAATAAAGAGTAAAATATATTTTACAAATTCTTACTGATTTTTTTTTCAAAATGTCCTATCTTTTACTTCTAGTTTGACCGTATATACTTAGGTTTGAAATGGACGATTTTTTCCCCTTACTCTGCTGTCTTGCCTGCAAAATGGAATAGCCTTACTATAAGTCATCAAAGAAATGTAGCGATGATATATTGACTTCAGAAGTGTTCACCAATTTTCTTTTGTTACAAATCCATCCCAAGTAATCATCACAGTAATTGAAGTAAATCAGGTAATTTAATCACAGCAAATTATTATATTTTTTGATGTAATGCTTACTTGATCATATCCCTAGAATTCAGTGCATTTACATTATTTTTATAAAGAAGCAGCATATGGAGAGATGTGCTAAGTGGAAGTTTATGCCAGAGAAGGAAAATAAGTTGTGTTTTAAGATACATATGTGAAAATACATGGCAAATCAAGGAGATAAGCTAAGATTAACAAACTGGGTAATTAGTAAAGTGTTTTGCAGACAGAAAGAACCATATTTTGTAAGCATTGTGTGCTGCAATTATTATTAGAATGGTTGCAGGGAATTCAGTTTGCTTATTTAAATCACCTATTTTATAGTTTCATCTGTCAAACTGAAAGGCATATAAAACTGAATAAACCATGTGACATCCAAACAAGATACTTTCATTATGTACCTGGGAAAACCTCAGCTTCAAGTAAACATTCAAGTTTGGTAATTAGCACGAAAGAAATTTTCCATACACCCCCAGCCCCAAGAAAATCTTTGCAGCTTTTTTTCTTGTGCAAATGCATGCATAAATGTTCCACAAACCTTTGTAGGTTTCTGACATTGGGAAGAGTGTTAGTTACAGCTCTGCGTACTTCTCAGAAGGACTGACTCATCTGCAAAGAGGTAAAATAGAGTTAGAAGAATATCAAATGCATTAGGTAACTGTAATGATTACAGTTGTAATTTCTGTGAAATGAAAAAAGAATCCTATTGGAAAATGAAGCGTTTGCTGATTGGGCTGTAATCCACCTGCAGCCGACCATGTTGCATGTGCTCAGAATAGGGTGTAGATGCCATCTATCCCACCCACCACCAAAGGGCCATTTTCCTTATGTTCAGTCACACAAAAATTATTTATGGCAGATTTTGACCCAATTTTAGTTTTTCATTGCCTGCTTTTTACATCACAGTGGCTTGCTAACACTTGCTTTAGTTGAATGAATAACTTCATTTCTGGTTTTCATTTGTTTTGTAAATGAAACAAACAAACAAAGTGTCTATTTTGGATGTTCTTGTAAAGTATACAAACATTTTTCTCCAGGATTATCATCTTTCAAAATAATATATATTTTTTAATCTGGTAACAAAACCAAATAAACAGACATGCTACTAATGTTATCCTCTGTATCTGTAAGCTCTAATTAGAATAATATAAAGCCAGACTTGTGTTTTTCATGGTTTTTATATTAACCTCACTGTATTAAAAGGCTTAGGTGGAATGTGCTTTGTTAAAATGAGGCTGAGTATACCAGACAATTTGAGCAATCCTTTTTTATTTTTTGTTACTCAGCATTTGTTTTTGGGCATTAAGTGTTTTCGATAAAGGACATTAAGTTGCTAGTCCTGCATTATAGCACTATAATTAAGATCTTGCTTGTATTTGAAAGTCTTCAAAGGTTTGTTGCATCTATAAGACAGCTGGTTTTGTTTTTTTTTTTTTTTTGACAGTGTCCTAAAGGCCCTCTCTGTTTCTCCAATATCATTGTCTCCACCTTGGCAACAATCACACATGTACACCCACACGCACACACACACGCACACGCATGCACATTCCCAGACAAGGCCACGCGCCTTTTTCCGTGCTGATTAGTCTGTTATGAGTATCCTTTCTGCCTTGGCCCCCTCTGCTCTCCAAACTTCCCTTTCTCTTCTTTGAATAAGTTCCAGATCATCCTGTAAAACTGACGTGACACAGCGTCTTCTCTGCCCCTCTCTACACCCCCCCCAAGATGGCCAGGTAGCGTGCTGCTCAGGGCTACCAGTTCCCTCGGGCGCAGAAAGATCGGCACTTTGCGTGTAGCCTGCAAAGGCTCTGAGACCTGGTCCTAGGGTCTGTGCTGTGCTCCCTGCATTCCAAACGCATTTGTTCGTCTTCCCCCTCTGCCGCGCCTCGACTTATATTGAACTTGCAGCGCACCCGGCACTTGGCACAAGCCCGTTCGTCCCACAGCCTGCTCTTCCCGTGTGTCATTCCTCAGGGGCGGCCAGGGGCGACATCCACCCCGTGGGGCCTTTCTTCCATCTCTGCCGCCGACTCCGTGATTGCAGGCTCTGTCTGGACCTCTGCTTCAACCCCAGACACACACGTGCCGCTGTGTTCCCGACATGTGCCCTGCACACGCACCCGCTCCCTGGGTGTTCCACCAGGAGCCCTCCGCGCCTCCGCCCCCGCCCAGTCTCACACAGCCTGTCTGGGAGCAGTGGCAGCATCACCGCCTGAGGCGGCAGAGCCCCCACCTCCGCCCTGGGTCTGGGCCCCTTCTTGGTTGTGAACGTTTGTACCTTATCTGTGCTCACCTTCATCCAGGTCTCTGAGCCCCCACGTGCACTAGCGTATGCACACACACACACACACACACACACACACACTTTCTCCCTCTGCCTCCAGTCCCCTTCCAGTTTTAGTTTTTTACCTCTGGTCATTATTTAGTAATTATACATACGTATGTATGTTATGTGTATGTGTATATATACCTATATATTTATGTGTGTATGCTATGTTTGTACACATACATACATTTTGATGCATTTTAATGTTAATGCTCCCACTAGGATAGTACCAGAGACGTGGTGGAGACTCAGGGGATGTACATTGGACGAGCGAGTGAATGAATGCATCTTCGTGTAGCTGCCTGCTCATCCAGCTGACAATAGCATCCTGTCCTCCACCACTCTCTCACTCAACACCCTAGCTAAGTTAGCCCACCTCACAGATGTAAGAAAAACGGTCCTCCTCTTTACCCTGTCTTATCACTTGTCTAGAATCTGTCAGTAATGAGAGATATTTATCCATTTGTGTTTTTGTTTCTCCTAGAATAGAAGCTCCTTGATAAGAGGCCTTAGCTTGTGCTCGCTTGTCTGTCCAGAATGTGTGATGCCTGTCATGGAATAAACGTTTGGTCAATAGTACTGATTTATCGACCGGGCGAGTTTACTCAGCACAGTATGTGGACTGGACTAGGTTACGATGTGTATCTACTGATACCTAGCTCCCTGTCGTCTGCCATAGTCTCTGTATACAATAAATGGATACTTGACCCCAGAGAAGAATTTTAATATTATAAACCTTCTTTAGATTAGATCAGCATTAATATCAGCTTTGGTGTTTTAAAGAAGGCAAATTCAAGTGCTCACATGGCACATGGGATCACATATCTTTAAGAAATAAAGGCCAAAGCGCATGAGAGTCTTCAAGTTTCCGAAGGAGCACCTCCCTATCCCGCAGCAGTATTTTTGTGATGCACATTCAGGTCTGCAGGCCTCAAAATATCCTACTGGGGAAGGCATATGGGCCATGAGTCAGACTTTCCAGGTTTTCCTCGGGAGAGTTCGTTCTCTGAAATGTTTATTCAAGTGTAAATGTCAGGTGACTCTGGGTCAGATGCGGTGGGTTGGAGCTGACAAGTCCATAAAGAGCATTTTACCTGAGCCCCTTTCTTTGGGGACATGGTGGCCTGGAAGTGGCAGAGATCACAGAAATCCCACCGGTGCAAGGCAGACAGCATGGGCAGGGTGTGAAGGGGTGTGCCCCAGGGCACTGAGACGTGAAGGGTGTAAAAATCGGAAGCGAGAAGAAACAACTTAGTGCAATGTTCACAGCAGTAAGTAGCTACAGCAGGAGCCGCCGGATGTCTAAGAGACTCTTAATGGAATGAATTGCGAAGTCGGTGTGAGGTCTGATCCGGATGGAGCCTGGCCATCCACAGGTAGCGATCCACTTGTTAGTGAGTGCGTCTGGGTCCCGGCACCCAGCTCAGGGCCTGGGTGGCCACGGCCATGCCAGAGAAGCGGAGGAGGGATGAATGAAAGGTGACCTCAGAACGCACCTTCAGAGGGAACGTGCTGGGTCCTGAAGCCACGCAAGTTACAGATTCAGATTCTTCGCAACAGTGTTCAAGTTACATACTCTGTCCTGTCATTTGTTGTTTTATCACAAAACTGCCTCATATATTTCTTAAACCAAGAGGAATTATTACAAATAAGATAAAGTTGAGCTAATTTCTTTATTTCTGAAATAGTGATGATAGTACTTGCCTTGTCAGACCATTTTGACCATTTATCACTCTTCATATAAAACACTTAGCCCAGTGCCTGACACAGTGGGCACTTGGTGACCATACCTGTAGATTCTGTTTGTGTTCTTAGGACAGAAGCCACACTGTGGGCACTGATCGTACTTACTGACCATATAGAAGTGTTTCTACTCTCAACTTCATCTGGGTAGATCACGAACTTTGAAATACCAATTTTGAAATGCCCTGGGAAATTATAAGCTACACACCGTAAGTTCCTAACCTTCTCTCTATTGAAACAGATGTGATAAGTGATGTTCCCATGTGTGATCCAGAAGAGAAGTCACAGAGGTATCGAGATACTGAGCCTCAGCCCTCGGCACCCTCCCCATGCACACCCCCCCACAGGCACACACACACATACACGCACACACACATAATGTGTCTGACTTCTGTTTTATTTGGATGTGATATTTATTTAGTTTTTTTTAAGTTTTTTATTTAAGTTTATATATTGAGAGAGAGAGAGAGAGAGAGAGAGAGAGAGAAAACCTGTGCACACAAGAGGGGGAGGAGCACAGAAAGGGAGAGAGAGAATCCCAAGCAGGATCCATGCTGTCAGCACAGAGCCTGACAGGGGGCTTGAACTCACCAACCATGAAATCGTGACCTGGGGCGAAAGAAATCAAGAGTCAGATGCTTAACTGACTGAGCCACCCAGGTGCCCCCTCCCCCCTTTTTTAAAAGGGATGTGATATTTATTTTTAAAAATTTTTGTATGTGAGTAAGTCACCTACTTAATGGCCTCAAAATACGTAGTTTGCAAAATAAAAATAGGGCTATTTTAGATTTATTTTTTTGAAATTGAACTGCATCATGTAATAAGAAAGCATGGTAAAGGTCCCTCGGCGTAAGCCGTGGCCCAGGTGAGATGAGCTTCTGTCTGTCTGTAATTCCCAGTTCGCTTTCACACAGATCCACTCACCTCTCAACAGAAAGTAGGCAAATAAAATGCATGTTGAGATGAGCAGTGATGTTATCACAGGGATGACCTTGAATCAAATCTGGCTAATCTCAAAGCTTGCAAATGTTGGTTAGTTTGGGTGTGTGGTTACTGACAGCCTGTTCGGAAGGCATCCCTGACCTGATTCAGACAGTCACTGTGCGGGGTCCCTAGTGGAAAACCCCTAATCACTACTGTAACAGTCTGTCCACAGGCTGTAGAAAGGTGTTCTTGAATGTTTCATCCAAGCCTAGCAAATTTGAGGTTTGTGTTTTAAGTTTACATTAGTGTATGTTTCCTAATGCAAGAACTCCACTTACCCTCCTTCCCACTACACTAAAATGTTATGTATAGTATATTAGTACTTGGCGTTGATATATCATAGCATCCTTATTATTTAATTGCTCATTTTGATTATTTGCAACCTTATTTAATTTTATCCGTGTAGAATGCTGGAGCAAATAATCTCTTTTAGAGATCCCGGGATTTCTTTTCTTTTTTTTAGCTGATTGATGAGGAATTATTGTTCTTGCAGTGAGTGGGTAGTGACTGTGCCAGAGACACTTCATGTCACTGGCCCTCTGGGATGAACTATCCTCCACTGGATGTGAGGGAGATAGATATTCAGTGGGAAATGGCTTCTTTCTGAGAAGAAAAGTGAAATGGTATAAAGTGAGGGCACAATGCTTGGCCATCTGGAAGAAATAATCTATAACTACTTCTAATGTCTTGCCATACACTTTTTCCCTAAATGTTTTATCCAAAGGAGATGCTGGCATTTCAAATGGCATAAGCTAGTGTAATATATGGGAAGGGCAATGCAAGAGTTAACTAGATCATTTGGCGGCGGGGGGGGGGGGGGGGGCTTACTCTTTGGCTAGTTTTACCTCTCTGGCACTGAACTTAAAACATTCTGTGATTGGCTGGGGCGCCCGGGCGGCTCAGTCGGTTAAGTGTCTGACTTCAGTTCGGGTCATGATCTCACGGTGTATGGGTTCGAGCCCCGCGTCAGGCTGTGTGCTGACAGTTTGGATTGTGTCTTCCTCGCTGTCTGCCCCTCCCCCACTCGTGCTCTCTGTTTCTCAAGAAATGAGTAAACGTTAAAAAAAAAATCAAAAAAAAAAATCTGTGATTGACTTAAGGGTAATCGTGAAGGAGTAAAGAGGTATGGAAGGGGGAGGGAAGGTCTACAGCTCCCAGAAACTCATTACATCTCATTACATGTGCCCCCAAATCATGTCGGAGCACAGATCCTACAGTTTAAACTGGAGTGTGGAGTTGTTTGATTGTTATTTTCTCATTGTATGGGTGGGTTAGGAATGGTTATATTAGTCACATTTTTACTAAGATGGTCCTTAAAATGCACCATATGATATTAACACATAGTGTATGGTCCACAATTAAGGTGAGATAACACTTTTTAAATTGACAGTATTTCACTCATTGGATTATTTAACACTAACCTATTTACTGTGGATAATTGTAAATATACAGAAGAGTGGAGAGAGCTGTAAAGAGAACCGCTGTGTTCTCCATTCCGTCATTTGTATTTTATCTGTTCACCTTCTCACAGTCCCCCCTCCCCCCTCCAGGTATCTTAAAGCAAATACCATACATCACATTATTTTATTTGTAAATAGTTAACATATAGAAGTGTGTAGATAGGTAGATACATAGACAGTCTGGCATACCTTTTATATAAAGCATGAGGATAGTACACTTTTAAAACACCAAACAAAATTGAATTTATTAATTTCTTAATATGTTTATTTCTTCAGAGTTGTCCCAATTTATCTTTTTAAATTTTTTTAAATATTTATTTATTTTTGAGAGAGACAGACAGAGAGACAGAGACAGAGAGACACAGACAGAGCATGAGTGGGGGAGGGGCAAAGAGAGAGGGAGACACAGAATCTGAAGCAGGCTCCAGGCTCCGAGCTGTCAGCACAGAGCCCGACGTGGGGCTCAAATTCACAAACTGCAAGGTCATGATGTGAGCTGAAGTCAGACACTTAGCCAACTGAGCCACCCAGGCGCCCCCCCCCCCATTATCTTTAATCTGTGGTTTGTATAAATCAGGATCTCAAGTGTCTACACTCTGTATCTGATTACTGTGCATCGCCTGCTTAGGAATTTTAATCTCTTTTTCTCTCCTACATCTGTGCTCTTCTTAGTTTTTCCAGTACCCTTCACAAATTTTTAAAGGAGGGCTTTAGTTCAGAGACTGTTTCACATGGTTGATATTTTCAGTATCACAAGGATTATACCCCAGCCTTTTGTTTGTTTATTTCGTTCCTGTCTCTTTTTATTTTGCTTTTGGACCAATAAGCAGTTTTAGAACAACTTGAATAAAAATCCCCTTCACATTATATTTTTAAAACTCAGTTTGGGAGCTAACTTCAAGTTTAGTTATGCTATTTAGAAACGAGCTAATTGAGGGGCACCTGGGTGGCGCAGTCGGTTAAGCGTCCGACTTCAGCCAGGTCACGGTCTCTAGGTCCGTGAGTTTGAGCCCCGCGTCGGGCTCTGGGCTGATGGCTCAGAGCCTGGAGCCTGTTTCCGATTCTGTGTCTCCCTCTCTCTCTGCCCCTCCCCCGTTCATGCTCTGTCTCTCTCTGTCCCAAAAATAAATAAACGTTGAAAAAAAAAATTAAAAAAAAAAAAAGAAACGAGCTAATTGAAATAAACAGTATTAGTGAAGATTCTCTTATGAGCTGACTTGCGTTTCTGTTTACATCTGCATTGCTAATCTCTATATTTGTTTACTTTTTCTTTGGTGTTGTTTTCCTTGGTTTTCATTTTGTAATTAATAAACAGTTATTTAAGGAAAGTTTTAGGTCATGGAACAATTGTGTGGAAAAGTACAGAGAGTTCCCATGTCACCGCACCCCTACCTACCCCCAAACACACATGCAACCTCTTCCATCATTACCAGCCCTCTCTGGAGCGGTACTTTTGTTATAACTTACAAATCAACATGGCACCCCATTATCAACCCAAGTCCATAGTTTTTTGTTTGTTTGTTTGTTTGTTTTTTTAATTTATTTTTGAGATAGAGACAGAGCATGAGCAGGGGAGGGGCAGAGAGAGAGGGAGGGAGACACAGAATCTGAAGCAGGCTCCAGGCTGTGAGCTATCAGCACAGAGCCCGACACGGGGCTTGAACTCACAGACTGTGAGATCATGACCTGAACCGAAGTCGGATACCCAACCGACTGAGCCACCAGGCCCCCCCCCCCCCCAAGTCCATAGTTGACAGTACGGTTTACTCTTGGTGTTGTGTATGCTGTATATCTGAATAATGACAATGTCAAGTAGCCGCCACTATAGTTCATTCAGAATAGTTTCATTGCCATAAAAACTCCTGTTCTCCACTTGTTTATCCCTCCTCTCCCCACTAACCCCTGAAAAACACGGGTCCTTTTACTCGTTATATTTTTACCTTTTCTAGAATGTCATATAGTTGAAATCATACAGTATGTAGCCTTTTCAAATTGTCTCATTTCACTTGGCAACATGCAAGTTTTGCCCCTGTCTTTTCATGGCTTGATGGCTCATTTGTTTTTAGTGCTGAATAATATTCTCTTGTCTGAAATGACTACAGTTTATCCATCATCTTTTGAAGGACGTCTTCTTTCCTTCCAAGTTTTAGCAGTTATGAATAAAGTTGCTGCTAAAATCCACATGCAGGTTTTTGTGTGGACATGTTTTCAACTCCTTTGGGTAAATACTGAGGAGTGTGGTTGCTGGATCTTAGAATATGCTTGGTATTGTAAGATACAGCCCAAATGTCTTCCACAATGGCTGCGCCATTTTGCATTCCCAACAGTGAACAAGAGTTCTTGTTACTGTACATCCTCATTAGTATTAGGTGTTATGGGCATTCTGCATGTTGCTCGTTGTAATGGGCACATAATAGTATCTCGTTGTTTAATTGATATTTTCTTGGAGTGTCTTTTCCTATGCTTGTTTGCCACCTGTGTATCTTTGGTGAGATGCCAGTCCAGGGTTTTTGCTCATTTTAATTGGTTTGTCTGTTTTCTTATTGTTGAGTTTTAAGAGTCTTTGTATATTTTGAATAAAAGTTCTTCATCAGATATATATTTTGCAAATATTATCCTCCCATCTGTGGCTCGCCTTCTAATTCTTTTAACGTGTCACAGGGCAGAGGTTTTTAACTTTTATAAAGTCTACCTTCTCAACTTTTTTAATAGATCATACCAATATTGTTGCATTTAAAAAGTCATTGCAAGATGCAAGGTCTCTTAGATTTTCTCCTGTTGCCTTCTGGGTATTGTATACTTTTGCATATTACATTTAGGTCTGTAATCCATGTTGAGTTAATTTTTGCAAAGGATGTGGGATCTGTGTTTAGATTCAGTGTTTTCCGTGTGTACTTCTAGTTGTTGAGCACCGTCTGCTGAAATGTCTGTCTTTTCTGCATTGAATTGCCTCTGCTCCTTTGTCAAACAGAAATCAGTTGACTATATTTGTGGGTCTGTCTTGGGGCTCACTGTTCTGTTCCATTTTATCTGTCAGTTTGGCCAGTATGGAGCTGTCTTGATTACTATAGCTTTATAGTAATCTCCATTTTTATAGCATGTCAGAATCTGTACCATCCTACAGTTTCACCCAGAATGCTTAAAATATAAGTTTGCTCCTTAAATTGAGAAGTCTGGACCTAGGGACATCTTGTAGGAGTGATACTAAATTTCAATTCACTGAACAGTCTAGAATTTTTATGTTTTTTTCCAAGTGGGCTTTTTAAAAAAAACGTTTATTTTTTTCAGGGGCACCTGGGTGGCTCAGTCAGTTAAGTGTCTGACTTCGTCTCAGACCATGATGTCACAGTTTGTGAGTTCGAACCCTACATGGGGGTTCTGTGTTGATGGTGTAGAGCCTGCTTGGGATTCTCTCTCTCCCTGTCTCTCTCTGCCCCTCCTAGGCTCATGTGCATGTGTGCACTCTCTCTCAAAATAAATAAACTTAAAAAAAAATAAAGTGCTAAATGTTTATTTATTTTTATTTTTTTGAGAGAGAGAGAAAGAGAGAGGGAGGAGGGGAGCAGAGAGAGAAGGGGACAGAGGATCTGAAGTGGGCTTTGTACTAAAAGTAGAGAGAGCCTGATACAGAGTTCAGACTCACAACCGTGAGATCATGACCTGAGCTGAAGTCGGACACTCAGCCAACTGAGCCACCCAGGTACCCCCTGCCCTGGGGTCTTTTTTCCCCTACATCTCTCACTTTGTATATGATAATTATAGATGATTACTAATATTTATTAGGCACGTGTAAGAAAGTTTTACACATATTAGAAAAAATAGTTTTTATTATCCTTCTGAACAGTAATTATTATTGCCTTTTATGTGAAGGAACCAGGCTCCAAATTCACTTAGCAGATGCAAGGTCTAATATCTGTGTGTCAAGCACTTCTACAAAGTACATTATCCCCTTTTCGTAAGGATCACTAGATGACTAAACTTCCTACTGGCATTTATAAAAGATTTTTTTGAGACTTACCACATTTAAAATTGGTGCTTTTTATTTTGTTATATTCCATTTCAAAATAAGAGAGGCAGTATTTGTAATTTTGGATAAAAATGTGTTATTGTGTCCATTCACCATTCATGCAACACAAATTTATTCTGGCCAGTTTGTGTCCAGCACTCTTATGTACTTTAGTTGTATTTAAATACAAGGTATTGAAATACTTCAAAACAGTTCAAACAAACTCAGTGTTCAATGGCCTGAACACACTGAACATCTTTGTAAGCAAAAAGCAGCAGCAGCCCTGAGCAAAGAAATCACTAAAATTTGATCCTAAATTTTTTCATATTTAGAAGGGAGAAGTCTTTAAATTCAGATAATCAAAGAAAACAGGTGGAAGAGAAAGAAGAGAGAGAAGGTGGGGAATTGCTGAAAGCTGTTTGCTCAGCACCTTGGTGAGGGACACTCAGTCCTGATCATGGAGGACAGTTATGGACACGACGCCCGCACTGTCTTTTCCTCTCTTGAGAGATTTTAGTGGAGCAAAGATTAATTATTTTTACATGTAGAACTTTGCCATAACTCAGGGTCCCAGTATCTTCAAGAGAGCTGCTTGTTTCCAATGACCGTCAGCCATTAATTAGGGAAACAGGGCACAGGCAGTCACTGGCCTGTGGCTTTCAGAGCAAACTATAAACGGTGCTCTGTACTGGCTGGACTCACCTCAGAGACCGGTTTATTCAAAGTAGAAGAAAAATAGCATTTCCACTGAGAAGATCTGCAAGAAAATGGAGAAAATAAAATTGAGAAGAGTTATTTTTCGTATAGATTTCTCAGTAACGACTGTACTTTCATACTCTTAAAGGTCAGCTTCATGGCCTTAAATTAGAAATAGAGTGGATTTCCTTTTAGGTATGGCTTCCCTGTTCGCCCTACACTGAAATGATAAAGATATAGATGGTCTTATCCAGTCTATGAACAGGTGACTGTTTTCTTTCTCCTCTCATACATGGGGTCACCGCATACTTTCTTGTCCAAACCGGTGCTGTCCATAACACCAGCTCTAAATTGGGACCTTTCCTGGATGTAAGGTCCCCTGCACTGCACCAGAGGTGATTCAAGGAGAGAAGCAGGATTATGTCACATTTATGGTCATGGCTTTACATTTGTGTAGGATCCTGTATTTATTGGATGCGGACTGGGTATTTTATGTTGGATTCTGTAACGTGCTTCAGCATCACTCGTTACCCCCGCCCCCATTTCACTGTATCCTTCATGGCCTCGTATGTTTAAATGAACTTCTGTGTGGATATGGAACAGGCACTTGTTCAGGAATGTCTGGCTAGATCACCGCATGGAAGGAAGGAGGCCACAAGCTGATCCTCTGATTTATGTGGTTTCACTTCTCTATTTTGCAAAAGTGAAAACAAGCTTAGATGTCTTGAGGTCCTTCCCTGAGGTCACGCTGCTGCCTGTGAACGACAGATCTTTCAACGGCACCTTCTCAGCCTGTACCCAGACTGCTGGCGTTATCTATGATGCCAAGAACTCGATGGATGAGCCATACTCTGATTTTACAGACAGCCCAAGCTTAGCATCACGTGATGATTTGATGATATGTAGAACAGTTCTAAGGAATTTCTACAGTCAAAAAAAACAATTACGCTGCCGAGTCCTTAAATTAAACATAGTGCATGAAGTTAGCCCTAAGGCAACTTTATTTTGTAGCCATCCTTTGGGGAAAAAAGAAAAAAAAAAAAGATTAATGGATTCACTTTTCCAAGTCAGGATCTGATTATATCAATGTTTTACTCCAAAACAGTAGAATCAAAATAGTGATTCCCAAAGTCCACCATTATTTTTCTATAATGAAACCAGAAAATTGATATATAGTCAATATATCTCTTATTTTTTTACTTCAAGAAGTAGGCCTAAATTATGTTGATCTTTATGTTGATACATGTATATATTGTGAAATAATTACTATAATAAGGTTATAGTTAATGCCTTCGTCACCTCACATAATTACCTTTTTTTTTTTTTGTGGGGGAGAATGGTGAGAACATTTAAGATCTATTTTCTTAGCAATTTTCAAGAATATAATCCAGTACTGTTAACTATCCATTTCATACATTAGCTTCCCAGAACCTGTTCATCCTATAGCTGAACGTTTGCACCTTCTGACCCAGTCTTTCTGGGACTTTTTCCCCCACCCCTTTTCCCTGGTGATCATCATTCCGCTCTGTTCTATGAGTTAAGCTGTTTTAGTTTCCCTGTATAAGTGAAACTGTACCGTAGTTTTCTTTCTCTGTCTGACTGGTTTCACTCAAGCATAATGCCCTTGAGGTCCGTCCATGTCGTTGCAAATGGTAGGATCTCCTTCTTACTCATGGCTGAGTGATATTCCACTGTAAATATAAACCCCAGCTTCTTTGTCCACGTGTCCATTGACGGACACGCGGGTTGTTTCTGTTTCTTGGCTTTTGTAAGTAGGACTGCAGCGAACACTGGAGTGCAGATATCCCTTTAGATAGTGGTGCCGTTTCCCTTGGATGTATACTCAGAATGGGATCGTCTAATCATATGGTTGTGTTCTTAATTGTCTTGAGGAACCTCCATAAAACAGTATGGAGGTCAACCATATGTTGACCGTTCTAAGTGGAGCTTGTCTGAATCTTGAAATGTTGGTTCCAAAATGAACTTATTGCTGCACTTTATTCCAGAGACAGCTTAAGGGGTAAAATGTGGCCATGTTATGCTACAGATTCAAATAGAAAATTTAGAACTGCATAACGTACATAGAAATGGTGAATATAATAACTGCTTTGATGGAAATACTACAGCATTTGGAATATTATCTGTGGCGTTCAGAATAAGGGTGACTCTGCCTAGCTGCAATAATGTGATGACGATTTTACCTTCTGTATTATTATCCCAAGTTGGGTTCCCAGGAGAACAAGGTACAGGGATAGGACGGTGCAGTCTGACTTGGATGGCACGTACAGAAGATAAAATGTGTGCGCATCATTGGCAAGCAAAGACAAATCCCACAATCTGCATATAAATAGGAATGTTAAGTACCAAAGAATAATTCAGATGAAAAAAATACTTGAAGTTGCTGATTTTCCATATTTAGAACAAGCCATCATGAAATTAAAATAGAGAAAACTTTATCCATTTGGTGTTAATCTGTTAATTCAAACATGTTCTCATGAGTTTAGGTCATGCTTTTCCTCCACATCAACCAAGAACTTCACATCATCCCAAATTTTCTAAAACTTAATATTCTGAGACACATTTTAAATAAATAATAACATTAAATAGAACCAAGACTACTAGCCTGCCATTCATGAATATCCCTTATGTCTTAAAAATTCTGGCCAAATATTTTGATAACGAGGTAAAACAAAGCCGATACGGTTTTACTGGGGAGCCGTGAATTCGAAATCTGAAGACCCAGGTTTGAATCTAAACCACTAGTTGCAAGGACTCTGGCAAATCGTTGAACTGCTTTGTCTCAACTCCTTCACGTGGAAAAGGGATGATAACTCCACAAAATAATTATAGGAATTAAATTGAAAGAATATGGAAATGTTCTCAGTAGAAGAAAGACCAGGCACAAAAACGATACTCCGAAAAGTGCTTTAAAGCTATTTCATTTTTTTCCCACTAAAACTAATCCCTCACCACGGCGCCGAAGTGCCCCCAGTGTGGGAGAGTGCTGAGAGCGCATGTGGCGCTGCTCCAGAAATGGTGGGGTTGTAATTCTGAATTCCCCTTAGGCAGATAGTTTCACACCATCGTGTGTAATTGCTTTAGCAGAGAAGCTGTGACCACACGGTGCCCAGAAGAAATAGCTTATTGGTGATTTTGTGGAAGATTGGTTGTGAGACAAAATGAAAGAGGTCTGTCTGCGCTGGTCCTTCCTCACCAGGGACACAAGTTCATCCCCTGGGTCACCAGCGTCAAATGGTCACAAAGTGCTTCACAAAGAGGTACACACCCAGTGGAGAGTTTTATTTGATGTATTGATCCAACTTTCCTGTCTCTCCAATCCATTCCCCTCTTTTTTGGTCCCATAGAGAGTTTTTTGGGGAGATGCCATTTGATGATGGCATAAAAATAAGGGATTGGAGGAGCACCTGGGTGGCTCAGTGCATTAAGCATCCTGCTTCAGCTCAGGTCACGATCTCACGGTTCATGAGTTTGAGCACCCCCCCCCCCCCCCCCCCCCCCCCCGCGTTGGGCTCTGTGCTGACAGCTGGGAGCCTGGAGCCTGCTTCGGATTCTGGGTCTCCCTCTTTCTCTGCCTCTCCCCCACTTGTGCTCTTTCTCTCTCAAAAATAAATAAATGTAGTTAAAAAGTTTTAAAATAATAAGGGATTGGATAAAGCAAGGTTGTTCTGAGTTAGAGAATTTAATGGAAATACTGAGTTTTGCATGATCCGGTAGTTTAAGAAATATGCATATATTATATGAATAGAGGTTCACATTTCAGTTTGACAAAGATCAGTGCTGTTTTTATTAGGACAGACTTCCACAACACACAGGTGGATGTTCCCCGGCCTGGCCCCCAGACCCCCAGGTGATAGAATCCCTTTTGTGTAAACAGCAGGAGGTTCCGCTTGGGAAGATGTTTCTAAGCAGAGGTGGCCCAACAGTCTCCAGCTTGCTTTAGTCAGGGGCATCTCCAAAGCATCCGCTGCTACTTCCTGAGCCTGGTCGCCACGGTGACGCTGGGGCAGTGCCTGAACTTCCTTCTCCTGGGTCTTGGCTGGAGCTCAGATGGGTGCACTGCCCTCTGCCCTCCAACTCCTATTATAGGATCCTTGACAGTTTTTATTTGTTTTACACTGGTCTTGGGCAGGGTGTGTGTGTCGGGGGCGGGGGGGGGGTACATAATTGTGTATCTTTGCAAGAATCCCTCGAAAAAAGCCCTAGATGATTACTAAGTCTCTTTATTACATGAATAATTAGCTTAAAAGATAACTTTTCTGGGGGAGGAATATTAGATGCACACTGTTAATCTTATACTTTTAAAGAGTGATTTTCTTATGTTTATTTGTATGGCATTTATGTACCCATTTTGGTTATCTCACGGTTGATGGAAATGTATTCTCACTTTTAGGATATTGATTTTGATTAATGTACCATCCCCAAGTATAGGTACCTAATCCCACGACTTGTGGCCTGACCCAACCTCCTCAGGAAGCAGATTCCCTACATAGTGCACGATGTGAGTTATTTGGGGGGGGGGGGGGGGGGGTGTTTGTCCCATTAGTATATATTTAAATCCATGGGCTTCTGAGATAAAAGTTTTGCAAACACTTTATGAAATTTGATGTAATATAAAATGAAATAACTTCTGTATGGCTAACGTTAGCATATATTGAGTGCCTAGGATGTGCCAAGCGTGTTGGGTAGAGCGTTGGTTTTTATCTATTCTAACAACAAACCTGCCTCACAGACCTAACCCTTCAGGAAAGAACATTAAGTTAACTGACTTGCCCCAGGGTAACATAGCTGGTAAGTGCTTCGGGCCAAGGATCAAAACATCATCCTCTGACTCTGCAGCTGCTGTTTATTTCAATACATAATGCAGTGTAGATAAAGGAGGAAAACACTATAAAATCTAGCAGAAGGAAATAAATGAGTTATTTCAGGTGTAGCTACGGCAAAAGGGAAAATGAAATGTGTCATCGTGAATGTGTGAAAACAAGCATTCAGAATCATCCAGACAAACTTTTTTTTAGAGCTCAAACCTAATTTACTTCCTGGTTTCTCCAGCTATATCAGAATATATAAATATATTAAGAGATACAGGTGCTAATCAAATGAATATTCCTTATGTCTATATTTGTCACCAGTGATAAAACGCTGAAGTCAGAGTGGGGGTAGATGATTACCCTGTCTATTTAGGGAAGTTGGCAGGCAGTGGGCCTGAGGGAATAACGGTCCCTGACTTTACTTCCAGCGACGGGTCACTGAGAGAGAACAGGCTCACGTAACGAAAGGTCGCGTTAGACCAGCCACATGCGAAAACACTGCTGTCTTAGACAGCTTGGGCCGCTTTAATAAAGCACCATCAACTGGTGGCTTAAGCAACAGGCGTTCATTTCTTACTGTTCTGCCGGCAGGGAAATCCTACATCAAGGTGCTGGCAGATTCAGTTCCTGGCAAGGGCTGTCTCTCTTGACTTCGGTGGCAGCCTTGTCACCGTCTCCCCAGGCAGTGAGGTGAGAGGGCTGTGGCCTGTCCGTCTTCTTGTGGGGACACTAATCTCAATACGGGCCGCATCCTCGCGACCTCATCCAACCCTGCTGCACCTCCAAATCACGCTGGAGCTTAGGGCTTCGACATGTCAATTTGTGGACGTGCAGACGTTGAGGCCATGGCACCACCTCCTCTTGGCTTCGTGGTCTTTCCGCCCAAGTCTCCATTTGAACAGAGAAAGCAAAGAAAATAGCGCCCGAACTCGACCATTATTGAGTACCTCTGGGGGATACAGGCAAGGGTGGTGTGTATAGCCTGCAAAGACGTGTCAAATGGTGTCATTTCCCCGAGGAGTGAGGGAGCCAGACCCAGGCCAGGTCGAGGCTGTGCCATGGGTCCTGTGGTGGCCGGAGGCAGCGGTCCGTCCTTGCGCCTTGCTTGGGGGAGGAGGGAGAAGGGAGCCCGCTGCAGAAGCTCGTGGAGAACACCGCGCTGGGACAGACCCCGGGCAGGCCGCGAGGAGAGGCGGCGGTGTGTCTTCCACGAGGCGGTTCGCGGCAGAAGGTGTCTCCCAAGTGACAGAAAGACAGGCGTCTTCGGCACGCCTGCATCCCCCCGGGCGTCGAGAACCTTCTGTGTAGACTTTCTTAACCCTTAGGATTCTGGCCTGTTTCCGTTTCCTGCCTGCACAGCCTTGAGAGGTCAAGCACTGCATGCCTTCGCTCTCTTTGAGGTTGTAAAAACGGGCTCCCTGTCGATTGGCCTTACAACAGTCCTTTCCCACTCTCCTGGCCTGTGAGGTGTCCTGGGAACTTCACCCTTGTTTTGGAATCAGTTCCGCCTCTTTGGGAACCTTGTTTACCTTTCAGTTTCAGAAGATTAACACTATGAAGAATGGCCAGGGCTGCTGAGCCAGCAGGACTGGGGCTCCGTCCCTGCCTCCTTCCCTGCTGGCTGTATGCCCAGCACCGGCGAATCTTCTCCACTCTGTTTCCTTATCCGTGAAGTGGGAATAACACTACTGAATATCTGCAGTTACTATGGCATTAAGTAAGACACTGTTTTGACAATACTTAGCCTAGTGCCGGACACATAGTAAGCATTTAATTAGTAATAGTATTACATTAGCCTGTGAATCACGTACACTGCCGGGTATATTTAACACTAATCTTTATTTTTTGCTGTTTATAATATCATAATGGTAATAGCCATGACAGCATCTTCTATTTAAAAATCTCTGATTTCATACAGACCTGCTTAGAAAGTGATAGCTTCTCCTCAGCTGGTGTCAATCTCTTAACCTACTGCATAATATAGGGTATTTTACATCCTATTCAAAGAATGGTATCTATATCCACATTCAGAGAATGTGGCATTTTTGTTGAATTATCAGCTTGCTATAAATTAACATGGGTTACACATAACTAGCAGAATGAAGCCAACCATATTACAGTCTGACTTGACATTATTGAAGACTTAAAGACACTTCAGGGTCGTATATTGTGTCAGAATCTTCATTATGAATGCCAGGCAATATGACACAATGGCAGCGTGAAGACTCCCTGATGACAGCATGGGCCACACCCATGGCTACTGCCCATGTTTGTGCCTTTATTCTCAGGAGAATAGCTCCAATTTCCTTGCAGACTAAAATCCAATACTCCTATTATGCAGCAGGCTGGCTGATTGGGTGTAAGTTAAAAATAACTCACCATAAATGCTTTATGTATAAGTTGGCTGTGCCCCCTAGGTCGAGAGAGCTCAGTTATTCAAGTTAAAATTAACTTCTGAATCAAGTATGTGCATACTGAGAGGGCAGGCTCTTTGTGAAATATCGAAGATGTGAATGCTTTTCCTGTAAAATGTTTGTGAACGTTGCAGTTGGGTCGGTTGTTAAACAAGTGCCTGCTTGTCATGAGGCAGGAGCCAAGTTGTGCCTGGAGAATAAGGAGAGATGATGCTACTTCTTCAAATGCTTTCATCCCATATTCTTGCTGAGTAATTGTCTTATACTCAGTCATGAAATTGTGTCTCCCTTGTTCAGCCCCTGCCTCATTTTCAGTGCACCTGTTAGGCTGGATTATAGAGGATACAGACTTGGCATGGAGAAAGGCATTCAGTGGAAATGCGCGTAGGAATATTTATTCTGGCTCGGATACACATGACCTGTGTGACTGAATGGTTATCTTCTCTCTATCTGAGGCTTTCCAGGCAAGAGTCAAAAGCCTGTTTGTCTAATAGTGCAAGAATTTTCTTTAATCTCTTCCTTCTCTATACTAATTAATTGATGCATTTACTGTGAATTCAGTAAATACTTACTGAAAGTCTACAAAACAGTATACTGTTAAAGCTCACACTCTAGAGGGAAAGAAAACTAATCATTAAATAAATAAGTAAATAAAAACATGATGTGTGTTTGTTAGAATTACAAGGAGGTATAAGAATAAACAGGGAAAAGAAATCATGGACTCGCTTTGGGGTGGGGAGTTTAGAGAAAGCTCTGTAATAATGAAGCCCATGGATTGGTCCCAGAAAGTGGAGTGGGGGCTTTCTGTAAGTCTCTTATATTCAGTGATGTGCTGGTAAATGTTTACCAGTCAGTTATGTGAGGGGCAGAGCCTGATTTATAACCTTCTCCAGTCTGCCTGGTCAGACATTTCCACGTTGGCCAGTTTCTAGCTGTCAACCTGATGTCACTGGGTAGCCAAATGAAGTACAAGTCCCTATTGTGGTATTTCCACCAGACAAATACTAGCCTCAAGCGTTCATATAAAGGCCAAATACAGTACAGTAATTAGGAATTTATGAGATCTACAGCTGTTTTAATGTAATGGATTTAATTTTAAGTTGATATAATTTAACCAGTCAAGGGCTATGTTTAACAATCCATCATCTTGCAAACTTTCTCAACATTTAACATTTGCCTCTCATACTCTAGTCTAGACATACCCCTGATTTTTTTCATACTCTTTCTGAGATGTGGTAAGCAGAACATAAGGGCATATCCTGAATGCTGACACATGCTACCACATGTAAAATGAGTAAGATAATTATTGATCAGTCATTTGGGGCAAAAACTGTCAGAAAGACCTTAAGATTCTCAGCTGATTTCTTGAGTTATGGTTTGGAGTCCTTCAGTTTGATGTTTAGATTCTTTAAACGGTATGAACTTTATGAAAATCATATGGATGCATCAGACTCTTTTCTGTTAACTTCTACAAAGTTAAAATTGCACAATCTCTGTCCTTAGAAATATTTCATTCTAGATAAGAAGACTTCAGTGTGTATTTATTTTTGAGAGACAGAGAGTGAGAGGGAGGGGCAGAGAGGGAGGGAGACAGAGGATCTGAAGCAGGCTCTGTGCTGACAGCGCAGATCCTGTCACAGGGCTTGAACTCACGAATCCTGAAGTCATGACCTGAGCCGAAGTTGGATGCTTAACCCACTGAGTCACCCAGGCGCCTCTCTAAGATAAGATTAAAAAAAAAGAAAGAAAAGAAAAGAAAAAGAAAGAAAAACGTAGACATTTGCAAGATCTCTAAGACTATATCATACTATGGAATGATCATACTATGTATGGAAACATGTATGTATGGAAAACTACATACTATGGAATGGTATACTTTGAAAGGAATGAGAGGTGTTTACTTTTCTTCATTTCCTTCATGTGTTGTTTAACCTTTTGTAATTTTGCTTTTGAATTATTTTAGTTTCATTAACATCGTCCACATAATGAAAATAAAACTGTCCCGTCATAAACACTCTGGTGTGATTCACACCATGAGAAAAAGATAGAAATAAACCACTTATATGCATTGAAAACTTTGTTGAGGATACATAAAATAAAAATTTACAATTTTAAAAACACCACACAAAGAAAAGAAAAAACAGGTCGAGATGCTTTATAAATGACCGTGGCGGGAATAGAGCGTCCCTGTGCCAGTTGGCTGTGTGTCACAGCTGCCCATCTACAAGGGTCGGCCATGTCTTCCGACATGTAGGAGGTTGTGCGTAAAATACAATCCAGAAGCGTTAGACGCATTTGTGTATGTGGGAAGCTTTGAGAAAAGATTTGAAAAAAACGGGCTTCCCTCCACTTGATCTTACTTTGTCCGAACCCCGTTGAAAATCCAGTCCTTTGTGTGAGGTGACTCCTCAGGTCCCGGCTCCTGAAGTGGGTGCGGAAGAAGGTTAGTGTGGTGATGATGGTGGTGATGATGATGGTGCTTACTGCCATCGTCACATTCATCTGAATTCACTGAGCAGCAAGTTGTCCCTGGCAGTTGAGAGCGTGCTAGAAGTGAGGGGAGGCTCAGTGAAATTGTGCGCAGAGCAGGGAGGGAGCGGGGCGCCTGGCACGGCTGTCGCTGCCTGGGGCACTGGGCCTGGCCTGATCGAAACACGTTTCTTGTAAATGAAGCACCTGATACGATTTTGATTTGGGAAACTATGTGAGTGCATCAATTTTGGCTTCAAAATGAAAACAAAAAGTAAATCGAATCTCACTGTGCTTTGGAGGAAAATGCTAGCTATAAACAAAGGATCATAAAACTAGAATTTTAAAGGAATTTAAACTACTCAATCTGATGAAATCAAAATCCTAAGAGGGCTTTGAAAGCTGATTCCTACCACCAGTTACGAAGCCTAAAATCTCCATAAAATTCAGAACCAAATAGTACCTGAGATTTTTGCAAAGAGCTTTCGTGCCTACAACACCTTGGCATCCCAGAAAGGTTGCCATGTAGGCAGGGCAGACAGTATTGTTACTTCCTTTTCATCCAGAGTCACGCGGGCTTGGGGATTTCAAGCAGGTTTATTCCCCCGGACGTTGACGTATTTTGCCAGCAAATATCCACTGGGTGCCTTCAGTATTTTTGTTGTTCTGAAATGTGTGGATGAACCTCCGATATTACACAGCTTATTTCTGGTGGGTGGAGTGCCAATAAACAAATGTACAAAAGCCAAGTAATAATAAATACAGAGATCAGAAGATAGAAAATGACGGTGGAAAATTTTGCACGTTATGTTGGTCAAGGAAGGCACCTCCAGTAAACCAGCTTTTGCAGAGGCTGGCAGACAGAGAAGGCTTGAGCCCAGAAAAGATGAGCTTTCCAGGCACATGTTGACACCTGGTTGGTCTCTTCCAAAGACACCCAGAAGGTCAGTGGGGACCAAGCATCATGAGGAGGGAGGTAATGACTGGAGGAAGCAGAGGGGGGGTTTAGGTGGTAGGCTGGCAGGTGACACAGGGCTACTGGCCGTGGATTTTATTCTACGTGATGTAGTAAGTCACTGAGGTATATTTATTGGGGCAGCCAGCCTCATCTTGCTTAGGTTTTAGAAACATCACAGACAGTGCTTCTGGGACGGTAGATTCTTCCAGGAGAACAGTAGAAGCAGAGAGACCAGATAGGAGGCTGCTTTAGAGTCGCAGATGAGAGACAAGGGTGGGCACGCAGGTGAGGATGATGAAGGTGAATCAGGCAGCTTCCACATCATGGGGCAAGTCCTTGATTTCAAGGGTCTGTCCTTTGTGGTACAACCACAACCAAGCAGGAGTACCTTCTGTTTTCATGTCTTTGGGTAGCTGTTTAACATACCAGCGTATGTATGCCCCCACATGTCAGGAGAGGAGGAAGAAGGTCATACTCGATGATCACCCAGATGCCTTCTGTTGATGGTCTGATGCCAGTGTCCTTTCCTCTGAATTGGCCAGAGTGGCAGCTGGAAGTTTTGTGATGGATTAAGTGAGCTTCTGATTATGTGCCGCGTCCTTGCCTTCCTCTTTTGCCCAGTTCCTAGTGCAGGAACTCGCTGAGGACAGGTGCTTAGTGAATACCTGTTGGGTGAATAAGTGATACAAAAAATTGGTGAGTCAGTGAATAAGTGATGTTTCTACCATGTCATGATTTTTGCGTCACTGAATTTCGTCATTCAAATGATCTTCCCCTCTGCCTCCTGAAAACTCAAATTTCCTCTGCTCAAGACTCAGTACCCTGGGACTGACATTGCCAGTATTATTTGGGGAAAACCATCGGTTGAATGAATGAGCGGATGGAAGTACGAGTAAGTCTTCTACCAAAGGGCATCTGGCAACCCTCTGCCCTGGCCAGCCCAAGAAGAGGAAGCTGTGGTCAGCCAGGCCCTCCCAACTGAGAAGGGCTCTGAAAATTGGGGCCAGGAGGAAGGTCACTGGCCATCCAGTGAGGCAGAGTGAGGGAGAAGAGGACACAGAGGACAGGGTTTACATCAAGTTGTGTAATATGTGGTCTTAAATCTTAGGGTGTTTTCTTTTTAATTTTTAATTTATATGAAAGTATATTTTCCTTTTCTCTCACCATTCTGACTTTGAGGAATAATTGCCATTTTTTTCTGTAGAAAATGGCTTCCACAAACATATATCCAGCAGGGTAAGTCCTTGGTCTTTGAAGACAGATTATGGTCAACTCCGGAAGATGAATTAAGTTTAATGAAACATTTTCAGTGAGAGTCCGTGCTGGTCTGTTTAATTATTGTTCCCTGTCCCCACCTGCTTATATCATGCCTCTTAAAGAGCTGTGGTGGAGAGGACGTACGATTCATTTCATCATTATGATTAAGGTTTGTAGCCATCAGAGCAGTAAGGCTATGACGCCTGCAGGTCTGTGATGTGCCCAGGGGTTTCTCTTCCCAGGACTACAAAGGCTGTTTGCTCCGTAGGGGGTGCTCTTCAGAAGCCCTCCTTTCCTTTATTACGAACAACTGCTGATCCCCTGAGGCTCAGTTCACATATCACCTTGTCCCGAAAGCCCTGTCTTACCCCCATCAGAGTTAAGGGTCTGGTTTCCAGAACAAGCCACCCCTGTCTCCCGTCCACTCCTCTCATCCTCCCTGACCTCATCCCCAGCACCTCCCCTCTCCCACTGGGCTCCAGCCATACTAGCCACCCTGGGACACCCTACACCAGATGGCACCCTACTACCCCTCACTCTCCTCTCATCCATGCTTTATTTTTCTTGCACCACAGATCACTCGACAGATCATGGAATACATTAATACGCATCAGTGGAAGACCTAATCTGTCTCTATTTCTAATCCGCTTCTTGATCTGTCTCCTCACCAGAACGTGTGTGCACGGAACAGCCCCTTCTTGCATACCGTGCAACAGACTGCTGTTTCCCAATGTCTGCTCTGCAGGATTGCCTAGCTCGTGCCAGTCGCTCAATAATTATTTCAAGAATGAAGATACGAATTGATCTGCGCACCTTCGGGAAAGCGTGTCTGTGGGCTATAGGTTAAGTTCTTGTGATTGGACCCTTAACATTCATTTGCCTGTTTTTTACCCCTAGGAAAGCACTTGGAATGTAGCAGGCATTCAAGAACTGCTTGTTGAATGAATACACATACTGGGCACTCTGGCCATACATACGTTAATAGCAACAACTAATCATGATTTAGTATCTTTATCAAATCACATTATGAGTCATTTATTGAAATACCGAAGTGGGCCCCAGCATTAACTTCCAAGTAGCCAGGTATTTATATCTGTACATATGCTTCACGTCAGTTCTTCTGAGCTTGAGAGAGATGGGGGACGGGGTGATGGTAAAGGAAGTGTAAGGAATAGGAAGGGGGGCTCTTTCCAGTGTGGATCCAACAGAGACTGAAACAAATCGTCAGAACCTAGCAGTGAACTCAGGGATTGAATGAGAGGCTGGGTCTGTGTCTCTGCAAAGCATTCCTAGGGCTGCTCTGAGGACCAGTCTGGGCTTCCATCTGCTTCCCTCCGCGAGTACTTTACTATATTTGGGTGCTCATTTCACTTCATTTCGGGTAACATCTCGGTTCTGCGTGCCTGGAGACACGTCACCGTGTGTTCATCCCATCTAAGTGCAGTTTTTCAATATTTTACCCAGGAGGTACTTAGAACCCCACGGAGCCAACTCCGTGGTTAGGATTAGGTTGATAACAGAGAATCAAAATCCTGATTATTTTCCTGACAAGTTATACATTATTCGGTGAAAAAAATACCTCCGTTCAAGATGTACAAAACCTAATATTGTAGGAGTAGTTTTCACTGTGTCGCTTAATATTCAAGTTGTAAAATTCTTTTTTTTTTTTTTTAAATTTTTTTTTTCAACGTTTATTTATTCTTGGGACAGAGAGAGACAGAGCATGAATGGGGGAGGGGTAGAGAGAGAGGGAGACACAGAATCGGAAACAGGCTCCAGGCTCCGAGCCATCAGCCCAGAGCCCGACGCGGGGCTCAAACTCGCGGACCGCGAGATCGTGACCTGGCTGAAGCTGGACGCTTACCCGACTGCGCCACCCAGGCGCCCCGAGATGTAAAATTCCTGATGAAATAGAAAATCCATGTTACAAGGGTTGTTAACCCTGAAGTTGTATACATTCCTTGGGTATCATTTAAAAATCGTTTAGGTGGGTGGCTGTGTGTGTGTGTGTGTGTAGTAGATACCTCAAATATCTTTAAAATGATGAGTTGAATTCTTTGACGCACAGGTAGACAAAGGACAACCCTAATGAAATGTATTATTTTCATGGAATTTCAGTCATTGAAATTCAGTCTGTAGAGTCTTTGGTGTGTTTTGTCAATAATGGATTTAACTGTTTTAATCCTGACCCTCTTGATAATCTCTGTGGAGAGTTCTAACAGCATTTGAGTGCGTTCCCTATTTTAAATGTTAATCTGGACATCTTAATTAGGGATCTGCCTTCGACACCATGATGAGATAAAACGTCAGCCGTTTATGGCTTCTGGGGATAAGGGAAAGGAGAGAAAATGCTCCTGGGTTTTACGCTGTCACTGAAATGGTGTGGTGACACATAAAATGATGCAAGGCAGGTGGGAAGCCAGACGTCTCATCCTGCTTGCGTTGTCCTTGTGGGGAAAAAAGGGATGCCATTGACATTCCATCAGTAGGAAATTCCCGTGGGATATTTCATAGATCCTGTGCGTGTTGACACTTACCAGTTTCCGTTTTGTCCAAAATAACACGGTTTGGGAACGGAGTTGATTCAGGTGACTAGGGCAGAAAACCCTCCGTGGCCTAACAACAAACATTGTGATTTTGAGATAAAAACTTGAGGTCGCCTCACTCGTCTGACTGTTGGAGATTTACACTCAGCTTCAGGGAAGTTGGAACAAGGCTTCTGTCTCTTGGGCTATCAAATATGTGTCTCAGTGTCATCCTTTTCCTGGGTCTTCCTTCTCCACGTGCCCTGTCACTCGTCCCACAGAACTTCCACTTAAATGTCTCATTGTCAAGTCAAACCTGTCGTGTCCCGGGCTGAATGCATGACCCTCAGCTTTGACAAAGCTCTTCTCTTCTCCAGACCTCCTGGTCTGCCAATAGTAGCGCTCTGTCTCGCTCTCGTGGAGAAAGCCCCCGTTAATCTTCTTTCACCGAGCCGTTCCTTCCTCTGTGTTCACGACAAAAGCGTACCAGCCTCTCTTCCTGGCCTCTTGTCTTCCTTCTCTTCTAAGGATGCGGCTCTTCTTAGCTCTTGTCACCCACATGTCTGGGGGTGTTACCCTTGCTCGCGGCTGTTTCCTGTTGCCCACACCTCTTTCTTTATCGCTGCCGCCAACAAATAAAGTGGATCCTTGACCTTCATATATTCAAGTCAGAGAGAGGTGGAGAGAAAGAGAGACACAGAGAGAGCATTTAAACAGCACCGACAGTTTTAAAACGTAGGCGGCACAGGCTGTTTGACTGCATAGGCATATGCCTGAGCAAACAGGAGAAGATACGAGTCTCCCACTCTCTTGGGTGATCATAGTCGATCAGGCTGTGCTTCCTAAACTCGCTGTTTCTTCCAGGCTGATCACGACCGTGTACCGTCCTTTGCTGCATGAACTGCCTTCAGCGCCACACTCTCGCTGTGTGTGTGACACATCACCGCATTCAACGTAAATGTCTCGTTTAGCACGTTGTCCCTTGTTTAAACCCAGCCACAAAACAGCTCTTTCTCGGATTTTCAACAACATGGGATAAAAACTCTTCTGCTCGTCTCTGTGGTGGGCTTCATGGCTCCTCCCTCCCGCAGCCCCCGGCCACACATTCCCCTCGCGCCGTTCTCCGTCGCCGTGGGGCTGCCGTCTTCTCGCCTCTGTATCTGCAGACCTTCCGCATCTCTCGGCCCCCCGCCCCGTCCGCAGGGTTGCTTACTGCGCGAAGCCCGCTTCCTCCTGTGCCAGCCCCCCTAGCCGTCGTGGTGGCCGCAAGCACACACATGCCCCCCTGCTGGCTCCGCGGCCTCCCGTCACTCCCCTCTGCTCCACGCAGCCGCTCTTACGTGGGCCACCTCGTGGAGCTTGTGTGAGTCAGAAGGAGACTTGCGTACAAAACACGTCACCCTGGACTCTAAGCAAGTGACTTTAAGCCCTGGTCCTATCAGCACGAGCTAAGAAACAGCCACCGGACCCGCACCTCAGTTGGCAGGTGCATTTCTGACCCACGTGTTTGCCGGGATGATCTGACAACCTCGGCGAGACTGTTCCTCGCCTGTGTATCACTCGCTCTGTGCCAGGCACTGTGATGATCAGCGATAGGTTTAATCCTCTCAGTAATCCCGGGAGGGGAGTGTTAGAGCCATTCCCATGGCGCACACGGGTCACAGGGAAACACGGAGGTAGAGGAGATCCCGGGGATAGGTGAGCCGCCAAAGAAGATTCGGTCTCACGATCAAATCAAGCGACGCACACGACAGTATTTTACAACCTGTGAAATGTCAGGCACGTACCCCGTTAGTACGCCTCGTGTGGGGGGCACCCGGCCGAGCCCATGGTCAGCACTGGACACACTTGATGGCTGGGGACACGTTGTTCACCGTGAGCGACGTGTGAGCTGCTGTTTGTGCAGGTTTCCAGGGGTGGGTCTTCCAGATCACAGTCAGGGCCCGCGCTGCTTGGAAATGTCGTCTTCGTATTTTAGATTCATGTGCATTATTTCTCTCAAGAAGTTACAATTTTATGGTCCGTTTGGGAATGTTATTTTATGCCCTATGCTTTTACTCCCCAGTTATATCGCATATTGGGACTTCATTATATTTACTGATATTTCTTCATAGGGGTGTTAAGGGAATTAACATAACAGAGTTTGAAATTGATTTGAGCTTCTCTGAAGAGCCCAGACGGTTAATAAAAACATCATTTCCTTATCTGCTTTACAACATCGCCACTACCTTTCCCTTACAGTGGGAGATCCCAAAGGGATCAATTCCTGGTTTGTTCTTTTTTGCAGAGAAGAACAAATAGGGTTACCCAGCGGTGGTTGGTAAAGGGAATAGTTTCATGACTTAGGCTTCCTGGAAGGCTTCTCTTTGTGTGTCTCACAGATTTGAAAACTAAATGGAGTTCTTGATAATTGTAGAATGATTTCAAACACTGAGGCAAGCTACCTTTGTCCCAAGTGAAAAATATCATCGGGGCGGTGGGTACTTAACTCAGCACGGAGCCCTGAGTTAGTTTTCTTTTGTGTAACAATAGTTACATCATTTGTCAACAAATGTGATCATCTTTCTAATTTAGTACTGTTTACCATCAGTTTTTCCAAAAGGTTTTGGGACTAAATATGCCCTGTTTTACTTCCCAGAGCATCTCTTCTATGCCGCGGGAAACAGTTTTGCTTTCGAGTACTGATTTCTTGGACCCGTGGCAAGTTAGACGTCATTTTAGGGATTTATGTGCTATTTATATAAATTGTTCTGAAATACTTATATTAGTATTTAGAAAATTAGACTAATTTCAAGTACAGTTGACCTTTGAACAACACAGATTTGAACTGCCTGGGTCCACTTATACCCAGACTTTTTCCAGTAAGTACAGCACAGTACTGTGAATGTATTTTCTCTTCTTTATGATTTCCTTAATAACGTATTTTCCTTTGGCTTACTTTTATAAGAGTATAGAATATAATACACACAACATACACAGTATGTGGCAATTGACTCTTCGCGTTCTCGGTGAGGGTTCCGGTCAACAGCAGGCTACTCTTAGTTGGGTTTTGGGGAAGCCAAAGGGATACGTGGATTTTCAACCACAAGGGGGTCGGCGACCCTAAGCCCTGCATTGTTCAAGGGTTGGCTGTAGATGTAACCAGTCCATGTTAAATTCAGCGACAGTGTTCTGAAGAGCTAACATTATTTTTAGTGAATATGCTATTAACATTAGGTCTTCCTAGTATATGAGAGTTATGGGCACGCATGCACGCACACACTCTCATCGCCTGTATCTAGAATGGAATCACCCATTCAAATTGTAAAACAAGGGGCACCCAAATAATCCCCCTACGTTTGGTAGGGAATTCTCAGAGTTACAGGCAAAAATTCAAATACAGTTTTGAAAAGCTTTTAAAGTTTTAAAAAAGCCATAATGAAAGCATGCTCATTAAAACATTGCTAAAATTCACTTTTAAGATACGAATGATATAAAAATAAAGAGGGGGCGCCTGGGTGGCTCAGTCGGTTGAGCGCCCGACTTTGGCTCAGGTCACGATCTCACGGTTCGTGGGTTCAAGCCCCGCATCGGGCACTGTGCTGACAGCTGGGAGCCTGGAGCCTGCTTCAGATTCTGTGTCTCCCTCTCTCTTTGTGCCCCTTCTCTGCTCATACTCTGTCTCTCTCTTTCTTGCTGTCTCAAAAATAAATAAAACATATAGATAGATAGATAGATAGATAGATAGATAAATATTAGATAGAGTTGGGGTGCCTGAGTGGCTCTTTCTGTTGAGCATCTAACTCTTGATTTTGGCTCAGGCATGATCCCAGGGCCACCCTCTCTCTCTCTCTGCGCTGAGAGAGGAGCCTGCTTGGGATTCTCCTTCCCTCTTTCTCTCTGCCCCCCCACCTCAAAAAAAATATAAATAAATAAAAATTATGTAAAATAAAGCATTTAAAAATAAAGAAAGAGAGCATTTCCTACTGAGGAAACGTATGTTGTGTGTGCGTAAAGCAGAGCAGTTAATGCAAGAAGTCCGTACGCAGGACCATCTGTTTATACACTTAAATGCAGTCATTGGTAAGAAAAACTGAAGTTATTCCACTGCAGGATTTCACATATTTACCATTTATGTTTTATGAAAGGAATGCCGTATTTGAACTTAAGTTTACGTCCTAAGTTTATGTTTTGCCATTCTGTTATGAGAGATTTAAGCCACTGAAGATTTTGAGTCCTTCTTGTTTTTTAATAAGAGTAGTATTGTTTGGAACAGTAATAATCACTATTGAATGCCTCTGTGCTGGCTCTGGTGAGTTAGGCACTTGGTATTTCATGGGGAGAAACTCACTGCTTCTGCTCCTAATCCAGAAATTTTCTGTATGAGTTATGTGCTGTATTTCTGTATTTGAGATATTTACCATCAATCAACGATTGAATATTGTCCGGCCCCTTACTTAAATAAACAAACAAACAAACAAACAAACAAATAAATAAATAAGAAAGTAAGTAAGGAAGGAAAAAAAAAAAACAAAAACAAAAACATAGCATTCCCAAAGAAAATCTGGAACATGTGTAAAGGGGATTTTGTGTGTATCTTGTGTGTGTGTGTGTTTTTAATGTCTTTTTAAATTCAAGTTACCTAATTTTCTACATTTTAGCATCCTTGGATGACCCATTCCAATTGACTTGTGTTAAATAGTGTCATTCTTGTCCAGGGAATTTGTTACAATTCCTGAGAAACACCAGATAAAAATTTTCTTTGAAAAGAAGGGAAATTTTCTTTGCTGCCTTTTCCATATGTTTGGCTTCCTCTTGCATCGCGACATAAGGAGGACCCCTCCTCTGTCCTGGCAGCCCCCGGACCACCTGCAGTCTCCAGATGTGGGGTGGTGTCCCCTAACCCAGAGGCTCCCTGTCGTCCCCGGGCTACTTAGCATTTTGTCACATCCCTCCGAGCCCTACCCCTGTGACCCACAATCCTCCTATTTGCTTGTCTAGACCTCCCCCTAAATTTTTACCACATGCCCAGCACTGGGCCTGACACATAATGGGGCATCATTTTTTATTAGTAAATGAATAAGTGGCTGCATTTGGGGGCTAGGTCATGACCTACTGGGAGTGTTGACCAGAATATGCCCCTCGGAAATCCCTTCCTTTGTCTGGACAGTTCCCCAAATCCATGACTTGCAGCCAATTTCTTTGGGCTTTAAAGACATTTCTTTCTTTATGAGTGCTCGATGAATATTTTAAATGAATGGATGAATTTTACCAAGCCTTCATGGAACCTGCCCTTTAGAAAAGAGTGTGTTATTTTATATCCAGCATGCTTTTAAGTGGTCCAGACTCATAAAGTTAAAAAAAATAATTAAATTATTCTACCAATTAAGGTAAATTAGTCAAAAAAATTTTAAGATGTCATAAATAGATTTAGTGTACCGTCTAATGGGGGACTCTTGCATTCAGCATTTCATTTTTCATCCTACTTGGATGTTCTTGTATATTAATTTGAACTTTTCTAAAGTTTTTTTAATGTTTGTTTATTTTTGAGAGAGAGAGAGAGAGAGAGAGAGAGAAAGAGAGAGTGTGAGCATGAGCTGGGGAGGGGCAGAGATAGGGAGATACAGAATCTCAAGCAGCTCCAGGCTCTGAGCCATCAGCACAGAGCCAGATGCGGGACTCAAACCCTATGAACTGCAATACCGTGACCTGAGCCAAAGTCAGACACTTAACCAACTGAGTCACCCAGGTGCCCCTACTAATTTGAACTTTTACAGAAACTTTTCAGAGAAACTATTCCACAGCCATTTGCAAGTGGCCCCAGATTTTCATGCGTTTTATGGTCTATCCACAGGAAAAAGGTTAACAGTATTTGTGGATATGGATATTTATCCCATCCAGCCAAGGTATTATTATTATTATTATTATTATTATTATTATTATTACTACTACTAGTACACAACTTGTTTCTTAAAAAGAAATAAAAGTTAGGATTCTTTCTAAGACTCTTCATGTTCCAAAACACAGTGTTTTGCCTGCAGCTAGAAATGTGTGTAGCTCCCAGGGGAGCGTGGAGGTGGCGAGAAGACATCTGGGCCTCTGAGCACATCGTTTCCAAATACCAGCATAGTGCGTTCAGGGCATGATCTCGCAGTTCATGGGTTCAAACCTACATCGACTTATATTACCCGGAGAGAACCAAGAGAATGAGGAGGGGACAGGGTGAGGAAGGAACTCTGGACGTTTTCAGGAAAGCAGACAGGGGAAGTGGAGCCCACAGAAAGAAGGAGGAGACAGATGGAGAAGGGCCAGGAAGGAGAGAGACAAGACAAGGGAGGGTGGTAAGTGGGCCAGGGGCCAGGGGCCAGGGATTGATTACCTTAGCAGACAAGAGGAGAGCAGATTTGGCAACAGTGAGAAAACAGCAGATTGAAATGTTGAGCCCAAATCACAAGCTTCTTGGCAGCCATGGTGGTTCTTCTTAGGCTCCTCACTGGAAGAAAGTGCGTCTTGATGTCCAAACTTCCTTCCGCTTGCCAGTGTCCCCCGCTGTCCACACCTTGTGTATAAAAAGTTCTCACAAGTGAAGTATTTAAACCATTACCTAAATAGTGTCCAAATAGGTTTTTTTGTTTGTTCTAATTCTTGTTCTTTGTTCAGATGTTTAAGTCGTGTGTAGAGCTTTCCTGGCTCTGAATGAGGGTGCCACTTATCACCAGTGTTAACACAGCCATTGTGAGAAAGTGTAAGAGCAGGGGCACCTCGGGGGCTCAGTCAGTTGAGCGTCTGACTCTTGATTTTGGCTCAGGTCATGATCTCACGGTTCATGAGATCAAGCCCCATGTTGGGCTCTGTGTTGACAGCATGGAGCCTGCTTGGGATTCTCTCTCTCCCTCTTCTCTGCACCCTCCGCTGCTTACACGCGCTCTCTCTCTTAAATAAATAAACTTAAAAAAAAAAAAAGAGTGTAAGAGCAAAAGTCAGTGGGCTAAAGTGTGGCCTCGGGGTGCTGGTGTTACCATCTGCCAGCAGCTGGGCCTGCTTGGACACAGGGTTACACACGGGCCACCTGGGATCAAATTACTGTAGGACAGGGTGTGCCCTCAGCCCAGAGCCCATGTCTGCATGGCCATGCAGGAAGGGTGAGGTTATAGGAGGAAAGCTCACTTCACAAATGTGTACCCGCAGAAGTGGAGCTGCTGGTGATCATTTGACCTACTTAACATTGTTTTCCTGTCTTATATTGGTTAATTATGCACGGTTCCATTGAACTCACATGCCCAAAGCAATAGCTTCCTTCAGGAACAACATTTACCTTTCCTAGCAGCCATGTGCTCAGGACAGAAGTGTCTGTTTTCATGAAAACACATCATCAGAAAGTTTTTATAAGAGGCTGGGGGCAAAAACTTGCCCCTCTGTACACAGATGTTGGGTGTTTTTTACTCTATCCTGTCGCACACACTTGTGCTTCTTTTACTTAATTACTTCTTTCTCCTTTAATAGGACGATTTCTTCATTTACCATGTATAGATTCATAGGACATAGATTTCAAAGAATCAGACCATTTTTACATAAGAATGAAACAGGATGACGAACACCAGGAGGCTGTATGTGGATGTACACTAAGAGGAAGAAAAGGAAGAAGCGTACATGCACCTTTTAGCATGCCATGTAAAAGTCAGCATACCCACCTTACTGGCAATTCAAGAAAGGTCACTCTGGCTCCAGGATTTGCTCCTTTTCTTTTCCGAATGGTTTCCATTGATTGTGGGAGGCTAGACAGAGGAGGAATCATCATTAACCCAGCAGGTGGGGCTGCCCCTCTTTGACCCCAGCCATCCTGGATCCCCTACCAGGGCACCTGCTGTCCCCCGGAGCCCTAAGGGCTCTCATTGCCTTGAATATAGACAGAATGTAGGTGGTTCTTGTCAACTTGTGGCTTCTCCACACGCAGTTCCCTCTTATGAGACAATCTTTCCTTGCCTACGTATTAACAGCATGCTTTTTTTAAAAACATTTTTTCCCCCAGCATTACAAGATTGAGCTAACGGTATCATGAAATCCCACATACCCATGACCCAAGCTTCCAAAACTACCAACATCTCACCAATTGCATTGTATTTATTTATTTATTTACTTATTTATTTATTTGTTTATTTTTATGAAATTTATTGTCATATTGGTTTCCATACAACACCCAGTGCTCATCCCAACAAGTGCCCTCCTCAATACCCATCACCCACCCACCCCCCATAAACCCTCAGTTCTCAGTTGTTAGGGGTCTCTTATGTTTTGGCTCTCTCCCTCTTTAACCATTTTTTTTCTTCCCCTCCCCCATGGTCTTCTGTTAAGTTTCTTAAGATCCACATAGGAGTGAAAACATATGGAATCTGTCCTTCTCTGTATGACTTATTTCACTTAGCATAACACTCTCCACTTCCATCCATGTTGCCACAAAAGGCCATATTTCATTCTTTCTCATATCACCAATTGCATTTTAAAGCTAGAAGAGTGCTCTAGTGGGCACCTGTGTGGTTCAGTTGGTCAGGCGTCCGACTTCATCTTAGGTCATGATCTCGTGGTCCATGAGTTCAAGCTCCACATCGGGTTCTGTGCTGACAGCTTGGAGCTGGGAGCCTGCTTTGGATTCTGTGTCTCCCTCCCTCTTGGCCCCTCCCCTGCTCACACTCTGTCTCTCTCAAAGGTAAATAAACATTAAAAATAAAAAGAAATAAAACTAGAGTGCTTTAGAGCAAACCATAGATACGTGATTTCACCCACAAAAACGTGTCTCCAGGAAATACTATTTAACTACACCATCATTATCATACTTAGCACAAATAATTTTTTGATATTACCTAATATCCATAACCCGTTTTTTGTGGCCTCAGAAATATCCTGAGACACTCATCTACTCAATTGGACTCAAACAAGTTCTGCTCATTGCATTTGAGTTTTAGTCTGTAAGGCCCATTTAGTCTATGATAGTCTCTCTCTTACATTCTCCTACCGTGTATTTGTGGAGAAGGCAGGGTCATTCGTGCCACAGAGTATGAGCCATTCTGGACCCGGCTGATTGCATCTTCTGAGGTCACTGTTCTCCGGTCTTCTTTATTTTGCAAATAGTGTCACTTGGTTCAGAGGATCTTGACATTCCGCATTAGTTCCATTGGGCCAGTGTAACAAGATACTGCAGATTCGGTAGCTCAAAGACGAGAAATGTGTTTTCTCTCATGTTGGTCACGAGGAAGTCCACGGCCATGGTTTCGGCGCATTCTCTTATGGAGCAGGTGGTACCTGCTTGCTGTGTCCTCACGCGCAGAGAGAGAGTTCTCTCTGATGTTTCCTCCTATAAGGACACTAATCTTACGGATCAGGCCCCTCTCTTATGACCCTGTTTAATCTTAATTACCTTCTTCTTGACCCTGTCTCCACATACTGCATAAATGTGCGCTTCTCTGATAAACGAATTAAAGATCAATGTTGGTGTCATATTTTTGGACATACCGCTGAGAGGGGACAAACGTGCCCCTGTCTGCATTCACTCTAACTTAGGCCCTTGGCCAGCACCGGGTCCCACAGGTGCAGGGGCAGGAGGGTGCTCCCCATGTGTGAGGCTGTCTCCCGCCCATCCCGGTTCCTGGGACCTTGGGTACCAGCAAGGGACTGGCTGCCTACCTGGGGTTGTCAGGAGTCTCACAGAGGTCAGTGCTGGCAGGGAACCTGGACCCCGCCTGGCACGCAGCTGATACTTTACCAGAGATTGAGAAGAGCAGGTGTGAGCAGGGGAGAGGGCAGACCTCCGTTTGTTTTAAGCAAATGAGCGCGAGCATCTGCTCCTATTTAATCAGAGGAAGGAGATACAGCACTGCTCTCACCTGAGGAATGAGGTGTGTTACCTCCGCGTCTGACTGGTTCCTCATCATCAACCAGGTTTTCATGACGAAACACACATGCTTCCAAATTTGAGCAGTGATATTCCAATACGCATTTCACATGCACATGTTGTTACCTGAGGCTCCTCGTTTGAAACGCAATTAAAAATACTAAGAATAAGATATAACACTGGCAAAGGTAATCCAAGTGGTATTTCATCATTTCCCCTGTTTGCACATTTTTTCAGGGATGTGCATTATGGTAGCTGTTACCACCCTTTTAGAATCCAGCATTGCTTTAAAATCGTACAGTTTTACATAACGTTTATAAAAAATGATCTGTTTTGTTATGTGCTAACAGAAGACACATTTTTAATTTTTAATACATATATTTATATAAGTGTATATATATATTTTAAATATATATTGAATATATGTTAATTCATAAATTAATTTAATTAACATAATTAAATATATGTTAATATATTTGCCTTGTTCTTAACTAAATATGGCATAATGCACTTCGACTGCAAAGTAATAGTACCACACCTTTTTCTTATGCGTTAAATCTATTTTGATCTGGCCTCTTATGAACACAAAAGATCACAAAAAAATCATGCCCATACACAGCAACTCCCCTTCGGAAACAAGAAAAATAACCACGTCACATATATCGTATTCTACAGAATTCCTGCTATCGTCAGCAAAAGCACGCAGCTCAAATTCTTGGCAGTATTTGTTTGAATAAAATGTCACATTGCCCTCAAGACTAGAAGCTTTAAAAATGGAAGAAGTCAATCTAAAAAAAAAGACACTTATCTAGTATTCACCGAAGTTTTGAAATTTATTTTAAGTTGTCAGAGAAGATGTTTTAAACACTAAATTGTAATTACAGAAAAGCAAACAGATGTTTTCCTATAGTATTTCTAGACCGTGTGTGTGTGTGTGCGCGCGCGCGCATTTTTGATGTGGGAACACTTGATACTGGGTAATGATCAGTGATGCCCTCAAGAGTTTTGAGTTGTAAATTTTATTTTTCATAAGCTAAGTATCCTACGTTGCTATAATCAGATCCTTCCATATCCCTCCAAACCTTTATAACCCTCTCTGTAGACATCTACCATTGTACTAATCACCTTTCATTCTAACCCCTTCCTTTGTGTGTCTTCCCTGTGCTCCCAAGTGAAGTGTGGGCCCTCTGAGGACCAGGTGGCACTTATCTATGCTTGCACATCATCCAAGATGGTGATAAGTGTTGTCCCAGTTCATTCATGACGTTCCTCCTTCCTGGTCCTCCTAGTGAGCCCCTCCAGTGCCTTCATTAGGGGGCCACTCACATGGGCACACATCCTTCTGAACTGAAGTCTTAGGATTAATTCCAAACATCAGGAGAGGTGCAGAATTTCTTTGGGATAGAGTGCACAAGGTCTGTTTCATGGCCCTGGGCTTCTGTGCACAGGAGGCGTATCTTGTTAGCTTCTGCTGTATTTAGAGCTGTTGCCCACCTGGCTGAGGTCTCTGGAGATTTAAGTTTTAGGAAAGTGTGTGAATGTGTCCTGTCTTCTTTATTTTCACGCTTTCAGAGATTGTCTTGGAACACTGTATGACCTAGAGTGGCTAAAACAGTAGAGGCTTGTTTTTCTCAACCTTGAGAAGTCTGTAGATAGGCACCCAGTGGTCTGGCACTGTAGATAGGCACCCAGAACCTCAGGCTTCTGGGTTGATTTAGTCAGTGTTTTATTGGCTTGCTTAGAATGCTTTTCTGAGGAATTACTGCTGGATCCCTGCGCCCTAGGCTCCACGAGCCTTGTCCCGGTTGGCAGAGACTGTCTTGCGTCCAGCGCACTCGTGCTTTGCCTTCCCCTTCCCCATCCTGTTTCTCGGTGATGCCCCCTCTCCTGTCCCGCAGCCGCCTCTGCATGGACTCGTAGGAAACAAGGTCACTTGGGCTGCAGACCTTCCCTTCCTCAATCGGCTTCCCTCCAATTCCGTGCTGAGTCTACACAGCACACGCTCTTCTGGAGCAGCTGTGTGCCTGGCCCGGCGTGCGGACGTTGTTGAAATATATCCCGGCGTGTTTCCCCGGCGGGATTTCCAATTTGAGTTTTAATTTTAGTGGTGGGAGAGGAAACTGCAGGGAGAGGGATCCTGGGATATTTGCTAGAGCCCCTTGGGGGCGCCTGGCCCTTCCCCTCGTTCCTGGCATCCCAGCGAGGAGATGACACCTGCTCTGATCCCTCCAAAGTGACGTCTGCTGCATCTTCCGTCAGGTAATCTCTCTTGGCTCCGTCTTGAAAACACTAGAAGATGCTGTCTTTGTTCTTGCCATCAGAGCCACCCTCTCTTGTTTTCTGACAAAATAGCTAACTTTCTAATGGCAAGCTTATGCTAAGTGACAAATGACTTAAAACCGGTGAATGTACAGAAGGTTCTGTGTGTGTGTGTGTGTGTGTGTGTGTGTGTGTGCGCGCGCTTCACAACCTCCGCTTACTCAGTCAACCTGCGGGATTAATTGAATTGGCTCCTTCAGTGCCTCTTGCCTTTCTTGCCTGGGGTACCCGCAGGGGGAGCTCTCACCACTAGGGGGCTCCAGCCAATACCTTGCACACTTGGGTTATCCGACAGGTATATGGCATGCCCCTCCAGAATTACTTGGCTGTTTGTACCAAAGCTATTTATGGCAGTGCCATTTGCCATCACAGCTATTTAATTTTATAAAATAATGGATAAACCAATGATATTAGAGTTTAAAAAAGAGAGTTACTGTGTTCATAAAAATTAGCTAAAATACAAATTATGGCCAAATAAACTGTGGACAAGATGACTGCCAACAACTGTGTGTGTGTGGGTGGGGGGGGGGGGATTTTTTAACCAAATAGGAGGATTATGCTCTCAGCCTCCAGACTTCTCACATTCTTGCTTCACCTTAGAGTGACCAAAACCTGAATATTTTAGATGATAATTGATAAGATCTTGGTTGGGTTTTCTTTGTTTTTGTAAAAGGCTGCGTTGTCTGTGTACCAGGAATCATAGGGAAGGAGTTCTCTCTAGAACTAAAGTTTGAAACATTAATGTACATTTTCACGTGTGGAATGAAAATGAACTGGTCAAAGGAGCACATGCTATTTTTTTAAAATAATTTCTCTCTTAACTGATGACTTTAATCTAAAGAAAATAAGTCTTTGCTGTGTCAGTCCCCCTACATGTGGCATTTGCAGCTTGAGAGATGCACAGAGACCCACGAGACAGCAAATTCCAGACGTGATGCTTAGTGGCTGAACCGTGTGGAGACCAGCTCACGTCTCCCCGTTCAGCAGAGAGCCCGTCCTTCCTCCAGGTCTGGGGTGTGGGCAGGGGCCGGGGATGAGGCACTGAGTCAGGCTGTGTGGATTGTGGCCACCAGGAGGGCTCTGGGCTAACTGGGGGCCTGTTGAGAACACCCTGTGCCGTGTTCTTTTCTGCTCAAGATCCAAAGCTTTTATCAGCTGCTGGAATGGCCAGTGACCCCTTTGTTTGCCGTGACCGGGAACTCAGCCATTCTTGCTTGGGCTTTCCTGATCCGATCTGTCACACCCAACACACGAACGACTGAGTTACCTTGAGAAGGATGTATTGGTTTTCCAGTAAAAGCAGAAATTTAACTCTTCACATAATCATTAGTAATTCCTGTTTTTGAATTTAATTTCTCTTAACATCAAAGATTTAAGGTTTTGTTTTCTCATGATTTTCTAAAATGCTGTGTACTCTATTGTGTGTAGCGTTTTTCTCTACACATGTACATGCACGTATACCTACACTTACTTTTACACACACATCTGACATTTGCACTTGATAGAAGTCAAACTATTTCAACTTTACGGTACACACTTACCTTTACAAACTCCATTATAAAATATGACATAATTTTACAAATCTTTATATTTCTGTTACCTCTACATTTTGGCTAAAAATGTCATTTTAAGCCAGTACCCACAAAGTACAGTTTACAGTCCAGTGAAGCTGGCGATGCGCTCTAAGATACTAAAATTGAAAAGGATGCTGTGTTCAGTGATGTGTGTGTGTGTGTGTGTGTGTGTGTGTGGGCACGCGTGCACATGCATATTGTAAAGATGAATGGGAATGGGTGGGGCCATTGTTTCCTGACAATACCCACTATTCTGACACAAATGAGATGTGATTATGGCCATTTCTACCTCACTGGATGTTATTCACCCAACCCCTCCATGCAGTGACATCCAGTGTTCACATCAGTGATCTGGGTTCACATTATATATTTTATGTGACAACTGTAGGCTGTCACGGGTGAAATGGAACTGTCAGTTTTCAGATAGAGCAAGAGCTGATTTTTAACACTGATGCTGTCAGAACTGAGACTGTCATTTCTGGAAAGGAGGGCGATAAATACATAATTAAGTGTACTAAGTACGTGTTGGTCGTTAGTCTTGTATTACTGTGTAGGGATAAGTCATGGTCGGGACGCTTGTGGGACACCACCGAGATATGGCCAGGACTCCCCTGGAATTGTTGGTTTTCAAACCGGGTGCATAATTGCTGCTGCCTGGACTGAGAAGAGGGGCCTCACCAGGCTGGGTGGTCCATGGGAGGAATGATCTAGAACCACTGTTACCTTACTCTTTTTGAACCATCCCTGATTTAACAACTTTTTCAAAAGTTTATGTACTTGTTTTGAGAGAGAAAGAACATGAGAAGGAGGGAGAGAGAATCCCAAGCAGGCTCCGTGCTGTCAGCACAGAACCCAATGTGGGGCTTGATCCCACGACCCTGAGATCATGACTGAGCCGACATCCAGAGTTGGATGCTTAGCCAGCTGAGACACCCAGGTGCCCCTGATGACTTTGTAATTACATAGGACAACATATAAACAAGCAAGCTATAGAAATAGATTAAATGTATGAAAATATGTTTCTAAACTTCAAATATATAACTTTCCAGTTTTTCAGTTGATAAAGTATACAGCTGGAAAAGTGAAGCTTGGCACTGATGAATGTCTTAATGCAGTGCTGTTTTCTGATAGAAGCCCTTTTAAAATGCCCCGTATTGGTGAGAAATGGCCATATTACGTAGTATTTTGAAGGTAGAACTTACAGGATTTTCCAGTGGGGTAAGCTTTCGGAGGAAATGAGGCAAGAGTGACTGAAAGGTTTCTGGTGTAGTAAACTGAAGGGTACAGTTGTTCCCTGGAGATCCTTTCGGGGGCTGGAGCTGGCTTGGAGGTAGGGGTGGGGAGACTGAAAGTTCTAGGTGCTTGTTAGATGTTCAAAAGGAGATGTGGGTGGTCAGTGGTATAGAAGCATTTCCCATTCAAGGGAGAGGTCAGGATTGGCAGTGGTGTGGCTGGCGTTGAAGCCACGAGCAGGAGAGCCGGCCAGATACTGCTCTAGCATGACTCACGTTTACATACTGGAAGCGACGCTGTGGTCTTCACGTTGAGGCTGGGAGGCCCTTTCTCTGGAGGCTGACGATGCTTTGTCACTGTGGACTGTGTTGGGAGATGGGTGTCCACGGTCAGCAGCTCAACCCTTGCACGACGAGCATCACATATGTTTAGAATAACTGACGGTGTGCACTCTGTGGGGACAGAACGGAGGCAAGGCAGGAGTCTGGGCAGAGCGGAGCCCCTATAGCCCTCTGTCCCCACCAGCTAGGCTGCCTTCACCCACGAGCTCTCAGCTCTGCTTCACATCGACTCTCTTTGCCATGTCACGGCTTCAGTGAAAGCACAGTAAACACGTGCTTTTCTGTTTCAGCTCAAGGCTTGCTTCTCCTTCCGAGCCTATCTTCTAAATTAAGATTATTTCTTAAAAAATCGAAAGTATACTCTATCAGACTGCTTGTGCCACGGAGGAAGCATCCAGCTAAATGGCGATCGACAAAATGTGTACATAGGTTCAACATCGATAAAACATGTAGAACGATGCTCTGAAATATGACAACTCATGTGGTGTGTCATGTGCTGATATTAGTGGCTTTAATATCACTGATGGATTATAATATCAGTTTTAAAAGCAGACATTTAGATTTAGCGTAACATTTAATGAGGTGTGGTAGATTTGTAAGATTTTTTTTTCTTTTATTACTCCAAGAACAGTATTAAATTTGACATCCAGATTCAGGTTGCAGAAAAATTATGTAAAATGGAAAAAATACCGAAGGTCAGTGTGAACATGTCCTTGCCCAGAGGTATTTGCTTGAGGCTAAAGGTTGCGTTGTAGCCTGGATGTTATGATATTCCTGTTGAACCATTTAGTGAGAGTGAGTCCGGAAGGTAACCCAGAAAAAAAAAAAAGCACCTGAATTTTCCATGGTATCGCTCCATTTTCTAGCTGCATGCCCTTGGGTAGCACATATTTTGATCACTGGATATAGAAAGAACCTCAAACATAGGCCCAGGCCCATAGCAAGAGTTCTCAAACTGTAACTGTTAATAGACTTGCTTATTTAGATGGACACATGGAAACACCATGTGCCAGAAGCAGGTGACGGGAGCCACATGCCATCACGCGGTCGCATAAGACAAAGAGGTTATGGTTCTGAGAGGGGGCCACATAAAAAATAAAAGCAAACAATAACAACAACAAACACATTAAACGTATGTGTCCTGTCCCGACTGTAACATGTGTCACTGCTCAGCCTGTTCCCAGATTGCTTTTCTGGTCCCTGCCGCAGCCCTGTGTTTCTCAGGTGGGTCCGACTCTGTTCCTTGTGTTTGCATCTAGAAGACCCGGTGTTGGGGAAAGTCATTAAAATCTTTTGGAAAAACAAAACAAAGTTCAGAAATAATTTTCTGTATTCTGAAACCAGAGGATAAATAAATCATTTACAGCTTTCAGCTACATTTTCAGTAGTTCCAAACTCTCAACAATAGCTATACTTTTTAAAAGCGATTCTCTTCCTCAACAGAAGCAGGTATTCAGGTATTAAAATCTGAGTTTGAAAAATCCCCTGTCATAACCAAAAGAGTGGTTAACATTGCAATAATTATTCTTTCAGAAAGGAAGATTTCAGGACAATTTCAGTTATATAACATTAGAGAAAGGACGCATTGCAAAATAAAAGGAGATTGCTTCTCTGCCATAGCTAAGTGTTTATATATATTTTTATATTTAATTTTTACAATAAAAATATTTGTATAAAATATAAATATATACATTCTGATTTTATATGCTGAAAATTAAGTTTGCCCAAATTTATCTATACTCTCTAAAATATGTCATGAAAAAATACCACTTTACAAAATCTTAAAGAATAAGTTGTTATGTACATCATAATGCATTTGAAAAGGAACACACTACATTAAAAATATCTGCATATGTGACAATAGTTACATAAATATCACACCTCAGTAATAGAATATTCATTCACCTTCTAATGTGTTTAACCTTATATTTTTCTCAGAATAAATGACCTTTTGGTACAATTCTGTAAGAACGTTTTCGTGTATTATAATTACAAACTATAAATACTGGGTGCCTCTGATGCCTGTAGGTGCTTACATATAGCTGCCAATGAGATGAGCCACAACCGGACACTGATAAGGAAGAAACACCACATGACAGATTTCAGAGGGGAGAGTATCACATCATTAGGTAGCCTCCACATGCGGACGTTGCCATCGGGCGTGAAGTGTTAGGAGGTGAGCATCGGTATTTGTCAAGAGTCAAAGTTCAGTTGCAGTTCCCAAGCTCAGGTGATACAAAGGACATTAATGTCACATGGGAAACATGGTGAGTCATTGTGATGAATGTCACAGAACATTAGCCGTATTGGCAGATCACGTCCCACAGTTCTGAACTACAGCAAGCAGGCTCCTCCACGTGAACACGGTCTTTCTTAATCGAGCCTGAAGGTAGAGACACAAAACAGGCGTTCTCAGGATGGTGGATACAGTAGATCGGCTGCTGAACAGCAGAGCCAACTCCCGTCCTGGGCACAAGCTGGAATGCACACATGCACGCACACACACACGTGTGCACCTGCGTGCGAGCACATCATACACACTTGTGCACATGCACACACAGGCATGCACATCCACACACATGAACACCTGTGTGTGCACATGAGCACACACTCACATCCCACACGCACACACCAGGCTCCCTTGCACTAGGCTTCCAGACTTGGTTCCTTCCGTTTGGATGATTCAGGAGGTCGTTTGGTCCTGACCTGGCAGGTGTGTCAGTGGTTCCCAGTCCTACCTGATTGTACCACTTCCTGTCCGTGACAGAGTCAGCTGTCTTCTTACAGCCTCAAGTGTGATTGGAGCATGTCCTGGACAGAGAGAGGAAGGGGGTAATCGGGAGAGAGAAAGAACAAACTTCGGGAAACATGCGATGAGCAAAGGAAGAGATTGGTACTGAGCCGTAGTCACTAAACTTAGCAGAGATGGGGGGCACCTGCGTGGCTCCGTCAGTTAAGCGTCCAACTGTTGATCGCAGCTCAGATCTTGATTGCAGCTCAGGTCTTGATCTCGGCATCAGGAGTTCAAGCCCCATGTTGGGCTTCATGCTGGGGGTGAAGCCTACTTAAAACGAAACAAAACACAGATGAGGGCACAGTGGCTGGTGCACAGGCTTTTATATTGAAGACTTGAGGTTATGTAAGTATGAGGTCGAAAATGGAATGGTAAATGATGAATTTCAAAAAAACAGGAAAGAGTTTGGAAAGGCTGTGGAACGCTTTGCAGTGCGTTTTTATGTAAGCAGTTATTGCATCAGGCAGTATGCGTCCGTCCTTGCTCTGCCCTTACTGGCTTGTGTTGCACACACCAGCTATTTGTAGTGTCTGAATCTCGACTTTCTCATCTTTGCCAGCCCGGTAGACTGGCATCGATTTCCTCCACCTTGAAAGTGATGTTGTAGGTGGGGACCAGTACATTGGGAAGTGCAGGGGTGGTGGATAGGGGGCTGTCCTGTGCACTACAGAATATTTACCAACATCCGGGCCTCTGCCCCACTGATGGCAGTTGTAGCCCCCAGTTGGGACAGGCAGAAATATTTCCAGACTTTGTCAAATGTCCTCAGTAGGGCTCCTTTGTCCTGACTGAGAGCCATGGCGTAACGTTCCAAAAGTTTGCTGTCATGTTGATTCTACCCCCCTCTAGAGCCAGGACATTCCTTCCCCAGTATATATAAATAATAAAAATATAAATATAAATATATAAATATAAATATGAATATAGATATAAATATAAATTATATATATATATTTTATAGAGAATCTCTCATAATGATGCTGAAAATAAACACCTTAAATTGTTCCAAGCTTATTTGGATTTTGGATTTTGATTTTGATTTTGATTTTTTTTTATGAGAAATCTTTGAAACATGACATCTGACCTGGAGGAAAAACTATAGATTCACTTCTTTTAGAACAACTGCCTCCATCTGGAGAAAGCTTTTCCTATAATGTGTGATAACCAAATACAAAATGTTATCAAAAACATCTTGGCTTTTATAACAATAAGTAAAAAATGTTGCATCTCTCATCTGTCAGGGCATGAAGATTTTTAACAGTAAGAGAATAATTTAGTAGACTGTACCATCACAAGTTGAGGGAGCAAGAGAGGGTGTGTCCACAGAATCAGGATTTCTGGACCAAATCTCTATTCAGTGTCAGTCAAAACGAGCCCTTGACCACTTGTCGAAGAGGCAAATGTAATTTGCCTTTCACGTTGTTTGTGTACATGTCCCAGTTAAATCATGGACGATGAAGGAAAGAAGACAGGGCATATGGAAGAGGGGGCAGAGAAAGCTTCCAGCTATGGGAGCCGAGTCCGGATAGAGTAGCGAGTTCTCTTCTTACTAGACGCTACAGACGCTTACTAGACGTCTACAGCTGGACAATTGTACCTTTGCCCTCCATCCACAACCTCGCAGGTACGTCTGGGTCACTGACTGGTTGCACAACAGATAGCTATATCATCTACCCCCTTGCAGCGTCCTGCTGTTTACAATAGGTGTCGGTGCTTTGTGAACAGGTATGTGTCTTCTGGAAACAAAGCATGACAGTTTTTTTTGAAACGGCTCACCGATTACAGATTCACCAGCACTGTATATTTTACCACATTTGCTCTTTCAAAGTTAGTCTTGGTCTTCCTCTCCCCCTCTCTCTCTGCCTCCTTCTCTAATCTATACCTTGATGTTCATTTCCTAAGAACAAAACCAATATCTTACAAGTACACTGTAGTGTTCAAGTTCAGGAAATTTAATTGAACACTTCTCATCCAGTAGCACCGGACCAAGTTACACACGTTGCCAATTTTCCCAGGAATGCACTCGCTTCTACATTTCTCTGCTGGCCAAGGGCTTGTCCCAGGCTCACAAGCTGCCTTTGATGGTCTTGTCACCGTACTCCCCTTTAATCTGGAATATCCCTTCTCTTTTCTTTATCTTTCACAGCAAGCTTGTTTGTGAAGACTTCAGGCCATCTTTTGTGCCTCTTCATCTCCGGTATCACCAAAGAATGATCCTTCCCCACTAGCTGCCCTTAATGTGATTGCTGTTTTCAGTCTGAAGTTCTTCTGTGGATTGTTGTTACTCTGACAAGGTCTGGGCTCAGCTTCCAATGCACAAGAGTGCCAGCCTTACCCAGCGACATCAGGACTTCCCCAGAAGTGTGGGGGGGAGATAGCTGCTGAAACTCTGTTCAGATTGCCTCCTGCCTGGCCTTTGAGGATGTATGATGATTTAGGTACTAACATTTTATCTACCTCCTGTACCCACCCCACTGCCCGAGGCAGGGGGCTCACACACCAAATTAAGTCAGGGAGGAAAGAGGCCCGCGGTAGGAATTGGCAAGGGGAGGATGGCAGGGCTGGATCAATAAAGACAAGATGGATGGCGAGTTGTTATCCATGGAAAACATCCTCTCCCCGGCCTCTGAGGAAACAGAGGTGCCAGGTGGAAAGCTCTGTTTAGAAGAAGTGCTAATGAGGTGTGCAGACAGGCAGATCTGGGCCCTTGGAGTCTGCCTTTGGCAAGAACCTAGAAAGTTACTCATTTTTAGTGGTTTACTGGTTTCCTAACTGCTGTTTTGGGCTGTCCTACTGAGTACCAGGAAAACAGATTCATGCATTATGAAATGTTTCTTCTCCCCAAATCCCAACTACGAAACTGCCAGATTTGTATTTACATTTCAAACGGAAATGATGATTGTCTTAATAGATGCAATTTTCCCTTATTTTCAAACAAGGTAGTTAATTTTTAAGATTAAAATAGATTTTGTTTTGATTTCTTATAACAAAGCAATGCAGGCATAGAAAACTTGGAAGATGCAAATGAGAAACAGTTTAATTTGAGAATTAATAAAAATCTCTACAGTGCAAAAAACATAAGGTTCGCATTTGGGCATATAGCCGCCTTTTTTCATGTAATCTTTTTTTCTTTCAAATATGGCAAAATACTAAGTAACTTTTTTGTTGTTTGTTTTCTGTTCTTCAGATAAATATTTTTAAAATTATAAGTAAATATAAATACAAATATAAATATAAATATAAATATTTTCTATGTTGATAGACATTCTTTGACATACATTTTCCTGGCTGGAGAGTTTTCCATTATGTGGCCACAACACAATTAATTTAATCTACTTCCTTTTGTTGGGAACTTAGAATATATCCAGTTCTTCTGATAACATCACTATACTAAAATTGTTATAAATATCACTTTAGCCTATATATTTTTAAAACAGGTCCTCTTAATTATTTCCTTAGGATACATTTTGAAAAGTAGAATTTATAAATCAAGAGTTAAAAGAAGACATGTTTTGGAGATAATAGTATCATAGGAGAAGGTAGGATTCAGTAGGCAGAAAGGGAAAGATGAGGGCCTGAGGTCCCTGGGTGGGGAAAACACCTGTTGTGGAACAATGCTGGGAGTGTCTGACCACAGCAAACTCCCTCAGCATAAAGTTTTTCTTAAGAACGTAACAGACTCCGCCTGGAATTTGACAAAAGACCTGAGTGTGGCCATAGACCACCCCTCATACGATGGAAACGAGCCAATCAGAATGGGCAACCCAGCACCCAGAGCTATCAAGCCAATAAGGGTAGGATCTGAGAAGGAACAAGGGGGAAGGAAAGGGGGAGGGCCGACCAGAACCTTATAAAACAAGGACCGTTGCCTGTAGTCCCTGGGCATTCACTGCATTCACTTTTGAATGCCCCCTCTTTGTAAAGAGAGCGTCCCTACTATTTCTTTCTTCCTTTCTTTTTCTTTTTTTTTTAATTTACATCCAAGTTACTTAGCATATAATGCAACAATGATTTCAGGAGTAGATTCCTTAATGCATCTTACCCTTTTAGCCCATCCCCCCTCCCATAACCCCTCCTGTAACTCTCTGTTTGTTCTCTGTATTTAAAAGTCTCTTCTGGGGCACCTGGGTGGCGCAGTCGGTTAAACATCCGACTTCAGCCGGGTCACGATCTTGCGGTCTGTGAGTTCGAGCCCCGCGTCAGGCTCTGGGCTGATGGCTTGGAGCCTGGAGCCTGTTTCCGATTCTGTGTCTCCCTCTCTCTGTGCCCCTCCCCCGTTCATGCTCTGTCTCTCTCTGTCTCAAAAATAAATAAACGTTAAAAAAAAAAATTAAAAAAAAAATAAAAAAATAAAAGTCTCTTCTGTTTTGTCCCCCTCCCAGTTTTTATATTACTTGTGCTTACCTTCTCTTATGTTCATCTGTTTTGTATCTTAAATTCCTCATATGAGTGAAGTCCTATGATATTTGTCTTTCTCTGACTAATTTTGCTTAGCATAATACCCTCCAGTTCCATCCACCTAGTTACAAATGGCAAGATTTCATTCTTTTTGATTGCCAAGTAATACTCCATTGTATATATACACCACATTTTCTTTATCCATTCATCCTTTGATGAATTTGGGCTCTTTCCATACTTTGGCTATTGTTGATAGTGCTGCTCTGAACATGGGGGTGCATGTGTCCCTTTGAAACAGCACACCTGTATCCCTTGGATAAATGCCTAGTAGTGCAATTGCTGGGTCATAGGGTAGTTCTATTTTTAATCTTTTGAGGAACCTCCATACTGTTTTCCAGAGTGGCCACACCAGTTTGCATTCTCATCAGCAACGCAGAAGAGATCCTCTTTCTCCACATCCTTGCCAACATCTGTTGTTGCCGGAGTTGTTAATGTTAGCCATTCTGACAGGTGTCAGGTGGTACCTCCTAGTGGTTTTGATTTGTATTTCCCTGATGCTGAGCAATATTGAGCATTTTGTCATGTGTTGGTTGGCCATCTGGATGTCTTCTTTGGAGAAGTGTCTCTTCATGTCTTTTGCCCATTTCTTCCCTGGATTATTTGTTCTTTGGGTGTTGAGTTTGATAACATCTTTGTAGATTTTGGATACTAACCCTTTATCTGATATGTCATTTGCAAATATCTTCTCCCATTCCATCGGTTGCCTTTTAGTTTTGCTGATTGTTTCCTTCGCTGTGCAGAAGCCTTTTATTTTGATGAGGTCCCAGTAGTTCATTTTTGCTTTTGTTTCTCTTGCCTCCAGAGACATGTTGAGTAAGAAGTTGCTGTGGCCGACGTCAAAGAGGTTTTGATCTTCCTTTCTGATCTTATACTCTAATGAACTCTTTGCCTGCTGCTCATTTTGTGTCCACCTCTTCATTCTTCGAAGCAGTAAGACAACAAATCCGGTGGATTATGATAAATCCTGCGACAATAGTATTCATACCCAAATTTACCAATGTGGCTTAAACGTGCGTTAAATAATGGAGTTTGTCCTCTCTTAAAGTAACATGATTTTAATGGACCCCTTTTTTACAGTGTGTATTTTAATTTTTTTTCTTTTTTTTTTTTTTTTAGTTTTTTTTCTGAAGATTACCTAAATTTGGGGCATCTGGGTGGCTCAGTCGGTTGAGCGTCCGACTTCGGCTCAGGTCATGATCTCACAGTTCGCCGGTTCGAGCCCTGCATTGGGCTCTGTACTGACAGCTCAGAGCCTGGAGCCTGCTTGGGATTCTGTGTCTGCCTCTCTCTCTGCCCCTCCCCCACTCGGACTCTGTCTTTCTTTCAAAAATAAATAAGCATTCTAAAAAAGTAAAACTACCTTTGGCTTCACAATCAGATGCCAGAACCTCTGTATCTTTTGCAAAGTGAAATAAACTCTCAGCTTGCAGCTGCATAGGCTGTGGCTGCCCCAGGGTCTCCTGCTTGCCTGCAGAAGTTACTTCCCTTCTTAAGTTACCTCGTACTTTTCCACCTGTGACCACCACCCCTTTTGTCAGTGGTCAGGGAATGTCTGCCCTTGTCTCTGGCTGAGTGTCTTCTCTGAGAGTCCAGAAGGCACAGGGACACTTGGAGCTCAGCGTCCATCACAGTCTGGCTTATGGAAGCATTGTCCTCAATCGGGATAGGTCTCTCTGCCTGACTCTCATTCTCGGAGAATGCCTCAGAGTCCACTGGCTGCAACTTCTGAGGACGAGTGCTGGGGCACTGATGGCATTGCGGGTCCGAGAGGCCCCGCCAGCTCCTGTGCGTCTGTCTGAGTGCAGTAAGGAAGGTGACTCCAGACCAGTGAACTCAGGTCCCAATCTCGTGACTGAGGTTGATACAGAGCTTCAAGACAGATGTTTATGATCCGAGATGGTAGATCAGTTGTTGGCTTTTGTGAGTCAGATGAAGAGTGGTTAGGACGCGAAGAAACGCAGACAGTGAGAGACACCTTTAGAGATGGGGCGTCAGTAACCTAATGTCCCGGGGAAACCGGGCGATGCCGCTGCTGTTGGAACCAACCACCTGCCTCTCATCTTCATCACCTCTGTGCCTTCCTCGGCCTTGCGTGTTCCCTCCTGACTTCCCACGGATCCTCTCTTCCTTCTCTGCCTCATCCTCTTAGTGAAAAGGGGGCAAGCATTCGTGTGCAAAAGGCACTCGTGGTTTCTCTCATTCCTTCTGACTGCCCCCGTTTTATAGGGAGCACAGTGCAGCTGGGGGGTGGTCTCGGTTGTCCATGGCCTTACCCCCATGCGTCATACCTCAAGGTCACATACCTACACATGCCTCAAGGCCAGCTGGCTTCGAAACCTATGCTTTCAGCAAAATTCATCATAGACCAGAGATACTGGTATTGTTTTTTTAAATTCCCCAAGAGCAGTGGTTCTCAAGTATTAGCTTGCTTTGGATCCTCATGGAGAGTCTATTAGAACATGGATTGCTGGGCCCACCCCTGGCGGTTCTGGTTCAGGAGGTCTGGGATGGGTCCTGAAATTTAGAAAAAGTGCCTTTCTACCAAGTTTACAGGTAAGGCCGATGCTGCTGGTTTAGAGCACCTCCGTAGAGATAAAAATCGGATGCTCTGATTCCACTGGCTTCAAATATTGGTTTCCAGTTTTCTCCTTCTGTGTTAGGAATTCCTTTGCAACCACATTCCATCTAACCAAAGCCACAAATCCCCTAGGGCCTGCCATTCCCCGGCCCTGACATTAAATCTAACAAAGCCGATTAACTCAGCTAATACATGAACCCAATTAGCTGATAAGTCACATGATTACGTGTGACTTGATCCCTGTGATTTGATCCCTTCCTTCCTCTCTGTTGCCCACAGATAAGAGAGAGCCCTGACTGGGAAAGCCAAAGGGGGTGGTTACTGCACCTGGTGCCGACCGCCTACGGGTGGGCCTGTGGATCATCAGCTCATAAGTCCATTTCCCCAGCTACTCTGTCCTGTCTCTCTCTCCCTACCCCTCCCGCTCTTCAGAGACGGTTAAGATATTCTGGGCTTTCCCGTTGCGCTGTGCCACAGCGACGGCCGTTTCCTTTTATTCTTCCTGGTGGATTATTACTGAGCTGCCTGGATCTGGATCTCACACATCATGTCTTTAAGTATTGCCTCTTCCTGACTTCTAAATCATCTTCTGAGACTCTGATGAGTCACACACCACCTTCTCTGTCCCTCGAGCCCTTGCACTTTCATGTCCATAGTGGCATCTGTATGTACAAGGGGCACACACACAGAAGCAACCACAGATGGAAAGTCTAAACTTTCATGTATCAATAATACCGATAATATATGATATATATTATAATATATGCAATTATATAACATGAGTATACACATATTACACATAATTATAAAATACGTATTTTTATATTCAAGCATACTTTATATTCACTGTATATACACACCTAGTACATATATACATATATAGCGAATATCAAATATATTCGAACATAGGGGTGCCTGGGTGGCTCAGTTGGTTAAGCTTTTGACTCTTGATTTTGGCTCAGGTCACAATTTCATGGTTCATTTCGTGAGTTTGAGCCCAATTCGTGAGTTTGAGCCCTGCACAGGGCTCTCTGCTGAGAGCGCGGAGCCTGCTTGGGATTCTGTCTCTTCGTCTCTCTCTGCCCCTCCCCCACTCACACACCCACACACCCACACACACACACACACACACACACACACACACTCTCTCTCTCTCTCTCTCTCTCTCAGAAATAAATAAATAAATATACTTTGATATAAATGTATATAATTTGATTGTATATTGTGTATAGCTATATATATTATATACTATGTGTAATATGTATACACTGTATTTTGTACCCATCTATCGATCTGCCCATCCATCTAGGTTAGCTTAGACAGTCCATTTCTGGTGACTGTAGTTATCAAAAGGGAAGCTCCAGGCGGCCAGGCTTTGCAGATGCTGTTAGGATGGTCCCTGTCTTCTGGGACTGCTTATCTCTCAGGGTGCCTGCTCTCACCTCATTTTTGTATGAAATTTATTCAGTGTTTATGTTTCTTAATGTGAGCTGTTGATAGATACTGCTCATGTCCTGAAACCTGGCTGCAGTTAGCCCTACCGAGACCAGGAAAGTTAGAATCAGCCTGAAGGAGAGGTCAGCAGAGGTGTGCACAGGTTCCTGGGATGTCACACAGATGGCAGTTTGTGTTGCGATGGGTGGCTGGGATGCTGAGTGACAGGAAGGGAAATACTTATCTAAGATGTTTCCATTCAGCCTAGAGCCTGCTTCTTAAAAGTAAACGATGCACTTGGAATTCACGCATGGACATAAATACTAGTATTCTCTCAGAGATTCTGTGATGGTTTATTGAGATTATAAGAAGCATTTCATAACTGAGGCATAAATCATGGTTTTTAATTTTTTTTTTCAACGTTTATTTATTTTTGGGACAGAGAGAGACAGAGCATGAACGGGGGAGGGGCAGAGAGAGAGGGAGACACAGAATCGGAAACAGGCTCCAGGCTCTGAGCCATCAGCCCAGAGCCCGACGCGGGGCTCGAACTCACGGACCGCGAGATCGTGACCTGGCTGAAGTCGGACGCTTAACCGACTGCGCCACCCAGGCGCCCCAAATCATGGTTTTTAAATACATTTTCTTCATTTCCCATGCTTCTCTTTTTGTACTGGAATAAATACGCTTACCCAAGTGACCCAGTTTTACTTTACTGTATACGACACGTGTCTACACATCCTGTCAGACGAAAACAAAGGCGCAAGAAGCCACTTAATAATAAAGTAGGAAATCTGTGGGTTTTGATAGAACCAGAGTTTTATTACTGCTTCCAAGATCTACTCGGTTTGAAGTTGTTCCATGAGGTGGTGAATGAAATGTCCCCACTGGGGATTCTGGGTTCTATTGTTAGCAACTCATTGCTTCTCCGTCTGGAGAAGAGAGCTGGTAGTTGCTAACACTTACTACCCTGGATATGCGTGGGGATTAATGAGTCACACACAAGAAACCAAATGGAAAGTCTGAAAGAGGCAATTTACTCCAGTGAAGTGATTACCCATTTCATGTTAAATGTGCGTTTTTTGAGAAACTGAGTGTCTTCTGCAATAACTTGAATCCAACTTTGCTTTCGGCATTCCTATGGGCCCAGAGAGGCCTGATTAATGACAGCATTCAAGGCCCGTACACACACACGCGCACACACACACACACACACACACACACACACCCTGAAGGTACATGAAAATAAGGAATTTAAAAAAGATGCTATTGGTTTCACCAAGTTTAGTTAACATATGATTGTGTTGCCTTTCTTATTCCTTGACAGAAGGACAAATCTAGCAAAGTGTGGTTAATACTAAGTGTTAGTTACTGAGAGCATTGACAATTTTTATGAAATTAGCAACATAAGACTTCCCTGCCCCTTCTCTGTTCCTCTTCTTGAGATTGGGTCCTCTCTGCAGGTGGACTGGGGGTTTTCTACTTCAGGTCATGGCTGTATTCTTTCTGTTCTGACCATGAACAAGCCTGGTTCCTACCTGTTGACTTTCTGTTGCAGAGAGATACATTCTTCCCCGGCACAGAGTGTACATGTTTCTTCTGCTTCCATAAGTTACCAGGTAGGAGAATCATATAGAGTCTGGACATTTTCCAGAGGCTACATCAGAAGGAGCCACAAGTATATCTTCTGCAGTTTTTTCTAGTCCTGGATCTCCAAATACATCTGAAGTCCCTGTCGTCACTACTGTCACATCTCAGAATTTCAAGAGCAGCTTGTGGGTTGGGAGGGTGGGCCAAGAATAAGGCTTTCCTCTCCCCATAAACCAACATTGAAGCTCTTGCTCTGGTTTTCCTGATCAAGCCACAGCTACCACTGGGGTTGAGAAGTGGCTTGAATAGATAATGTATTCTTTGTGTATTATTTATGGTATTACATCTATTTGTCTATCATCTATCTATCTATCTATCTATCTATCTAATATATATTTTATGTATCTATCTAACAGGCTTGACCTATTGCTGTTTAAAAACCTGGTTCTAGAAACCAATATTTGCAGCAATGGTTACTCGAAGTTTGGTGAAATATGGGGGGTGAAGCCTCAGTTTACGCGGGAAGGTGTTGGATTAAGACCTGCTCTACATGGGTTTAAGTCTTTGCTCCTTGATTCATTGGTTGTATATCCTTAGTTAAATCATTTAACATCGTTACATCATTACAACAGAGACATCTCTGCCATGTGATTTCACAGGGTCTTTAGGAAGATTAAATAATACATTTGAATGGCACTTATGATGGTGCTGAGTCCATACAAAATAATCAAATATTAGACATTATTTTACTAAATTATTATCTTGATACAGAAGAAAGCAAACCACTAAATGTATTCCTCCTGTTAGATGCTTCAACATAACGTATTGTATTCAGGCCAGGGAACAATTCTGAAGTTATGTCAAGTTATATTACCTTTCTTGAAGACTTGAAAACAGATTGAAAGGGATAGTGTGACTCATTCAGGTTCATAAGGTGAGTTAACACTTGAATTCAGATCTTTATGATGCCAAAGCTCACAACAGCCTTCCAACACGTGTATAATTGCCGTCCTCACTTTACAGACATTCTCAGACATTCATTGTTTATGAAATTTCCCCAAAGACCTAAGTAGCAAGTGGGGCAATCCGTTTTCAGTTAGGATGCTGCTGACTGAAAATCATACAGCTTAAAATAAAATGGATCGCGTGACTCAAAAACTGGCTTAAACAGTAAAATAAAAAAAAGTATCATTACATGGACCAGAAGTCTGGAAGTAGACTGTTTTGGAGGCCAGTTACCGAAGGACCCAGCAGCATTCAGCAGACCGTCTTTGTACTTGTCTCTGCAACCAGCATGGAGTCCGCTGATCCCATCATGGCTGCACGGAGGCTGCTCCAGGCTTCAGATCTCTGCTTGCACCAGAGACCAAGACTAGGAGGAATGCCCCTGTATCATGTTTCCTTTTAAGAGAAAGAATATTTTCCCCAAAGATTTTTCTCACGTTTTATGGCCAGTGTTAAGTCACATGCACATACCTCAAGAACAACCGGTAACATAAATAAAATGACTTGTATTGGCTTAGATAGACTCCTAAAGGTTTCACACACATCCTCCCCTTCCAGATCTTGGAGAAAAGAGGAAAAACAAAAAGGCAGCCATCACTATTAGTGGTCAGTAGTGAGTGCGTGTGCCTGAAATAAGGATTTGAACCAGGCGGTCTAGTTAAGCAGATTAATTATTATACCTGTTATTTTCTTACTGGCTGATGTGGTTTGAGGTCCCCAACATAACCTTCAGGTTCAGTCATCTGCTGGGAGGACTCACAGAACTCAGAAAAGCCATTATACTCACAGCTACACTTATTTCAGCAAAGACACAGACTGAAGTCAAGGAACGGAAGGGACTTTTAGGGCTGAGTCCAGGAGAGATCAAGAGAAAATACCCAGATGTCCTGTCCCTTCAGAGTTGCACAGACGGCACTTGCTTCTCCAGGCAATGACAAGTGACAAACATACATGCTGTATTGCCAACCAGGGACACTCAGTGAGCCTCGCCGTCCACAGTCATAAGTGGCCGCCCGTGTGGCTCTGTGTGGTCGGCGAGCACCACAGAGTTCATGCGGATACCATGTGGCCCTTCTTCCCACATAATCACATCGTCGGCACAGACTGCCTGCCATGGCCCGGAGCTCTAGTAAGCAAAGATACTTTTCTCAGGCAGGAGGATATTCCAAAGGCTTAGAGGTCACCTCCCAGGGCAGGTCAAGGACTGACCAATCTTTTAATATGCAGGTGAGGACAACCCAGCTCAGCTGCGTTCACTGCCCTGGTGATAGTGCCAGATGAGGACTACTTCTGGATGTTTTAAATAAGGGACGTGGACATCCATCATCATATTTCATACTGAATTCTCTTAAATTAGGATGATTCAATTCTGTATATTTTAAATAGTTTTGAATACACATGTCACTTTTCTTTGCTTCTGTGATCTTCATGATATTTTAAAGTGTGTAGCTGGTTACATGCTATGTATCAAGTGGATGTGTGACAGATAATATCTGGTGATTATAAAGCAAATGCATCTATGGTTCCCGGAAAGAGAGTAAATGTTCTGCATGGAATTTTCATTTTTGGTTTAAGGATAATCAAATATTTTCTGATTGACACACAATATACATCAATGGTGGGAAAATGTGTACCTTTACCATTTATTTGTTTAGTTAGGAAATATCAACAGACCTGCCAAAATGAGAATGGGTTGTAGTGGCTGAAATGAAGTATGCTTTTTGTGTGAATGTACAACCAGCTTGATTCTCCACTACATTTTGGTTCCACAACATTTGTTTTTGACTTCTGAATTGGACACTTGCATTTGCATCTGCCAGATTTTATTTGCATCATACAGGGGCAGAAACATTCATTCAGTGTCTCACCTCGCCTGGTTTACAAACTTGTCAGTCTGAAAGAAAACATGCCATTCCCGATAACACCTTTTACACAGTGCATCTCTGAGTCTTTCCCCTCCTGAGCCTCCAGGCTGAGTATTAAAAACTTGCTTGCCGGTGTTTATTTCACTGTCATTATAATTCCTGTTATACTCAATGTGAGCATTTTAAGTTGTGTTTGGTTTAGGTTTTGTGAGGAAAGTAGAGTTCGTGATACCTATTCTTTTCAAGAATTAAAATTTTTTTACATTTATTTATTTTTGAGAGACAGAGAGAGACAGAGCACAAGTGGGAGAGGGGCAGAGAAAGAAGGAGACACAGAATCAGAAGCAGGCTCCAGGCTCTGAGCCATCAGCACAGAGCCTGACGTGGGGCTCGAACTCACAGACTGTGAGATCATGAGCGGAGCCAAAGTCGGTTGCTTAACTGACTGAACCACCCAGGTGCCGGCATTATTTTCAAGAATTTATTAGTCGATAATTTCTTTAGTTAGAAAATTAGGGGGAAAATGCTGGGAAAAAGAGATGCCAGCAACTATTAGATAAATTAGTGAAGGGAGCCAACAGGGCACAGAGGCTAACCCTGGAGGTGCCCAGTACTAGGATAGTCACTAAGGAAGGGTAGCTCTCACGTGCGTTTTTCTTTTTCTTCTTGAAGTGGAATTTGTACTTTTACAATGATCATTATACTTTTTAAAGCCTGCCGCTTCCGTTTCATCCCCCACGCTTCTCTGAGAGCCTCCTTCCTGAAGCAGGATAGCAAACCGGAGTGCAGACTATAAAGAATATCACTGGCGTGAGACCCGGCTGTCCCTGCACCTGAAGAGGGGGAGCACATGGGAGGTGGACTTGATCAGAACAGCACAAGTACGCTGACACCGGGGCATGACAGCAGCTGCCATCACCTTCTTACTTAAGTGGTCATTTCCCGTTTTAAATATTACCGGGATGAATCATTAGAACGATGGTCCTTTTAAATTAGTTATTTTTAAAGAAATTCCTGTAATTCAGAATCTCCACTTTTATGCATTAAAACAACGCAACCTGTTTGGTCTAACCCATCAGCAACACCCACCGCAATCTGAAGTTTTTACCACTGCAGTTTTACAGAGATACATCTAGGAGCTTTTGGTAATTCTCTCAGTAATGAATAAATACATAAAAATGAAAAATATTGTATTAAAATAGAAATACCCAGGGATAGTCTTTAAGTTTTTTTGTTTTTTTGTTTTTTTGTTTTTTTACTCCGTGAGGGTAATGGGGAACAGAGGTTAGAAATAGAGGCCCAAGGAGCAGAACACGGTTCCAGCTGCCAAGATAAAAGGGTGTCCCCCACAAGCATGGCTGACCTAAGACTTGACCTTTCTGTAATACGATGATTCTAGCACCATATGGTGACAAGCTAGTACTAGAAATCATGGCTTCCCCCTTCATTGCCTAAGCATTTTTAATCTTGTGACAAACTTGGGGGTTTTTGTTAGTCTTCTCTACCAAGAACTTGAAAGAAAAGCCTTGCTAAATTTTCTGCTTGTAATAATAACAACCACAATGAGAAAATCTAAATAGAGAATAATCACGTTGTTGTATCCATAGTGGCACATCGACGGTGAGTTCACCCATGGTCATGGAATCAGTATCCTCTCTGTCCAGCCTGTAACTTGACGGCCACTCATTTGCAGTTGGGAAGGGCAGGAGGACAGCTCTCCAAGAGTGTTGGTCTATCAGGGATAAGCCAGATTATCTTGGGTGTGGAGGAAAATTCAAGTTTTAAAGATAGATTAAGTCCTTGTACGTAAGGCAGAAAAATCCCAATCCCCTTTAAGATCAATCCTCGGGGAAAATTATATACGCTCAAAAGCTGTACCTGGAACATTTTCCTGGAACAGCTAAATCCCTCCCTCCACACAGAGACTTTGGTTTTTCATTATTTGACCTGAATTAAGCTTGCTGAAATCCCCGGTGATCTCTAGTGTTGTCAAACCAATACACATGTTTTAATCTTCTATGTACTTGGCTTCTTCGCCTCATTGCAAACTGTTCACAACCTTTTCATCTTGGACATTCTCTTAGTCTGTTCCCCCGACACTACCTACTGCCTCCCTACCTGCTGCTTCTCAGCTGCTCGGCTGTTCCTCAGATCAGCCATCAGCTGGTCGGTAGTGTCGTTCTCCTCCGTGTGCTAGTCCCTGTACGGATTCTGGGGGTAGGGTGAGGAACAAGACCAAGCTCTGCTCCCACGGGACTCCCATGATGGAGAAAGGGTCCCAGATGCACGACTAATGAAGCTTGTGATGGTGTGAAGTGCTGTCCAGACACGAGAGAGACGGGGCGTGTGCAGGCCGTTACTTTAGCCGGGACGACCACGGAGGGCTTCTTGGGAAGGCAGACTGGGCGGGTCTCTGTGTGCCAACAAGGCGCTGATGGGAAAATGTGGCTGAAGGCCCAGCCCGTGGCTTGGATGGCTCAAGGGTAGGGCAGTGTCAGAACCCCATTCTGGATCACATCAGTGATCCCCGTGATTTTAAATACGCCATCTATGGTAAGGAATCCTGGGTTTTTGTAAGAGATCACTTCTGCCAGCCCGCACACACGCATGCATGTGCAGCTGACGTGTGCATGGGCTGTCTGTCGACACCTGAAGTGTAAGGGATCAACAACGGCTCAGCATTCCGGTCTTCATCTGCTCTCCTCTTACCTGCCCTTCCCCTGCACAGGAAGTGATAGCTCCTTCCATTCAGCTCTTCAAACGGGTAACTGTGTTTCCTTCCATCCTTATGACCAAACCACTCACAGAATCTTTGCCGTTTCCCCTCCAACACAATAAAAGCTGTCACCTGCTCCACGTCATTGTTTCTGTGCAAGCCTCCCCTATCTCTTGTCTGGACTCTGCGGACAGCTTCCTCCGTCTGTCTGCCTCTGCGTTTGACCTTCCCCATGCTAGTCCTCTAGGAGTAGCCGGTACCTGATTGCGCTAAATCAGACCTTGCCATTTTGTGGTTTCCCATCTGGTTCTGACCTCCTCTCCGTCACCAGTGATGTGGGCAACGTGGCCTTCTCGTTTCAGTTCTTTGAATGCTCCCATATCTTTCCTCCCTGGGGGCCCGATTTTGGCTGTTGACTTGCCGTGAGGGTTACAGCATCCACTCTGCCCCTTAGCTAACGGACACACAGCCTTCAAGTGTCCATCGAAATGCCATTGCCCTGCAGGGGCCAGCCTGATGCCACCCCGAATCCTGTGCTCCCTCTGTTCCCCCTAACTCTGTCTCTAACCGTATTCTGCCCTTTTCCTTCATGGCACCGATTCCAAGTTGTAACTGCAAATTGCTTTGGGTTTTTATTGTCTGGTGTTTATTTCATGAGGTTAAGCCTCCCAGAAGCTAACACAGAGCCTCCCATAAGGGGCGTTCAGCCGCTGTGCTGCTGAGTGGATGGCGGGCAGCTGCACAGAGTCGGCCACAGCTAACTTGCTTTTTCTATTTTCAAGTGTCCTCTCCATGGTGATTTTGATGACTGCAACCTATCAGAGAAATAATCATTTCAGTTGTTTGCTTCTTATGAATAGAAATGCACCGTGTCTTCAAAATATACGTTAACATGTCTTGCGGCTTTTAAATATAACACAATAGCACTACTGGAAACAGGGGCAAATGCCGTGGAAGCAAAATTTCAAACCCACTTACTTCTAAGTTGAAAGGTATGATTTCCTACACAACTAGTTTTATTTGAGTTCCGAGATGCTAAACCCCGCTAAACCCTGTGTTTCTGAATGGCAGTTCCTGTTACACTTCTTAGCCTTTGTTCCGCTATGCAGATAACCAACCTTCCTTCCTTCCTTCCTTCCTTCCTTCCTTCCTTCCTTCCTTCCTTCCTTCCTTCCTTCCTTCCTGTCTTTCTGTCTGTCTTTCTGTCTGTCTTTCTTTCTGTCTTTCTTTCTGTCTTTCTGTCTTTCCACTTTATGAAAAGTACGCGTTGCTTTCCATGTAATATTATTGTACCTGTATTCTTTCTGTGTCTCTCATGTGGTATTTTCTATCCCCCAATCTTTTATAAGTAAACTTAATGTTTTATCACATCCCTGGATGAAATTTCCCTGAGGATGGGAATCATGGAGACAGACTCATGGAATATGAGAGTTGAAAGAGCACACGGAAATAATGTAGCCTGAGGCGTTTATAGGGAAGGGGAGTGGAGCAAATACTGGCAGTAATATCATCTTTACTGGGCAGCTCCAAGCATGCTGCCTGCACCGTCCTTAAACTTGTACAATGACGTTGCATGGTAGGTATTTCCGATGAGGAAATGGAGTCTCCTAGAGGTTGAACAGCCAGCTCGCCCAAGGTCCTGCAGCCATTCTGAAAGCATCTGTCCTTAATCCCAGCTTGGCACTGGGACACCTTGAGAGCCACGTAGCTTTTCTGCACTCTCCAGAACTGAAAGATGAAGAACTGCACTATGTTATTTAATTTTTAATCACTGTTTTCCTCTGATTTTTCTAACACAAACCTTGTGTTTTTGAATCTGTATCCTCTAATTATGGTACCTTATCACTTTCCTTCATTTATCAGGCATTATATTTTGTCCTTTCTGGAGGAAAGATGTTGCCAAATTACCTTAAATGGTGTCTTTTCTACTTTCTACCAAAGTTCCATTTTCTAGGAACCAAAAAAAAGTTAATTAAGTGTATTCCCATGGTAGGTGCCGTTTAAAAAAGTGAAAATCCAATTCAGATTTCGGAGAAGATATTTCAGAATAAATATATTTGAATACACACACACACGCACACATCTACAGACAGTTCATCTTTTACGTTTCACATTACAACCACGTATCACTAAACACACACGTCTATATAATGGAGAACACGTCTGAATGTCACGTGGAATACATACATGAAAGAATACGTGAGAAAGAAAGTAAGACCGCTTCTCAATAAGATTCCTTTCAGAAAGCGTCTTCATGGTGCGACCTTTACCTTGATACCTGACTTGTGTTCTCCATGTTCCCCCCTCCCCTTTCTTCATAAGCAGCTCTCCTCTGTGGTGTGGATGATCCGTATCCACTCTGCCTTCCCTATCTTTGCCCACTCTGTCCCCTTGCCGGGGTGCCCTCTTCTCCAGTAGCCCCTGGGCTCCTCTTGTCGCACCTGTGTTCATCTACAACGTGAGCCTTGAAGTCCCTCAGGGACAGGCTGGAATTCTTGTTTTCTTCCTTTCCTTTTCACCCCCCGATTCATCCTTTCCTTTTTTTTTTCTTACATTTTTATTTATTTTTGAGAGAGAGAGAGAGAGACAGAACACAAGCAGGGGAGATGCAGAGAGAGAGAGGCAGAGAGAGAAGGAGACACAGAATCGAAGCAGGATCCAAGCTCTGAGCCGTGAGCACAGAGCCCGATGTAGGGCTCGAACCCACAAACCATGAGATCATGACCTGAGCCAAAGTCGGACGCTCAACCGACTGAGCCACCCAGGCTGCCCTCTTTTCCTTCTGATCCTTTCTCCCTTTCTTCCTCATTTTCTTCCTCTCTTTTGTTTCCCTTTTGTTACTTTATTTTTTAAGACTATTTTAGAGTGGTTTTAGGTGCACAGCAAAATTGAAAAGGAAGTACAGTGATGCCCTACATGCTTCCTAATCATGCGTGCACACACACCCACGCGCGCGCGCGCACACACACACACACACACACACACACACACTGTCAGCATCTCCACTAGAGTGGTTTTGTTCCGACTGACGAACCTTACATTGGCACACAGTTATCACCGAAAGTGTGCAGATTTCATTAGGGTTCACTCCTGGTGGTGTGCACTCTTTGGGTTTGGACATGTATCTATCATTAGGATGTCCTACGGAGTATTTTCACTGCCCTAAAAGTCCTCTGTGCTCTGCCTGTTCACCTTTCCCCCTCTCTGTCCCTGGCGACCACTGATTTTTTTTACTGCTTCGTTTTGCCTTGTTGAGAAAGTCATACAGTTGGGATTATATAGTGTGTTACCTTTTCAGATTGCCTTCTTTCCCTTAGAGATACGCACTTGACATTCTTCCATGTCTTTTCATGACTTTAACTTCTTTTTATCACTGAAAAGTTTTCCATTGTCTGGAAGGAAGTACTACAATTTATCAATTCACCTAAGGAAGGATATCTTGGTTGCTTCTGAGTTTTACAATGATCAATAAAGCTGCTATAAACATTCATGTGCAGGGTTTTGTAAGTCTTCAACTCTTTGGGGGTAAATACCAAGGCGTGTGATGTCTGGATCACGTGGTAAGAATGTGTTTAGTTTTGCAAGAAACCACCAAACTGCTGTCCAAAGTGGTCTTACCGTCCTGCCTTCCCACCTGTACTGAGACTCCCCGCTCCTCCATAGCCTTGCCTGCATTTAACGATGTCACGGTTCAGGATTTGGGCCACCTTTATCTTTAATAACTTAAAAAATTCTTAGATTCCTTTGGTTACCAGATACACTTAAGGGAGAGAATATTCTTGTACTAAAAGTAGAAAGCCAGAAACATGTATCTTTTCCAGGGGCTAGTTAATTTCTTGGTGTTGCTCTCACCTACTACGATGTGATGTACCAGGGCGTGTAGGCTTCTTGGTGCAGTGTTGCTCTGCTCAGCTCCACCAAGTGGGTGTATGTCTGCCTCCCTGCATTTGGATGCCTCCCTCAGCTTCCGCTGCACCCCCGGGGACTTCTGGCTTCACCAAAGTGGCAGGAGAGGGCTGCTGAAACACTGCATTTTTAAAAACACACCACTGCCTAGCTCTTTAGGTAGGAAATACTTATAAGGGACAATGTAGAATTACTGAGGTATTGATATTTTTTTCCCATCTGCCTCCTATTATACCTGAGCTTGTGGTGAAACCTAATGCATGCTGCCTGCCGAATGGCATTCTTCCAATGAGAACCTTCATCACTAACTGTCTCCTATCTTTTATACATCGAAGTTAAATTTCTCAAAAAAGTAAATGTTATAGGTCCAGATAAATTATTTTAAATTCAAATCTGTGAGTTGTGTCCGTGGAAGCATTACCTGACAAGGAAGGCAAGTAAGTTCATGGCTTTGAGTCCCCCAGAGAAAGGTGCGTGGTCTAGAAGACATGGAGAGGCAGATCTCTGCTTCATTTTTACATGCATCTTTCTCTGTTTATTTTTTTAAAAATTATTTTAATGTTTATTTATTTTTGAGAGAGAGAGAGACAGAGAGAGAGACAGAGACAGAGCTCGAGAGGGGAAGGGCCAGAGAGAGAGGGAGACACAGAATCCTAAGCAGGCTCCAGGCTCCCAGCTGTCATCACAGAGCCCAATGTGGGGCTCAAACTCATGAACCGCGAGATCATGACCAGAGCCAAAGTCGGACGCTTAACCGACTGAGCCACCCACGCACCCCATGTCTTTCTCTCTTTAAAGAAAGAACCTATTTTCATTGTACGATAATGCAACTATATAAATACATACAGCCAACATTTACAAGTTACCTGTACAACTTAAAATAATTATTAAGTTATAAGGGTAGACATTTCATGACTAGAGAGGTTTACAAGTCAGCAAACGAAGGTTAGGTATTAAGGGAGTACATTCATGAACTTGTCCACACTTTTTTCTATTTTGTTTCCATAAAAACAAAACTACACCACATACTCTGTTTTATGATCTGCTCTTGGGGCGCCTTGGGGGCTCGCTTGATTAAGTGTCCGACTCTTGATTTCAGCTCAGGTCACGATCCCAGGGTTGTGGGATCAGACTCTGCGTCCAGCTCTGCGCTGACAGTGTGGAGCCTGCTTGGGATTCTCTCCCTCTCTCTCTGACCCTTCCCCACTTGCGCACGCGCGCTCTCTCTCTCTCTCTCTCTCTCTGAAAATAAATAAATAAACACTGGAATATATATTTAATATATAAAATATATATGATCTGATTTTTATGTTAAAGATATTTAGAGTTATTTACATGGGTATTAATACTGGAAGTATAATGTTTATAAGGTCAAGTATTTGTGAAGTGCACATAAGTTATGTTCATTTTTAAAAACCTTTGTCCATAGGAGCACCTGGGTGGCTCAGTTGTTTAATCATCTGGGACTTCAGCTCAGGTCATGATCTCGTGGTTTGTGGGTTTGAGCCCCGCATTGGGCTCTGTGCTGACAGCGTGGGGCCTGCTAAGGATTCTCTCTCTCCCTCCCCCTGCCCCTCCCCTCTCTCTCTAATACATACATACATAAAGAATTTTTTCCTGATAAATGAATTCAGTAAAGTTGCAGGATACAAAATCAACATATGGAAATCTGTTGCATTTCTATATACCAATAATGAAACAGCAGAAAGAGAAATTTAAAAAATCCCATTTACGATTGTACCATAAATAATAAAATATCTAGGAATAAACCCAACCCAAAGAGGTTAAAGACCTGTACTCTGAAAACTACATAACACTGATGAAAGGGGGCACCTGGGTGGTTTAGTGAGTTAAGCATCCAACTTTGGCTCAGGTCATGATTTCATGGTTCCTGAGTTCGAGCCCCACAGCAGGCTCTGAGCTGACAGCTCAGAGCCTGAAGCCTGCTTCACATTCTCTGTCTCTGTCTCTCTCTGCCCCTCCTGCCCATGCTCTGTCTCTCAAAAAACGTTAAAAATTTTCTTTCAATTAAACAAATTTTTAAAAAACATAAAAAATAAAAACCTTTGTCCATAAATGAATATTATCTCCTCAAAACCTCCTCCTTAGCCAAGTATATAAAAAAAATGAATTAATGTAGTAAGAACAATGTAGGTCTTGAAAGCAGAAACTCTGATACATGTATCAGCTAAACAAATAGGATATACTAACTACTCTCCCAACCCCACTTTCCTGTTTGTCAAATGTAGTAACTTCCTTGCAGAGATTTTGTGAGGATTGAATTATGTAACGTGTAAAAGTACCTGCCACAGTACATCACATGCTTTGATTCCTCTCCTTGCTATGATCCCTTTCCTTACACAAATTAAATTTTATGTATTTTTGTTGGAATACATTTATTAATGTTATATTATTCATTAATATTTATATTTAATAATATTAGAATATTAATATTAGATTCTTACCCTTTTCATATTTACATGTCTATAACTTCTTGATATATTCAGTTGAGACCATGGAAAGAAAAAATCGTAGCCAGGCTACAAGTAACCTACAAAGTTTTTTCACTGGTTTTTAAGATCTAAGAAGTCATGACCAGAGGTGATAGGCCATTATTACTTTAAATACATGTAACTTAATAATTCATAACTTGAAAAATGGAGACATTATACACATACTATATCAGAGTCGGGATTATTATTTCTCCCACGTATTTACACCTTTGGATTTTCAAAATGACCATCACCATGCTGTAAGAAATGTACTTTACGATAGTCAAAAATTGCATTCCTCTGGATTACACGTTTGCAGAACATCTGAATAATGTACAGAGTGAAATTACCCATACGGATATGCTGAGATAAGGAGAGTTTTCAGAGTGACCAAGCAATTTGATTTATTGATACATTAATACAGACATTATTGATACATCATTATAATGTTGAACTATGTGTATCACATAAATTCTCAGAGAACTTAACATTTCTGCCATCTTCAAATAGTTTTAGTCTGTCTCTTATATAGTATTACTGTAAACAAATATTAATAAATGTATATTATAAAAATATGTGTGATAGACAAACCATTTGTATTAAATAACACTGGTTTATTAATATTATACATTTAAAGATATTTTATATAAGCAAATATATAGTTATATATCTGAATATTTATATCTATTTACTGTAAAATTTAAGTTATTTAATATCTTATATGAATACATGTGAAATACATATATAAGTGATAAATATATATACGTCAAATATATGAAACACGTTTATAGAAGTTACATTTACTGTGTTAGAATGCCTTTAAATATAAATTTCTGAAATCACTTACAAACTATCTGAGAAAGAAATTTTCTATGGGTACTCATCCCTCAGATATCTATTTTTTATTTTTGAGATGTAAAAATTAACAACTAAACTTTTATGATGTAGATAAATTATCTTTCGTATGAAGTATCAAAATGTGTATTGTAATATAAATTTACAATAATTTCATATATATGTATATATATATTACATACATATATGCCTGAATCAATTATAGTATACACTGACTTTGAGATTTTTCCCCTTTCTTCTCATATCTCAAGGTTATGCAAAGTAACACACATCCTATGCAAAGTACCATAAACTGGCCTCATCAGATGTTGGTTTTACTGTTAGAAGACCATGTATAATTAGGTGCGCTGTGACATACCTTTGAGAAGCCCTAAACATTTTCAAGAATCCTAAGTCCAGCGTCCTTGAATTTGCAGGAGACTGAAGCAGAAGTTACAGGCTATAAGACCTCAACCTGAGGCTGCTTCGTCCCTGAGTGATGGTCATCCTGCATCTGTGGGAGCCAGGACAGGTGCACAGAGGCATCTCTGGTGCCTGCCCATGTACATCCAAGTGCCGGAAGATGGGAGGAGTCAGGCCTGTAGGCTCTGGCATAAATTTCCATGCTGCTGATTTTGTAGAGGTCATTGAGACTGGTTTTATACTAGCATATTCTTATTTTTCATTTTATTTGAGTACTGAATAAATATCTTGGTTTAATTTGAAGATACATAAGGAAAGTACTCCCACTTTGAACATTTGCTGCCATAGTAATTTTAGCAGTTGGAAGGGTAATTACTCATATCATAGCTCTTCTAAGAACTTCTTGTTTTCTCCCCTGGCAGAAAAACAATCTAGAAGAGGCAATGTTAAAGAAAAAAATAAGTCTTAATAGTGAGAGAATTTGGAGTGTTTAAAAATTTTTTTTTTCAACATTTATTTATTTTTGGGACAGAGAGAGACAGAGCATGAACGGGGGAGGGGCAGAGACAGAGGGAGACACAGAATCGGAAACAGGCTCCAGGCTCTGAGCCATCAGCCCAGAGCCTGACGCGGGGCTCGAACTCACGGACCTCGAGATCGTGACCTGGCTGAAGTCAGACGCTTAACCGACTGCGCCACCCAGGCGCCCCAAAAATGACCTGGACCATACGATCGCTGCAGATAGTGTTCGAATAATGTTAGAAAGACGGGAGGTTTTCAGTGACAGCCAGATCATCCTTATTTGTTGTGCGGTTGAGAACCATTAACATTTTTGAAAGTTCCTCGATAATGTTTTTATTACTATATAATATTTTATTACGTAAGAAGCTAAACTATATTTTATTTTTAAATGTTTACTTGTTTATTTTGAGAGAGAGAAAGAGAGTGTGCGTGGGGGAGGGGCAGAGAGAGGGGGAGAGAGAGAGAATCCCCGTCAGGCTCTGCTCTGTCAGCACTGTCAGAGCCCGGATGCAGGGCTCGATCCTATGAACTGCAAGATCATGGCCTGAGCCAAAATCGGGAGTTGGATGCTTGACTGACTGAGCCACACAGGTGCCCCTAAAATCCCTTTGAAAAATAAGTTCCTGTAAGCTAAGAGCTTGATTTAGGAATAGGCAATAGAACTGGAAATAAGAACATGGCAAACTTAGATCTAAAAGTCATGATGGTGGGCATTCGATTACTAGTGTTTTAAAAGTCGGCAAATTAATGCAGTGAGAAAAGAGAGAGAGTCCAGACAAAATGTCTGGCATTATATTAAAGGAAGCATTTGACAAATATAGCTCACACAAGGGGCTTCATGTTCTGTGATTCTGTTGCATAAGAGGTGTTTCCTTGATGATTTAACCTGAGGTCCAAAAAGTACAGATCGAAGCAAGATGTGTTGATAAGTTACTTCTTTGCCAACCCTCCCTTTCAAACCCTAGTGTTGCACTAGTGATAAGACTTCTTCATTCAGATATCATCAATTTGTGTTTTACTTGTCAGTATTTATTTGTGTACTGTTCTGGGATCGGACCAACTGCTGGCAAAGACTGTAAATGTTCATCAGAAACAGAGAAAAGTTACCTTTAATTCTGGTATGCATGTGAAAATATCCCATGTGATACTCAACAAAGTAAGAATAATTCTGTTAGAGCTAAATGAAAGAAATTAGTACAATAGCAAAATGTTGTGGAGGTTTACATTTAGTTAAGTTAGTGGTTTGGTGTTTTGTTTCGTTTTGTTTTAGGAAGAAACAACAGGAATAAGTTTTATTCTTGCCAAGATAAAATTTACAAATCAAAAAGAGGAAATGCATTGGAAAGTAGGCATTGCTTTGCATTTCAGTAAAGAAATACTGAGTCTGTTAAATGTGGAAGGAACAAATGTCAGTGTTGACTTGTTCCACACTGATTTATGGCAGGAAAGTCTGAAGTTTACAGTACCCCCCAAACACACATGCATGGCATGGGGTGTGTATCATCGAAAGGTCATTGACAGAGGGAAATATTGCTACCAAGGAATTTCAACCAGAATGTGTTCTGTATAACAACATATTTTGTTGTTATGGAACTAAAACCATGTCACCTCTCCGAAGGTGTAAAATGGTTAGAATTAGTCTCAAAATTGATCCATCTGAAACATATGGAAATAAGTATCAAAAATAAAAATGTGTTATAATAGATCATAGGAGCAATGTCACTAAAAAGTCGGATTTTCTTTAAGTGGCTCTTATTTTGGACTGTTTATTCCAAAGGCTTACAAACTAAATTTTAACTCAAAAGATGGCACTTTACATGAAGATTTGAATCTTCAAGCCAATCCGTAGCTCTGGTGCTCTAGAGGTGGCTTAGGGCCTCGCGTGGAAAGCGAGTCTGGTCTTTTTACTGCAGGAAGATTGCCACCAGATGGTATTGGAGCTAGAGCCTCATGGCTCAAAGCATATGGTTCCACATATGTAAGATTGGGAGTATAAATGAAAACACCTTTCTTACTCCACCTTTTGGTGCTTGGTAACTTTTCATTAGAAATGGAATTTTATTATGAAGAATCTTTTAACATTATTATTATTTTTTTTTTAATTTTCTTTTTTTTTTTAATTTTTTTTTCAACATTTATTTATTTTTGGGACAGAGAGAGACAGAGCATGAACGGGGGAGGGGCAGAGAGAGAGGGAGACACAGAATCGGAAACAGGTTCCAGGCTCTGAGCCATCAGCCCAGAGCCTGACGCGGGGCTCGAACTCACGGACTGAGAGATTGTGACCTGGCTGAAGTCGGATGCTTAACCGACTGCACCACCCAGGCGCCCCTAACATTATTTTTTAAAGGCCTTGGTTTAAGTTACAAAGCCCTTAATAAATACGATGTCTCAGTAACTTATTGCAGGAAGTGTAGGGAAAGGAACCTGGATTCTGGAATCTATCAGGTTCCAACTCTGGCCCCGGTTTTCTTTCCTATAAAATGGGTTTAATATTATCACCTCATGGAACGGCTGTATGGATTCAGTCTAAAGAACTCTGTAGGGGCACCTGGGTAGCTCAGTCAGTGAAGCACGCTAGTCTTGATTTTGGCTCAGGTCATGATCCCAGGGTCATGAGACTGAGCTCCCTGTTGGGTTTAAGCCTCTGCTCAGCGTGGAGCCTATTTAAGAGTCTCTCCTTCTGTCACTCTGCCCCTCTCCTCTGCTCATGCGCACGAGCTCTCTATGTGTGTGTGTAAATGACAGCTGGAGTTTCCAGCTTTAAATTTAAATTATTAAATTTAATTAAATTCCAGATTTAAATTTAAATCATCCTCATCATTATTATTCTTAGTGTTTTCTTTCTGCTTGTTTCTATTTCAGTAATTGTAATTCTGGTCTCCACTGAATTATTTGTCTCTGTTTTCTTTAATAATAGAGGTAGTTGTTTATATTTCTTTTGTATTAGTTACTTTTATCTCTATAGCACTGGTCTTGCTGTATAGCTTGCTGCAAATAATTCATGTTGAATTTTAATTGACAGTCACAAGGCATGTCCTCAAAGAGCAGGATAATATGGTAGGAAAAACATCTTCCTGTTACTGAACATAGTTCATAGGAGTCTTCATATTGTGAACCGAGATACTTTGAAAAAGGCATTTAAGTATATATACATCCATATAATTTGCACATTTTAAATCAAAATTCATTAGAAGTCTTTTACAAACTGCCTAATTTGTATCTGTTCATCCATTTGCATAATTTTACATCTTGCTTTGGTATTAGTTAATGATGGGTGATGAGTCTACCCATTGGATATTTCCAGTTTTGATTTTTATCTCCAAGGTTTTGACTAAAGTTTAATATATTTATTAATATCTGTGGCATGTGTCCCAGGAGATTTGAAAAGATGTAATTCAACAAAATTAGAGTTAAAATGATATTAAACCAAGTAATTCCTCTCTTTTGAAAATGTGTCTCCAAGGCACTGGGGAACCTGCTTGAAGCAGATTGAGCTCCATGACTCTTTCCAGCTTTAAAGCTTCAGTTTTTCGAGAAATTAATTGGTCATGATGTTGATGGGTAGGTAGTTGGGATTTATGGAGCTTATTGTTTACTTGTACATAACCTGTTTGTCACCATGTCTTTGCTGTCGTTATCCCATTAAAAACCTATTTTTGTTTCGGGAAATCAGCCATATTTTACATTTAGTCCCTCATCACTTTTCTGTTATCTTCTGCCATCTGCAAACCATTCGGGCTTGTCTAATTTATTCTGTGCTCTCACAGAATTCCAAGTAAGTAACCTTTCTTGAATAAATAAGTGACTTTGACATTATCTTTAAAAAGACCCAGAGTGTTTTGATCTGACTTGGATGGGTACTTCCAATTTCTCTCATTTCTTTTTATTACTACTCCACGGGAGAAAAACAGAAAAAGAGGAGATAGAAGGAGACCTCTTTTAAGCATTTATGTTACATTTTAGAGCAGTCTGTTATTCTAGGATAGTGAAATAAGAGCCACACTAAAGCAGACCAGTTCTGATAAAAACAGTGATGGCCATTTACCTTAATGAGCTATTTTCATATGACACAGCAGTGACCATTGTGCTCTGGGGTATATAAGATGTTTCTAAGTGATGATGACAGAAAAAAAAAAAAAACCATGGTGCAAATAATACTCTGCACTGAAGTTTGAGATTATTAAAACTAGAGTCTCTTTGAGAGACTTATTAGTAGACCGCTGCCTACTGCCTGGGGACTCTGCCCTAGCACATGATATAGACTCTGAAGCCATGGGGCTGAAGATAAAAGTAGTGAAGTCAGTCCCCCTTCTCTGTAAGGGATACATTCTCACACTCCCAGTTAATGTCTGAAATCATGATCGGTGCCGAACCCCATATATGCTGCATTACGTCCTAAACATACATAGCAATGGTAAAGTCTAATTTTATAAATTAGGCACAGTAATAGACTAACAACAATTACTACTGATAAAATAGAACAATTATAACAATATACTGTAATAAAAGCTATGTGAGGGGCGCCTGGGTGGCGCAGTCGGTTAAGCGTCCGACTTCAGCCAGGTCACGATCTCGTGGTCCATGAGTTGGAGCCCCGCGTCGGGCTCTGGGCTGATGGCTCGGAGCCTGGAGCCTGTTTCCGATTCTGTGTCTCCCTCTCTGTCTGCCCCTCCCCCGTTCATGCTCTGTCTCTCTCTGTCCCCCCAAAAAATAAATAAACGTTGAAAAAAAAAATTAAAAAAAAAAAGCTGTGTGAATGTCTCTCTCTCTCTCTCTCCCTCCCTCCCCCCCCAAAATATCTTACTGTCCTGTATTTACCATTCTTGTGATGATGTGAAGATGATAATAAAATGCCTATCCGATCAGATGAAATGAGGCGAGTGTCATAGGTGTTGTGACATAGCTTGAGGCTTTAAATCATCTGCTTCTGGACCATGGTTGGCCCAGGTAACTAGAACAATAGAAAGTGAAACGTGGATAAAGGGGACTACTCTAGAACCGGCAGACTGATAGAAGTTGATGTGCTGATAGGTCACAGATTTATAACTTGCTGGAATACACACACATACACACCCAGTGGTAAGATACACAGAACATAAAATTTACCATTTTAACTATTGTTAGGTGTACAGTTTTGTGGCGTTGTGTACATTCGCATTGTTGTCCATCCATCATCACCATGATGACCTCCAGATCACCAGACCTCCAGAAAAATTTCATCTTCCCTCCTGAAACTCTGTACATGTGAAAGAAAAATTCCCCAGGCCGTTCTCCTGGAGCTTTGGAAAACCACTGTTCTACCTCCTGGCCTTGTGAATTAGACAACCTCTTGCTCCCAGCTGCTGTGTGTCCTTGGTTGTAAAGTGAATCTCTTGTAGACAGCATATAGTTGTATCCTGGTTTGTTTCGGTTTATCCATTCTGCCAATCTGTGTCTTTTGATGGGGAATATATTAGTCAGCTAGAGCTGCCGTAAAAGAGTACCACAAATTGAGTGACTAAACCAACAGAAACGGATTTCCTCACCGTTCTAGAGGCTAGACGTTCAAGATGAAGGTGTTGGTGGGGCGGTTCTTCCGAGGCTCCTTTCCTTGACTTGTAGATGGCTGTGTTCTCCCTGTGTCTTTGCAAGGTCATCCCTCTGTGGGTGTCTGTGTCCTAATCCTCTACTTATGGGGTCACCACTCATACCATAATAGGGCCACCCTAATGACCTTATTGTAACTTACCTCTTCAAAAATCCTCTCTCCAAATGCAGCCACATTCTTAAAGACTGAGGGTAGGGCTTCAACTTGTGAATTTTAAGGGGACACAAATTCAGCCAAAACATGGAGCTGATTACACGTAAAGAAAGTACTGATTGAGGGATGCCTGGGTGGCTCAGTCAGTTAAGCATCCGACTTCGGCTCAGGTCATGATCTCATGGTTTGTGAGTTTGAGCCTCAGGTCAGGCTCTGTGGACAGCTTGGAGCCTGGCGCCTGCTTCGGATTCTGTCTCTCTGTCTCTCTGTCTCTCTCTCTTTCTCTGCCCCTCCTTCGCTTGTGTTCTCTCTCTCTCTCTCTCTCTCTCAAAAATAAAAACAAAAGAAAGTACTGATTGGAAGACGCTTATTTTGACCGTTTTTATTTGTTTCCTGCATGTCTTACAGCCTTTTTTTTGTCCCTCATTTCTCCTATTACTGTCTTCCTTTGGTTTAGTTGATGTTTGGTAGTGACCTATTAGGATCCCAATCTCAGTTCCTGTTGTGCATATTCCATAGGTACTTTCTTTGAGGTTGCCATGAAGATTACACATAAGATCCCAAAATTATGACAATCTGTCTTAGAATGATACCAACTTAACTTCAACCACATACAAAACTGTGTTCCTTCACTCTGCCCTCACCACCACTTCATGCTATTGATGTCACAGATTGTATCTCTATTTATTGTGTATCTATTAACACAGACTTGCAATATTTTTATGCTTTTGTTTTTTTTTTAATATGAAATTTATTGTCAAATTGGTTTCCATACAACACCCAGTGCTCATCCCAGCAGGTGCCCTCCTCAATGCCCATCACCCACCCTCCCCTCCCTCCTACCCCCCATCAACCCTCAGTTTATTCTCAGTCTTTAAGAGTCTCTTATGGTTGGCCTCCCTCCCTCTCTTTTTGTTTCCCTTCCCCTCCCCCCGTGGTCTTCTGTTAGGTATGTTTTCACTCTCATGTGGATCCTGCTTTTGTCTTTTAAATCATGTAGAAAATTTTAAAAATGGAGTTTCAAACCAAAATTACATAATAGAGTTTTTAAAAAAGATTTCTGTCTATAATTCCTTTTACAAGAGAACTTTTGTGTTTTCATCTTGTTTTGAGTTATTGTCTAGTGCCCTGTCATTTCAATTTGTAGGACTCCATTTAATGTTTCTTATAGGGCCGATCTATTAGTAATGAATTCTCTCTGCTTTTTTAGTTTGCTTTTCTTTTGGTCTGTTTATGCCTTAATTTTCCCTTTATTGTGGGGGAAGGTTTTGCAGGATAGAGAATTTTCAGTTAACATGAGCTTTTCTTTCAGCCCTTAAATATTTCACGTAATGTCTTTTGTCCCACGGGGTTTCTGCTGAGAAACCTGATGGTTTTATTGGGGATCTTATTTGTGATGGGGTGCTTTTCTCTTTCTGCTTTCAACATTTGTTGTTTTTGTCTCTTGACAGTTTGAGTATGTGTCTCATTGTGGGTTGCATTGACTTTATCCTACTTGGAGTGTGTTTAGCTCCTTGGATTTGTATATTTACATCTTTACTCAAATGTGAGAAGCATTCAGACATTATACAAATTCATGTTTCAGACAGTTGTGTTATAGTCTTCGTCTGGTAAGCCTGATGGATGTGTTTCTTCAGGGAGTGTTTCTGGAGACTAATTTCATTCCTTTGAATTGGGCACATCTTTCTATTTTTGTATCACTTGTGATCTTTGTGAAAAAATGTTCACCTGAAATAAACAGTTTCCTCTCCCAGTTTTTGCAGAATGGTGTGGAAGACCTTTATAAATTAGTGGGCCCCTGAGCCATAGGATTAGCCTGGCACGAAGATTTGAGGTCTTCTCAGGTCTCTTCTGGGAATGTGTGCCGTCTGGGTCTGTGCGTATGCTTTTCCAGACCCCCATCCAGCTGCTTTCTGATATGTTACTACCCCAAAGAGCCTCACTCCAGCTCCTTCCCGGGATCTTAGATGTTCTGTTGTAACTTCCTGGCCCCAGATACCTACATGGCTGCAGCCCCTTCGCACTTCACAAATGCAGCAGTCCACCAGCGCCTTCCGTGGCTTCTGGCTGCTTTTCCCCATATGAGCTCCAAGGCAGGCGAGACAAAAACCGGTCTCTCATGCAGCCCACAGGCCAGAATTTGCAAACAAGCTTCTTTTTGCTTCTCCACCCTCGGCGAGGAAACCAGGAATGAGGTCAGGAACGAAGGTGCGAAGCAAGGCATGTTAAAACCTCAAGAATTCTCCTACCCTCATGGATGTGGCTTTTCCTCATTGGGCATTTGCTTGACTGCTGTTGACTTCTGACTGGTATCCAGAGTTCCTACAAAGTTATTTTATTTCGTCTGTAGTTTTTATTTGATGTTTCCGTGGTGGGGTGAGGGCCTGCAACTTCCTGTTCCACCATCTTACTGATGCCACTGCCTTTCTTGCTGGATCATTTTTAAATGATAGTGAGAAAAACAAATATTTAAATACGAAAGAAGATTTCAGAGGTGAATCCATTTCTCACACCCCACTGCAAAATGAGTATTAGATGATTTAAAAATCTCAATTAAAACCTGTAAGAAATGAAGATTATTTTGGAATGATGAAGTGCTTCCTAAGAATAAATTTATTTAAAATATTTTAGTAAGATTTGTACTTAATGAGGGATTACGTCCATATTCCAGTTTCATTCTAACTTAGCAATGGAAACTGAACCTTGCTGTGATTATTGTCATTTTTATGCACAGTTTTAATACTATTCTTAAGGATTTCAGTATCTACCTAGATATATTTTTTCTCATGGAATCACTTAAAGTATATTGGAGAAAAAAATATATAAATCTATTATATATAGTTAATATTTTATATGTATTATAAATATGATCTGAACATACATATTATAGATATAGATATAGATAAGTAATGAAACAATCTATTTAAATGGGTTTAAGCTGTAGGAAACACGAGTTACCCAACAGGATGTTAAGGTAGGGTAGGTTCCTGAGTTGGCAAATTTTCTGTCTCAACTATGATATCAAGGGTCCAGGTACTTGGTATATATATATTCTCCTCCATTTATGATATACCCTCCATTCTTGGAACATAGCAATATGGCACCAACAATTCCACATTCGAAATCCAGACACAGAAAGATCCAGAATAAAAACAGAGATGGTCTTTGTTGGCTCACTAGAGTGTCTTCCCAGTGGCACAGCTCCAGACTTTCCCTCATGTCTCACTACACAGAATTGAGTCACAAGCCCCCTGTTGAGCAAATTTCTGGAAAGAAAGAAGGAATTGCCTCGGCTGGATTAGACAACTTAGATAGGGTGGGGTGGGTGTTGGAGTGGCAGCTACTCTATCCACTAAGCAAGTGCGTCCTTTAAAAACTATTATGTGATTGTACAGCATCCCAGTAGGAGGAAGGCTCCTCATGGAACACATTCAGAAAATACATCAGCATGTTTGTAAAAGAAGAATGATACTCTTTTTTTTTAGTCCAATGATAAACATGTTCAATGTTTAAACATAATAGGTAATTTTATTTAAATTATGTCTCGTCTGGGCATTAACAAATAATTAGTGTCTTCACTTCATCTGTGGAGAGTGGATGAAGGCTTTCTTCTATATAAACTGTGGCATTTTACCATTCTGTTCTTTTTGTCCCATCATGCTATTAGTTGTGACCTATTGTAAAGTTGAACATAAGGAGAAAATGTATTTCTTAAAATTAAATTTTGACCACGTCAATAGAAGAAGGGCTCAGACTAAAGAATGTTGGCATCCTTTCACTGGATAAGAAGTCTTTATTTTTCAGACATAAGAATAAAGATGTATTTTAATATATCTAACATGTCTTAATTCTAAAATAAATCGCATTTTTAAAGTCATGGTCTAAGAACCAAGCCTGCCTAACGTAAATTTATTCTCTGAGGATTTCCCCAACAGCTAACCAAATTTACAAGAATGTTTCTCTCTATTATAGTGAGTCAAGGAGGCGTTGCGTTGGTCTCTGACATGTGTCCAGATCCCGGGATTCCGGAAAATGGAAGAAGAGCAGGTTCCGACTTCAGGTAGGAGATACAGAAGTTATTTGAAAAGCATGTGATTTTCTAAAATATATGTAATTTCAACTTGTTGTCCTTAACTCTGATGTCCTTTTGATTTAAAGATACAACTTCTCAATTATTACGGGGCTCCTATATGTAAGGCATACTGTGTAAAAATCTAAGACAGACTGTGTTTAAAACTTCCACGTGGTGTAGAGTTGATGCCTTTCACTATATGAGCAAGTATTAAATATTTAACCCTAAATGAATATAATCAAAATTTGTCTCAAGGGTTTTTTTTTTCCTCCGGTTTTTCATTAATTACCATCTCCTATTCTAATGCATTTTGGTTAATGTTTAAAAAAATACATGGGGCAAAAATTTAACTATAGCCTCATAATTATTTCATTCAATTTTTAGAATAATGAATGAATGTAAGTGGCAGTCAATGCAATTTATTTCAGAAAATGTTATGATTCTCTTTACTAGGATCGTGATGAGCTAGAGACTACTTTCCAGTTGTGACATTATTAATGTAGTGGTGATTGTAATAGTGTATTATAATTATAATGCCATTTATATTTATAATGATTACAATATCATTTCTTTGCATTTTGGAATTCCTTCCCATTAGTTCCAGAAATGTTTGCCAGTTTACAAGATGGATACACATACTGGGAGTAAGCTTCAAAATAAAGAATAAAGGGGGTTGGGAAAAGTGCTTTCCTCCCTTAAAATGTCACCATTTTTGACAGGGAAACAATAAAGATCCGTGTAGAGAGCTTGGGCTACCACAGTAAGAGGAAACTGAAACAGAGTCGTTGTGCCACTAGAGAAGGAAGAAGGAATATTCCTCAGTGAAGCTGGAGTAGCAATGGCCATTTGGGGAAATTTTATTTAATTTTAATTATTTACTGATGTATAGTTAACAAGAGTGTTGTATTAGTTTCAAGTGTGCAGTATACTAGTTCACTGATGTTACACATTTCTCAGTACTCCTCAAGATGAGTGGATTCTTGACCCCTTTGTCTGTCTCACCCCTCACTCCCCCGCCTCCGTTCTGGTAACCAACAGCTCTCTTGGTTTCTAAGAGTCTCTTTTTTTGTCTCTCTGTTTCTTTCGTTTCCTAAATTCCACATATGAGTGAAAAAGACAAGTAGCGATAGTAATTTTGAAAAGGTTAGAGAAAGAATAAAATTGTCTACAGGCTGGCTGTAATAAGGTTGGTATAATTATAGACACATATACATTTTTTTCCATGAAAAGGAAACAGAGAAAATACACACGATAACAAAATGCGTTTGACTTCCTAGCGGTGTCCGCCTTGTTTGAAGTGGACGGGAGATCATGTGGTTTACAGGTTAAAGATACAAAGTTTGAGTGTAGCTAGGGGAGCTGGTGTTTCAGTTCAAGTTCCTTTGAAGCAGAGCCTGAGACAGGATTCTTCTTCGAGTGATTTTTTTTTGTTTGGAAAAGCGCTCTTTGGAGAAGGGCAATGGGGGGGACAAGGGGGGCAGAGTGAAAAGCTAAGACGCAGGCTGGTTCTCGCTGCTGAGGAGCTTCAGTCCGAACCCACAGGGACTCTCAGGGGACGGGTCACATTGACCAGCTGGCTCCCCCTCCGGTACCCACCCTCCCTGGCTGCCCATTATTGGCTTCCTTCGTTTGGCTCAAGGAGGTTCTCCAGAGCACGGCTTGGTTGTGGGTATCTGTGAGCGCTCTCAGTGGGTTCCCTGACAGAGACAGGTGCTGGCTTCCACCAGCAGATACAATAGCAGTCAGCCGAAGGCACCAGGAATTCTCTTTTGCAAAGCAAGCAGATACACGAAATGTATACATTCTTGCTGGAATCCGTAGAGCTTTGTATGTTTTGAATTCCTTCCTTATCTCAAAAGTGACCTCCTCCACTTGCCCCTTCCCCATTTCACCCTGGAAAAAATGTTCTCCTTGCCTCACTCCCAGAGAACTGTACATGCTCGCCCACGATTCTTCATTATTGTTCACGTGTCCGTTTTCCCCATCCAGCTCACGCTTCTCCATTGCAGGGATGGTGTTTTATTCACTCCGCCTTCCTCAGGGACTGAAATGGTGCCTGACCCACGGGCACTTGCGGTATTATTCAAGTGCCCCTTGCGTGTGAGGGAGATTGTCCATCCAGCACTCTGTCATCCCTGAAAATCTTTGCAGGGATCTGGGAACTTCCTTGGTCTGTTTTGGAATAGCTCTGTTTTAAAACATGATGAGTTAAATGCTGTCTGACAATGCCAAGTTCAAATTGTATGTTATGGTAAAAGGAACTAGAGAAACTTCTTTTCTTTTTTAATTTTTTAAAAATTTTTATTTATTTTTGAGACAGAGAGAGACAGAACATGAGCAGGGGAGGGGCAGAGAGAGAGGGAGACACAGGATCCGAAGCAGGCTCCAGGCTCTCAGCTGTCAGCACAGAGCCTGACGCAGGGCTCGAACTCACAAACTGTGAGATCGTGACTTGAGCCAAAGTCGGACGCTCAACCGACTGAGCCACCCAGGCGCCCCAGAGAAACTTCTTAATCTCCAAAAGTTGACAAGGAGCTCAGAGACGTCCAGGGCCAGTATCGGTTCAGCACATCTATGTGTGCCATCTATGGACAAAATCACACATCTATGTGTGTGTGTGTGTGTGTGTGTGTGTGTGTGTGTGTGTGTGTGCGCGCGCGCGCGCAAAACTGTGATAGTCCAGGGGCACCTGGGTGGCTCAGTGGGTTAAGTGTCCGACTTCGGCTCAGGTCATGATCTCACGGTCCGTGAGTTCGAGCCCCGCGTCGGGCCCTGTGCTAACAGCTCAGAGCCTGGAGCCTGTTTCAGATTCTGTGTCTCCCTCTCTCTCTGCCCCTCCCCCGCTCATGCTCTGCCTCTCTCTGTCTCAAAAATAAATAAACTTTAAAAAAAATTAAAAAAACTGTGATAATCCAGTTGTAGTAGCTTTTTCTACACTTCAGAGGACTAGGTCTCTAGATGATGCTCACAACTACAAATAAACAGTTTTCTGTTTTTCTTTCTAATGTGAATGAATTTTGTTTCTTTTCCTTGCCTGAAAGAACTGGCCAGGACCTATCTTATGAGGTTGAATACAAATGGTAAGCCTTTCCTGCTTCATTCAGTTTTTAATGTTTTATTTATTTTTAGTAATCTCTACCCCCATCATGGGGCTCCAACTCATGACCTTGAGATCAAGAGTCACATGCTCTCCCCCAGCCAGGCATCCTCATTCTTGCTTTATTCTTGATCTTTGGTGGAAGGCATTCTGGTTTTCATCGTTGAGTGATCCTAGCTGTAGGATTTTTATAGATTATTTTTATCATGCTGAAAAGCGTCCTTCTGTTTGTAGTTTGTTGTAGGTTCTTATCATGAATGGATATAGATTTTCTCAAAAGGTTTTTCTAGATCTATTGAGATGATCTTTTCTGTTTAGTTTTTAATATGATTAATTACATTGACTGATTTTTCTTGCATTCTGGGATAAATTAATTTGGTCGTGATGTATCATCCTTTTTATATACTGTTGGCTTTGATTTGCTAATTTTGTTTTAGATTTTTGCATGTATGCTCATGAGAGATATTAGCCTATGGTCTTTTCTTGTAATTTCTTGATTTTGCTATCAGAGTAATGCTGGTCTCATCAAATTAATTAGGGAATATTCTGTGCTCTGGAACATCCTGGAAGAATTTGTGTAGAGTTGATAACATTTCTTTCTTCAGTTTTTGAGAGATTTATCAGTGAAGCCATCTGGAGGTGCAATTTTCTAACAAAAAGTTTTTAAATTACAGTACAACTTTTTTTCTACATACAAACCTGTTCAGGTTCTTACTCTGCTTAAGTAAGTAGCTTTGATAGTTTGCATCTTTCAACATATTTTTCAGATTTTTATCCAGGTTGTCAAATTTATTTTCATAAAGTTATTCATAATATTTTCTCATTGTCCTTTAAATGAATAGTGGTGGCAGAATTGCAATTCCTGACCTTGGTAATTTGTGTTTTCTATTTTACCAGACCCACTTGACTCGTGATATGTCAGCGTTATTGATCTTGTCAAAAAAAAAAATTTACATTTGGTGTCACTGATGTTTCTCTATTGGTTTTGTTTCATATTCCATTGAATTCTGCTCTGGTCTTTTATTATTTTCATTCTTCTGATTGCAGTGGGATTTATATGCTCTTCATTGTGAAGTTTCTTAAGATTGAAGCTGTGATTTAAGATTCCTTTTTCTTTTCTAATGTGGGTGTTCAGTGCTTTAAATTCTACTCCAAGAATGGAATTAACTGTATCATGTATAAATAGCATGTTTTCCTTTTCATGCAGTTCAGAATACTTCCTATTTTCCCTTGTGATGACTTGTGTAATCCATGGGTTATATAAAAGTGTTCTATTTAGTTTCCAAATATCTAGGGATTTCCCCAGGTTCTTTGTGGTCAGAGAACATACTTTGTATGACTTAAATCCTTTTTAATTGACCAAGAATTGTTTTCTGTCCTAGAATATGCTCCATCTTGGTAAGCATTTTATGTGCACTGGAAAGAGTATATGTTCTGCCATAGTAGGGTGAAATGTTCCCTGAATATCTGTTAGATCAAGTTGGATGACAGCATTGGTCAAGTCTTTTGTATCCTCACTGACTTTCTGGCCACTTGTTCTGTTGTTGAGAGAAATATGTTGAAATCTCCTGCTATGGTTGTGGGTTTGTCTATTTCTTATAGTTTTATCAGTTTTTGCTACATGTCTTTGGAAGCTGTGTTATTAGTTACATATGTGTTTGTTGTCTTTTTAATGAATGCATACCTTTGATGTTAGGAAGTGTCCCTCTTTATCTTGGATAGTATTTTTTGCTCTGAAATACACTTTGCCTTGGTCTATCCTAGTCACTCCAGCCTTCTTCTGACATTTGTGAGTACGGTGACACTATATATGCGTTCATAACACCTGCTGCTGCATTTAATATGTTCCACTATGTTGTTTTAGCTAAAATATTTTTAAAAATCCTGCCTCACATATGGTTGAAAAATAAATGAATATTTGGGGCACTGGGTGGCTCAGTCGGTTAAATGTCCGACTTCAGCTCAGGTCACGATCTCACGGTTCATGGGTTCGAGCCCCACCTTAGACTCTGCGCTGACAGCACAGAGCCTGGAGCCTGCTTTGGATTCTGTGTCTCCCTCTCTCTCTCTGCCCCTCCCCCGCTCATGCTCTGTCTCTGTCTCTTGAAAGTAATAAATAAACGTTAAAAAATATTTAAAAAAATAACAAATGAATATTTATTGTTTTCCTCCAAGTTTTTATTCCAGTTCTAGTTAGTTAACATACAGTATAATATTTGCTTCAGGTGTAGGATTAGTAATTCATCTCTTCCAGACAACAGCCAGCACTCATCACAAGTGCCCTCCTTCATCCCCTTCACCTGTATAACCCGTTCCCCCATGCTTCCGTCCAGTAACCTTCAGTTTGTTCTCTACAGTTAAGAGTCTGTTTCTCGTATGTGCCACCATGAGTTTGACAGTTTTCCAATGCTTAAATATCTTTCCAATAAAATACATAGACATATATAATAGGTGATACTATAAAAATTGATAAAGGATATTTTCTTTTAAAAATTTTTTTTAAGTTTATTTATTTTGAGAGAGACAGAGACAGTGTGAGCAGGGGAGGGACAGAGAGAGAGGGAGAGAGAGAGAAAATCCCAAGCAGGCTCCGTCCGCACTGTCACCACGGAGCCTGACGCGGGGCTGGAACCCACATACTGTGAGATCATGACCTGAACCAAAGTCAGATGCTCAATGACTGAGCCACCCAGGTGCCCTGATAAATGGTATTTTCTTAAATGTTGGCTGAAACTTGGAATATGGAATCATAACAGTAAACATTTTATACGTCTTTGTCTTAAAAGCCACTGATCTAGCTATCATATTGAAATGTTTTATTCATCCATGATTTTGTACCATCATGCATTGGTCATTTGACAAATCATGATTCTTTGAGTTTTGAGTTCTTCTGAATGTTGATACATTTCGCTACACAATGTCAAAAACATTGCATATTTTAATATCTCTCTATATCTTATTGGAAAAATATTTAAGCATTGGGAAGCTGTCAAGGTCATGATGGCACATACAAATTTTCAGAATTTCTAACTTCTATTAGACCACTTGAATTTTATCATTGGTGACAAATTTTGTAAATTATTTTTCTTAAATAAAAGGCTCATTCAGTAGCCCTCAGTTTGTTCTCTATATTGAAGTGTCTCTTATGGGTTAGCCTCCTTCTCTGTTTTTATGTTATTTTATTTTTCCTTTCATTTCCCTATGTTCATCTGTTTTGTCTCTTAAAATACACATGTGAGTGAAATCTTATTTGTCTTTCTCTGACTTACTTTACTTAGCATCATATGCTCTAGTTCCATCCATGTAGTTGCAAATACCAAGATTTCATTCTTTTTGATCACTGAGGGATATTCCAGTGTGTGTGTGTGTGTGTGTGTGTGTGTGTGTGTGGACACGTGTATATACATGCTTTGGATTCTGTGTCTCCGTCTCTCCCTCTTCAGATTCTGTGTCTCCCTCCCTCCCTCTGATAGCTAGATCAATGGCTTTTAAGATAAAGATGTATAAAATGTTTATTGTTATGATTCCATATTCCAAGTTGCAGCCAACATTTAAGAAAATACCATTTATCAGGGCATGTATATGTACATGTATATATGTATACACACACACACACACACACACACACACACAACTTCTGTATCCACTCCTCAGTCTATGGACACTTGGGCTGTGTAGTTTGGCTATTGATAATGCTGCTGTTAAACATTGGGGTCCATGTGCCCCTTTGAATCAGCATGTTTGTATCCTTTGAATAAATTCCTAGTAATGCAATCGATGGTTCAAAGGATAGTTCTATTTTTAACTTTTTGAGGAACCTCCATCCCCTTTTCTAGAGTGGCTGCACCAGTTTGCATCTGGTGGATGGGCTAAATGGGTGATGGGCCGTAAGGAGGGCATTTGTCGGGATGAGCACTGGGTATGTATGTAAGTGATGAATCACTAAGTTCTACTCCTGAAACCAGCACTCCACTCCACAGTAACTAAATTGAATTTAAATTTTAAAAAAGGAGCTGTAAATAACATGTTTGACAAATACTCAAATGCTATCAATAATAGCTTATTAGTTATTTTTTCAAATAAGTTTCATGAAAATAAAGCATTCGATTCAGCTCACAATTCAAACAATTTCAACGAGCTCTTTCCTCGAGATCATGTTAGGCTTCAGTATGTACCACAGATGCATAGGTATTCAGTGATCAAGATTTATCAAAAGTAATCATTTTTCCTGCTTCATCAAGGACTTTCTTAAGTGATGCTGGCCTTCCTTTTCCTCCCCCCCTCGTGCTCGTCCTCGTCCTCGTCGTCGTCCTCCTCCTCCTCCTCCTCCTCCTCAGTCTTCTCAGTCTCGTGCCTGATGCTATGGCTTTCATTTGTGTTAGGTCACTATTGGGTTTGCTCACCATTGCTCTTTTACCATCAATGGACATAGCAACCCATGGGGGAAAAGCATACATCTTTTAGTATTATTATAAAACCAGTCTATTATAAAAATATCATACCCTCTGAAAAGGTCTCACTACCCACCCGAGGGATCTGTGGGCCACACCTTGAAACGAGGTACACTACATATGGAAGTTGAGTCTATTCAGCCTAAAAATAATTGTTAGAGTCATGTGGAGAAAGGATATATGAACAAAGAAACATGCTATTCAGTTATTTGCTGCATTGGAACTAAATTAAAAGTCATTGCCATTCCTACTGGTGGTTAAGGACTGTGTAGTGACCCTGGGCATCTGATGTACCAAGTCTTTATTTCATTGACTGCCTCCATCCAAGCGACGGTAGAATCCATGTGTGTTCGTATGCAGGCTGTAAGACCATGACCATGTAAACATACCTCATGACCATTAAGTGAGGTGATATGTCCTAGGCTCAGCATATAATAAGCTGACTATAAATGCTGGTGTTTTAAAAAGGAGGCTGTTCTTGATTGTTTAAATTCTTTTGGAGACTGTTTTTAATGAAAAGCAATTCAGTTCTTTCTAAATTCATGTAATCAAAACTAATGACTAACATATAATCCAATCTAATGACCAACATTGTCAAGATGAGTGGATGAATTCATTTGTAGTTACCACTGTAATTATATATAATTTGGGGCTTTTTCTGTTTAAAAAATGTTCACTATATTAGGTTGGTAAAATACTCCTCATCTGATTTTATTTATACTATTATTTTTGTTTCTATGGAAATCTTTTTTTTCCATAGACAATTTAAATATTAACTCCAGTATTATATATAAAGAATTATAAATAATTGAAGCCTAAAATTTGAACTTTCCTTATTTGAATTCAAATTATTTGGGGGACAATTTTCTGATTTTTTTTCCACCCTTGACCACTCCCTAAAAGACAAAGTGCATTCATTAGAACGGAATATTTATGAGTAGATTGATAGAAAAATTCATATATCAGTTTGTAAAGGATGGAGCTGGAGTTGGGTTGGAGAGTTTGTGGATGGATATGGACATCTATTTCCTATGCTGGTAGGATAGATACTGTAGGTGCAGACAGATACCGTTATCCCAACTTTTGCAGATATGGCTATTGAAATTCAGAATGTTAACATGCCACGATGCTATAACTAGTCATGGTCATAGCTGGGACTGGAAACCAAATCTTATTGACTCCAAAGCCTCTCTTGGTCCCAAAGATCTGTAATGAGGAAAATCCCATTGACTAAATATCTTCACACCTGTCATGCAGGGCCGCCGGATAGGGGTGTGCGGGGTGTGGACACCACTAGTTAGCCATATGAGGAGTCGAGATGTGGTTCACACTTAACCTTGAGCTCACCATTCCAAGCCTTACACCTTAACATGGGGTTACCCTACACTCAGCACAAGGGAATCTTCGTTCTAACTGCTAAGTAAGAGTGAATGTCATGTTGTAACTTTGCATAAAGGATCCACTTAGACTAACCACGCATGCTACAGACTGCTGGGTTAATAGGTTCTTTATAAACATTGTGTAAATATTGTGTATTATATGCAAATATTATATAGCCACATGTTATACATTCTGTGTCAGTCGTATAAACATTATACACAAAATAAATATAAATGTTATACTTTATATTGTTGCTCCATGTTATAGTATAGGTTCTTTGTGTGTATTATTTCCAACCCTCAGATCTATTCTTTATAAAATTCTTAATCGCATGTAATAGATGCTGACATTGCATGTAGGGACCCCCGGATTTCCGTAAAACATGGGCTTCCATTTTCTTCCGTGGCTCTCCTTCCTTTTCTTCCGTAATTGTGACTGTAATTCACCTCCGTGGCAGAAACCCATTTGATAAAGATCCTAAATTTATGCAACCTGTAGTACCCATCCTAGAGGTCCCTCCTCTCCAACATGGCCACTGCTGCCCTGCAATTCTTAGCCCTGTTCTTAACCAAATATGGTTTTCCCTGCTACCACACCTAAGCCACCGTGAAAACTTTCCTCAGGTGACAGACGTCTCACAGGCAGATTTTAGAGCAGGCTAATAAAGAAACTCGAGGAGCTTGAAGACGCAGAACTGGGGGACACTGACATGCCCCATGGTTCTCCCGAGGATTCATTCTTTGTAGGACAGGCTATTTTTCAGTCATCTCTGCCTTTGCCCAGCCGCACAGTTGTCTTCTATTTGTAGGATAAGGGGTCTTTGCTCTCACTTCGCTTCAACCCATTGTTTCAACTTCTTCAGCAGAGATTTTCGTGTAGCATATTTATGTTTCTGTCACATTAAATGTATGTTCCCATCATGTTGGATTATGAGGCCCTAAAGGAAAGAGGACAGCACAGGATTTATTGATTTTATTTATTACTGGGCCCCACATATGGGAGATACGTTTTTATATTGAATTGGAATAAGGTGATGCTAACAAGACGTCCCTAGGGGTATGCAGTCGTAGCCTAATTTGTACCCTGCAAACCCACCAAGTTAGCCACCGTTGGTCAGAGAGAAGGTTGTCAACTTTGATTAAAACATGACCTGTGCTCACAAAGGGAATTTGGGTGTTGGAAGAGTGATAGTTGTGACTTAAAAGTAAACACTTCATTTGTATGGTTGGTGATTATAGAGCACCGTTCAAGTTAGCACCATCTGCTCTTACGTTGTCGCCCATTTCTCAACAGATCTCACGTTTAGACACTCTGTGGAGTCAAGGGGCATCAAGTGGAATTATGTGACACCCAATGAAAGGAGAAACCGGGGTGCATAAAAGAAAATTACATAATCGATGAGAAACGGAACAAAATCCATTACCTAAGTCTCTTGATAAACTGCTGTTTATTTCTAGTACCTTCCACATTCAGCCCCTCTTCCTTTTCTTGTAACACATCAATAATTCTCTCTCTTTTTTTAAAGGGTGTTTTTCAAATTTTTTAAGTGTTTATTTATTTCTGAGAGAGAGACAGACAGACAGAGCATGAGTGGGGGAGGGGCAGAGAGAGAGGGAGACACAGAGTCCAAAACAGGCTCCAGGCTCTGAGCTGTCAGCACAGAGCCCAACGTGGGGCTCGAACTCACGGACCGTGAGATCATGACCTGAGCCGAAATCTGATGCTTAACTGACTGAGCCACCCAGCTGCTCTCCCTCCTCTCTTTTTGGTGTTCTTACCACTAGTAGTTTTCTTTATAGCTTTAGGATGTTGCTGCAGCAGGCTTTAGTATTTCCCCACTGTAGGTCAGTTTCAGTGACATCAGAGCCACCTGCCTTTTGTTACATGAAAATATAAAGAATTGCATGACCAGCATATAAACCAAGAAACAAATTTGGCATTCTTTTCCTCAAGAATTGCTATTGATTAAGTTCTCTCATGGACTCAGTTTTTATTAATTTTATTAATTTTAATTACAGTATAATTGGCATACAGTGTTATATTAGTTTCAGGTGTGCAACAATGCAGTGATTCAACAGTTCTTTTTTTATATAAAGTGTATATACTTATTTTGAGAGAGAGAGAGAGAGAGAGAGATCATAAGCACGGGAGGGGCAGAGAGGGAGGGAGAGAGAAAGAAAAGAAGGGGAAAAGAAAACTCAGCGTGGAGCCTGAAGTGGGGCTCAAACTCATGGCCCATGAAATCTTGACTTGGGCAGATGATTCAGTAATTCCGTCCATCACCTGGTGCTCATCATAACTGCACTCCTTAACGCCCATCACCTATTTCCCCCCTCCCCCCATACATGTCCTTTCATTGAGTCATTTTTCAATCATGTTTGAGTAGGGGGAGGGGCAGAGGGAGGAAGAAAGAGAATCCCAAGCAGGCTCCATGCCCAGCACAGAGCTCTATGCGGGGCTCGATCCCACAACCGTGAAATCATGACCTGAGCAGAAGTCAAGAGTCAGACGCTCAAGTGACTGAGCCACCCAGGTGTCCCTAGGGCATTTAAAAAAATGTTTATTTATTTTTGTGAGAGAGTACAGGAGCAATGGAGAGAGGGAGACAGAGAATCCCAAGCAGGCTGCACGTTGCCAGCACAAAGCCCAACATGGGGCTCGAACCCACGAACCGTGAGATCATGCCCTGAGCCAAAGTTGAATGCTCAACCAACCGAGTCACCCGGGTGCCCCAGCCCCTAGGCCATTTTTTAAATGACGGAGGAACGAGGGAAAACCAGGCAAGTTGTCAGCCACTGCAGGTGTTACTGTGGTGGTGGTCAAGGGTACTAGTGAATTGACATCTTGCCGTGGACAGAGAGAATAGTGTGGAGGCTGTCTGGGAACTTTGGTTACCCCCATCTTGTACAGTCGCCTGTTTTCTTGCTGTGTTGGAGTTCTTCTGTGGCTTCCTATTTTTCTTTCACTTGCTATAATGGGAAATTTAATTCTACTTTAAAGTGGAAGTGATGTATAAAGCAGTATTTTGGTGTCATGTGCAGAGACAGTTCTCCCCGTCAGCTCTTTTTTGTTTCTGTGATTCTGTTTGTCTATATATGTTTTCCATGACACGTTGCTGTCATCTATCTTCTCTACGTTGTTCAGAGATACTTGATTACACAGTGGACATAGATGACCCGGATCTTACCCAGCCTACGCTTTCCGCAAATCCTGTGGCCCTTTCTGACCACATTCCCTGAAATGGACCTTTCCATTCACACCCCTGCTCTCTCTGTGCTTTCTTTGGTTTTTACTTTTACTTCGTAGCACTGACCAACACCCGCAATTACATGCGGGCCTGTTTACAATTTATTTTTAGCACATATAATGCATGTTCATTGTCTCTCCCCCACCAAGAATGTAAGCTCTGAGAATGGACTTGGTTTTTTTCATTATTGTAGTATTCCCAGAGCCTAGCACACGCTTTGGGTCACAGCAAGTGCTCGGAAATACTTGTTAGAGCTTTCGTGTTTACCTTTTATACTAAAGAGATGCTCATATTTACACATTGTTAAGGCAATGGTGAATGTTGATTCAGCATGCAGAATTTCGATTGAAAGGTAGATTTTCCGGAATAGAACTATTCCAAAGAAGATAGCTAATTTTTATTTCCTCTAGGGTCTGTGTTAAACACTGAGTGCCTGCATTTGCTGGATAGTTTTATGTACACTGTTGCTAATCTTAATAACAAGAAGAAAATATAAGTATAATCATTATTACTGAGATTATCAAGTTAATCACTGTAAATTTTTTTAATTTAGAATTAAATCCATGTTTAGGATTTTGCCAATAAGCAAACTTTAGAAACTATAATGGAAGCTAAAAGAAAATATAAAAACATAAACTAAGTTTCTTGCTGAAAAAGTTTCCCATCCTTATGACATAATCCAGTTGTACTCACTGTCCTTAAAGGGACAGTGATAGAATTATCTTTTATTTTTTTGAAAACTGAGCATTATCTTAATTATCAGAGCATTGTTTAGATCTGGTAATGATTTCTTTACTATTCTCTTGAACTTGGGAAACCAAATGAAGGAAGAGAGTCTGGGACTGAGTATTCCTTCTAGTTCTCTGTATCAGTGAACAGCATCCTCTATTGGAATATGCAGCACCAAAATCCCCTGTTGTGCTCCAAAGCATTTTTAAAATTTGAAAAATACTGGAGGGACATCACTGATTTCTATGCTATTTGCCGAATGTAGGCATCTCACTCTCTGTATACGATTCACTGTTACTAAGAAACTGTAGTCTATGAACGACATTTGCCAATGATGATTCTTCTTTCAAAGAGCATTGGCCATATTTCAAAAACTACTTAAAGAAATAGCACAACCGTGTTTTCCTGTCCACACTATTTGAGACCATTATGTGCCTCTGGAAAAGGGTGCTCCGTGAATGCTCCAGATCTCATTTATCTGGCTGAAGCTGCTTCCAATAAAGAACCCACCAAGTACAACTCATGGAGCATTCTCCCTCTTTCTTCCACAGTCTTTCCAATATCTGTAATAATACTTTTTTTCATCAAAATATTAATATGCATTTAAGTAGTTTTCTGGGGCAACAGATCACGGTTATTTAGGCGTACCTCAATTTGTTACTTTCAAAATGCAGAAGATAGCTGAAGAATGTATTAGGCCATTGTATCCTGACGAACAGAAACGGCTTTTTAAGGACAATCTGAATACTAGTGCTCTCTAAAATGACCTTCTGTGATACAGTTCATTGCTTCTGTTTATCGGTTTCCCCATCTGTAAAAGAGAGTGTGGCAGTAGAAGACTTGAGGATTTCCGAAGTCTGTTGGAGCTGCAAAGCTCTGTGTCTCTTAGTTTTGCCGCGGTCTCTTCTAGAGTGCGATTCTACAAAACTTCTGTGGTGTTACTCAGAAGTACCAACAACCTCAAGGCTGATGGAGGCATGTGAGATCATCAGCACTGATATGCGAAAGAGTTGCCAAGTTCAAGGACAATATTGACGCGGTGAACACTGTGTACTTACACTAGTGCATTTATTTGGGGCCATTCTCCTGATCTCCAGTGTTTCCAGTTCCTTTTAAAAACTCTTCAGGATCTCCGACCACTCGCATCCTTGCCCAATATACCTCCACCAGAGATGCCTCCATGGAAAGAATGGAAGGAGAGTTAGCATCCATTGATCTCCAGTAGGGAGAGAGCTGCTATCCTCAGGCGTGCTCTAACTGCCCCCGGTGGTTCCAATTCAACTGGTCAGCAATGTGGCCTGGGCATTAGGATTTCCTTTTAACTCTTTAATTGTGGTAAAATACCTATAGCATATGGTTCACCATCTTAACCATTTCTAATTGCGCAGTCCAGTGACGTTAAGCACATTCACGTCATCGTTCACGCATCACATCACCACCGTCCATCTCCAGAACTAGTCCGTCTTCCAAAACGAACAAGTAACTTCTCATCCCCCACTGCCCCCATGTCCTGGAAACCACTTTCAGTGTTGTGAATTGGATCACTGTAGACGCCTCAATATTAGGATTGTTATAAGTGCCCATGTGGTTTCATTGGGCTAACAAGGTCAACAACCACAGGACTATCTGGTGCATGTGGGTGTAACCACTCAAAAGGACTTGTACTTTCACAAAGATTGTGTGAAAAAGTGGGAGGAAACTCATTATTAGGAGGCTCTCCCAGTAGCTTTTCTTCAACAACATCTGTGTGTCTGCAAAAGTCAGGTTGCCGACTTGATTCCCCACTGCAAAAATATCGCCCAGTCGTGGCCTCCATCGAATCATGTTCTGGGGAAACATAATAAAGAAGCAACACCTGTGAGCAGGAATTCCAGTGCTAATGGAAACCAGGAACCAGGGGCAAACGCAAGTGTAGAAGTAAATATACAGGTACCACTGAGCTTCCTGGAATGTCTAGGTGTTATCAAGCTTGTTACCCCAAGATCACAAGAGGAGGGTTAATGAAGGACGTTTGCTCGTGAGAGTGGAGAGGACCTCCCGCCGCTGAGCAAACAGCTGGGTGGGTGGTGAAAAGGAGGATTTAATGTTTCTACTTTGTCAGGTGAGAAGTCCTCTTGTTGGGCGAATGGCAGATCCCCACGAACTTACAACATACTCAGAAGATTTAGATTAAATTTCCTCATGGGAGAATTCACACGTGTTTCTAAATGCTGTGCCTCTGAAAGCTAGTCACAGTGTGAAGACTGCTGGTTATTTGAAGCCTGTGTCACAGCATTATTATCGCTTACCCCCTCGAAGTGCCTTCTATGCCGATCGTTGTTAGGGGTCTTTGTTGCACTGCTGTTAACATACAGCCTCTAAAAATGATACGAAATATTAGTTTCTGTTCTTTCCTCAGGCTAGAGAGATCCATCTACTCTGTAATGCATTTTTAGTAGTGCTAAATTGCCTTAAGGTTTGAGAAGATGAGTCTAAAAACTGTCTCTATAAAAAGAAAAAAATGACCCAGAAATGACACATTATGTGTGAAAATCAAAAGGGTAATAAAAGGCATTCTGATATTCACAGCGTCTGTGCATTTGTCTCTCTGATGATGGCATTGTCTGGGTCACTGTGCAAACTGCACTTTGCTGGCTTCTTAGGCACAAGTGGCTGGCTTAGTTCGCATGCTTGCCCTGGTAGGCCCTCAGTGTCCTGTGTGAGGGCCACATCTTTCAGTTGATGGGAGCATCCAGTTAGGTATGAAAGGACCTTTCTGACTGGAGGAAGGATTCATCTACTGGAGAATCCATGAGCTTATCTAAGACAACTTATTTTGAAATAGAGGCAAATGATCATGAAGATGTACCTGCAAGTTGGAAGCCGAGGGGGACTTCTTCCTTATGCTGCTGAGGAAAGCCTCAGCAGGACCCCCTACAGCCTTCAGATGCATTGGCTTGATGGACACCTGTGAGATGATCAGAACTCACATCTCTGTCTCCTGGTCTATCATTCCACAGCTATTTATTTCAGGGGTAGTATAAGCTCCATATACCATGCTAGGGTCTGATTTCAGGGTTAGTGAAAACACTCCCCCGGGAAGTGCTGCTCTCGGTCCCTGCCTTCTCTGGGTGGCCAGATTGCCCAGCCTTACTTCTTCTGGATTTGTGTGCTTTCGGCTAATGTTTCTCAAATGAAACATACAAGGGAGCAGTGAAAGAACTAAGTTCTTTATCAAAGAGAGAGAAAGCAGAAGGGGTGAAGGACATGAAACCAAATTCGTGTGTCTATGGAGGAAATATTCGGGGCCAGGAGGGAATGTGACACCTTCCGTGGCCTTTGGGATGGCAATTGGAAAATACCACTGTGAACAAACCTGGCTGTTTGCAATTCCCAGGACAGACCATCAACTTTAAAACCAGCAGGGCCTTCTATGAATGTACGGAGGGTTCAATTTAGGACACGTACACTCATTCGAAAATAAATAAATAACTAATTAATTCTGTAGATCTTTCTTTTTCTGGCAGTAACCTTTCCACTAAAGGCAAAATATGTTGTTTTCCCACAGTAGTGTAGATTTATTTAACTCATTTCTCAATAATTGTTTGATGATGTATCTCTTGCCCACAATAGCACATCATTACATCCTTAACGTGCATGGCGCCCGGGGCACAAAAGGTTGACTCAGCAATTGTTGAACCAGTGTAGGCAGGGCATAATAAAGGCCGATCCAGAAGGGTGAAGACCAGATACATTTCTTTGCTGGCACTATTTCTCAGTCCTATTTTACTTATAAATTTACATATATAGCCTCAGGAAAATGACTTTTCTTGATTCAGTCGGTCAACATGTACTTGTCGAGTGCCTACGATGTGTCAGGCACTGTTTAAGGCACCGGGGAGATTTTCTGCATAGGGTTGGAACTTGAGTTTAAATATTCTCCAGATTTTGAAGGACATTAGAATTGCTCCTGACAATTTTCCTCTAATTTCTTTCCATGTATCAAGTATCATTTCTCATCTCTTTGTAAAGGTAGGAAAATACCTTCAAATTCATTTTAACATAAGTAAACTTTTTAGCATTTTCCTCCAGGAAGCACTGGAAGAACAAATTCTATTTTGGGAGGCAAACAGTTATTTTTAATGGTCAAAGAAAACAGTAAGGAGAAAGAGGAAGAGCGAGCAGAATGAAAGATGAGATGGGGGGAACCAGGAGAGACCTGCACGTGATAAGAATTATTGTGTTTTTTGCAAAGTTAACTAAAACGTGTTTATGAGGTTGAATTCCAAGCCCATGGTTTCAGATGCACAAGATGTAATTTTATTTATACTGTAATTACTTCCCCGCCCCCCCCCCCAGATCCCTGTTGTGTGTGAGTCAGAAAATTTTATGTATTCACCCTTAAAGTTAAGTTCAGTGATATGTCAACCTGTTAGGTTCAAAGTCAGTTACTTCCTCCCTTCTACCCGTCTTTATGGTGTTAAATGCTGGGGCTTAAGGAAAGGCTGTCCAGGCGATGGTGGGGAAGAGACCTGACTTTCCCTCCTCATCTGTGCCACGCGGCTTCCCACCATGATCACCCCTCTGGCTCTCGCAGGGCGCACGTCCTCATCCTGGCTGAGAAATGACCTCCAGATCTGTGGCCTCCCCGACCGTCAGCCGCATCTGGCGTGTGAGGGTGTGAGCGCTTGGGGGTGCCCCTGCTGCATCATGGCGGGAGCCCCACCCTCCGTCTGAAGTTAGCCGTGCTGCCATAGTTTTAATCGGAGGGGCTGTACCATAAGACGGAATTCTTTATGGGATCACAGCTGGAAAACGAGAACAAGTCCCGTATCACCCTGGGATCTCCTCACGCAACCCGGGAAGAGTCCTGTAGCGTTCCACCTTCTCACCCCCCACTGGCTTCCTGGCCCAGGGCCTGGTGGGAGAGCAGGGCCCTCCACGTGCACAGCCAACACAGCTCGCCTCATTCTCCTTCACTGCCTCGCCTTGGAGCTCTGTTTTGCTTTGTTTTCATCGTTTACAGTTGGGTTTGAGGAGCAGAGAAAACGCACCATCACACCTCCTTTTAACGTATTTCGTGACTTACGTGTGGACTGCACCTGTGATATGTTAATACCCAGGACTTTGGGGTGTAAGTAAGATGTGGGAGGAAACTCACAGGTGTGCATAGTCACGTACACATGTGCAAACACGCACACACCTCCTTTATCACTTTACGTATCGTCACGCCCCATGGTGCTGCTTCTTTGTAAGCAAATAGTTCAGTGAAGCAAAATTTCCCAGTGTCACCCTGGTTCATTTTACGAGGACAAATATGTGAAATCCTAGCTTGAACTTAGTTCTAAAGAAATTTTTTTTTTTGCTGTAACCTTTGTGTTTTCTGTTGCTTAAGAGTGAAAGCAATATTATATAATTATCTTTTTTTTCCTAGAGATGCAAAATGTTTCTAAAACAGGCCCACTTTTGGTGCCTAAAATATTTATGACTTTTTAAGTGTAATGCTTGAACTGCATGTATTTTTAAACAAAGAGGCCGATATCTGTCTGCCTACCTACCTATCTTTCTATTTCTATCCATTTTGATCTGTATATCGATTTAGAAAACTCTAAATGGAGAAGTTGATTTTTTTAATATATTCAGTAGATGTCCACGAGTATGTGTTGAGGAAAGATTGGAGATATTTCTATCTTGATGGTCCAGGCTGTTATATCTCTGGTAATTAATGGATAGTTAGACATCACAGCTAAATCAATTCATATCTTATTTTGGATTCTGGTTTAATATTTAAGTCACTTCAGGTGTTTTGTTTTTTTTCAGATTTTTTTAAAATCAGAAATACTTATGGCACCAATTTTAAGTAAATTTGTAAAGAGCCATTATTTAGGAAAACGAAATTTAGCAATAGTTCATGTTAAAACTAAGCCATATTTTGGGGTACCTCGGTGGCTCAGTCGGTTAAATGTACAACTTCGGCTCAGGTCATGATCTCACGGTCTGTGAGTTCGAGCCCCGCGTCGGGCTCTGTGCGGACAGCTCAGAGCCTGGGGCCTGCTTCAGATTCTGTCTCCTTCTCTCTCTGCCCACCCCCTCACTGCCTGTGTTCTCTCTCTTTCAAAAATAAATAAACTTAAAATAAAACTAAGCCACATTTAGAAATAGCTCATTCATTTCAAAAGACTCTTCAAATTGTGGTAGGTAAAGTCAAGGAGATGGTGGCAGATGGAATGTCGTTTGAATTCAAAAAGTCAAGGGATGAGGTTTTCAGAAAAGCTAGTCGTCGAAGATGTGAAACATTTATTTTCCCCTGTTCTATTTAAAACACAAAATTAGGCCACTAGAACTGTAGCATAAAATTTAACTTAAACTTTACCAGTTAGGTATTTATTATCTATATACAACATATCTTGATCTCACACAAAACCAGTTTTCTGTTATTTCTTACAGTTTCCAACTACTAGCAATTGCCAAAATTGTACAACATATTTAATCAAAATGTTTTAAATTTGCTTGTCAATGGGAAGGTATTAATAACTGTTATTTTCTAGAATTTTCTTCTCAAAGTCTTGTCCAGAAAAACAAACTGGTTTCCTAATGTTACATAGATAATTGCAGACGTAGTAATTATGATCAAATCATAAATCATATGAAAACTTAGTGTATTATATATTAGCGGTTGAAAGTATGCATGGGGGGCGCCTGGGTGGCGCAGTCGGTTAAGCGTCCGACTTCAGCCAGGTCACGATCTCGCGGTCGGTGAGTTCGAGCCCCGCGTCAGGCTCTGGGCTGATGGCTCAGAGCCTGGAGCCTGTTTCCCATTCTGTGTCTCCCTCTCTCTCTGCCCCTCCCCCGTTCATGCTCTGTCTCTCTCTGTCCCAAAAATAAACGTTGAAAAAAAAAATTAAAAAAAAAAAAGTATGCATGGATTGTAAGTTGAACTGATTCATGTGTGAGATAAAAACAAAGGAAAAGGTTGAAATAGGCGGGAAATTGGGTCATCGTTGTTTGCTTTTATTTTTTTCAGTCTCAATCAGATCCATCATAGGCAGAGAGTTTACCTCATTTCAGTTCTTGGGACTAAGTTCACCCAGCGGTGGCCCTGTTTTCCAACTGGCAGTCAAACTAAGGTTTTTACTAACAGGATTTTAAAAGATTGTTTAGAGCTTACCTTATAGATTATTAAAACCAAAAGTATGCAATTATTGGAATATAGAAACAGAAGTGTACTGATGATGATGTCACCACTCAAAAACTAGTTTTTGCCTATTTTTCCTGATAGATAGGTGTTGATATATATATTATTATTACCTGGAGTCCATACAGTTTTGCGTCAAGCTTTTCTCTATATCGCTATGGGTTTATGCTCACCTTTATTGTGCGACATTGGAGTTTTTCATATACATCTGAAATAATTTAGTCAACCCTGGTTCTATTGTTGGACACTTTCATGGCTTCTAAAAACCAACTCTGCCCATATTTTGGATGATGAATATATGTTATAGTGCCAGATCACTGATATTACTGAGGTTCTTTTTTTAAAAAAAATTTTAACATTTATTCATTTTTTGCTAGAGAGAGAGAGAGAGAGACAGAGAGAGAGAGACAGAGTGTGAGTGGGGGAGGGGCAGAGAAAGAGGAAGACAGAATCAGAAGCAGGCTTCAGGCTTCCAACTGACAGCACGGAGCCCGACGCGGGGCTCGAACTCACGGACTGTGAGATCGTGACCTGAGCCGAAGTCGGACGCCCAGCCGACTGAGCGACCCAGGCGCCCCAACTAAGGTTCTTGATGTCCAAACAAAACACAGACTCCTAAGATTACCTAGAGGAACAGTGATTGGAGGTCTGAGAAAGCATCCGTGAACAGTGCAGGTTTCGATGGAGCGGGATGCCGTCTGCCATAACTAATGACCAGTTGGCTGCTGTAGTTGAAATATAGTGGTGGCCAAAGGAAGCAGTAATGCCACTTTCCTTCCTTTATGCTTGACCATACCTGTGATACTGTAGAAGCCATTAGCTCTTTAGTTTAACAGGATTGGAAAAAAAAAAATGTTGATATACTCTCAAATCCCAACTCCCCCTAATGTGTTGTTAGTCGTATCATAACATTTGACTGATTTTCTCCATAGCACTTATGATACTCTTTTATATTCTTCTGGGTTAATTTCTTATTTGTATTTTCTTCCCTTAACTAGACTGTTACTTCCATGAGATGGGGATCTTCTCAACTTTTAACTCTTAGTAATTTTTGCATCTTGATACCTAGAGTGGAGTGGCACATAGATGTTCAATTAGTATGTATTGAAAGAATGATAAAATACACGAAAAATGAGATTTATGTAAACAGAAGGAACTGAAGATGGAACTGAACACAGACAAATAATAGTTGCTTACAGAACAAAATTTTTAGATTTATTTTGTTTGTTCAGTGTGGCTCCAGAGGTTTAAACAAAGACCAATGAGCAGAAATTATGGACGGATGGCTCCAAAATGTATAGCTGTTTTAAATAACATGTTTACATATACATGTTTTAAATGTATAGCTGTTATGACTGACCATGAAAATTAGAATTATGTGTATATTTTGGTTTTAACACTTTTTTCTTTCAAAAGTAATGCAAGTTATGTACCTATGATACAGTGTTTCTCAAAATTAATTCCAGGGAGTTTTAGTTGCCATGGATACTGGTGAAAAGGGGCTTCCTGGAAATATATAAATTTGAAGATCTTTATACTTTACATTCTCTTACATAAACAAAATACATTTTTTGCATATTAAATTGTAGCATACTGAGAATCCTCTTTAGAAAAGAAAGATGCTAAATTTTGCTAAATCCAGAATTTTCAGTTGGTTTGACCCTGAGTTGATGATTTCTCCAGTTATCTGTGACCATCCCCAGAGTGTTTTACAGAAGTGTGGGAGGTGCTTGTGTGATGCCAGTTGAGTAATATGCACTCTGAGACTGTAGATGAGAGTTTTCAATGAGCAGGAACAGAATGTGTGTTTATTTTCCTTCTCTGTCTCTCATCTGTTATTAACGGTGTCCGTGCACATGGGAGACTTTCATCTTTTTTCCCCAGGGACCCCCTTGCATTCCCATTTTTGTCAACATCAAGCTGAGAGTCTGTCAAGTGGAAAACATACGTAGACATTCCTCTTGAAGCAGGAGGCGTGTCGGATTCGAAAATAATACTATGCTCAGCTCCCTTCCAGACAGCAGGCTTAGAGGACAGAATCCATTGGTGTGTTCAGACTCAGTGTGTGCCTGGCACGTTTTGTTATGCACCTGTTGAATGGTTGTTGTGCAACATTTTGTTACGCTTAGGACCGTAGAACTTCCTTTTCCAGATGCAGCTCTGAAGCCCAAACAGTATGTTGTCCAACTTTAGGCTGGATGGATTGCTTTTTTCTAAAACAAGTGGTTTTCTTTTTCCTGTAAGGTGTATTTCCGAAATATCATATCACTGGCTTTATGAATATAATTAATGTTTGTGATAGTAACATAGATTCTTTACTGAGACATTTTTCTCCCCCTCCCTTTCATTGGGAGAATTTTCGTTTTATTTTGTTTTATTTTGTTTTATTTTATTTTTATTTTATTTTATTTTATTTTATTTTATTTTATTTTGTTTTGTTTTATTTTATTTTATTTTATTTTGTTTTATTTTATTTTTATTATTTCATTTTATTTTATTGTAATAAAAACACTCATCATGAGGTCCGTCCTCTTAGCCAGTTATAAGTACACATTACTGTCGACTATATGATCAATGTTGTATATTCATCTTAATTAAATAAACCTTGATGCCAGTTGATTAATAGCAGCCCATTCCTCTCGCCCAAGCCCTTAGTAACATCGTTCCTGTCCTTGAGTGTTTTTAGAACCTTGTAAGTGGCACCACGTAGCATTGGTCTTTCTGTACACTGAGACGTTTTCTTAACCTGGACTTTTCCAATCCTTGTTTCTTCAGGGTATTTATTCACCAAGAATGACTCCAACTTTGTTTTTGGAGTACACAATTCTTTCTTACACATTTTCTCACCTACACCACAGCATGCAGTCTGGTCGCCTTTGTTACTCTTGTTCATTTTAGAGATGAGAAATTAAGGTTCATATATTTATTTAGCTGTGAAGTTGGCAGAACAGAAATTTGACCCCAGGTCTTGTGCTGTGTGTCCTGTGCTAAATTACAGGGTTCTATGTAAGCATGATCTCTCAGGGATTGCTTGAAGTGTAATATTGTTTGGAGGGCATAATACGCTGACAACACTGTGCTGATATTTTTGTGAAGAAGACTTCCATGAATAATTTGGGTTGTTTTCTCTCTCTTTTTTAACTGCTTAGGGTTGGTGCAAATGTCCAGTTCTCCTGTGAGGATAATTATGTGCTGCAGGGATCCAAGAGTATAACCTGTCAGAGAGTCACGGAGACACTGGCTGCGTGGAGTGACCATCGGCCCATTTGCCGAGGTAAGGAGCACATGACGGGGATGTCTTCCTGCACGCTGGTGTGTTTCGTGAACACGAGTGAAGTCTCGAGCAGCGTTGTGTCCACTGAATACAGACAAAGCAGGACAAGGCAGACGATGATGCACGTTTTCCTAGTGTGTCATATTTATTTGGAATTTGCGAGGCGGCAAACATTTGCAAGATATTAGCAGTTTTTAAATTTCCGGAACAACGGAAACAAATCTGATCACTCACACAACGCGCACACACACACTTACTCAGTGTTACCTGATACTCCTCTCCCTCCCTCTCTCTCTGTCTCTCCCACCCCTCCCCCCCTCTATATATATGTAGATAGATAGGCATATAGATAGATACAGACACACACACACACACACACACACACACAGTTTGCATGTCACTTGGTGTTACCTGGTACTCATCTACATATATATATATACACAGTTTATATATTACTCCATTTTACCCAGTACTCCTCTATATATACACACACACTTTGCATATACTCAGTGTAACCAGGTACTCATCTATATATTCACATAGTTTGCATATTACTCGGTGTTACCCAGTACTCATCTATCTATCTGTCTATCTATCTATCTATCTATCTACACACACACACATACAGTTTGCATATTACTTGGTGTACCCAGTACTCATCTATATATACACACGTTTTGTGTATTACTTGGTGTTACCCAGTACTCGTCTACATATATATACACACACTTTGCATATTACTTGGTGTTTCCCGGTACTCCTCTGTGTATACACACAGTTTATATATTACTTGGTGTTACCCAGTAGTCGTCTATATATATACACACAGTTTGCATATTATTTGCTGTTACCCAGTACTCGTCTGCATATATATACACGCAGTTTGCGTATTACTCAGTGTTACCCAGTACTCATCTATATATACACACACACTTTGCATATTACTTGGTGTAACCAGGTACTCATCTATCTATACACACAGTTTGCATAGTACTCGGCGTTACCCGGTACTTCTCTCTATATATATACACAGAGTTTGCATATTATGAAAATAGGTTACATAACTAGATCCTTTTGCAAGTTTTATGTGCACCCCTGCAAATCTAAAAATATTCTCTGCTCAGTGGCAGTGAGGTTGAATCCTTGGGTTCTGGTACCAGTGGTAAAGGGACTTTAGTAGTGTGCTCCCAGGTTAATCTGTCACTGATGAACTATCTTAAGCTAATCTGTGCCATAGCAGAACATAATGCTGCACATCATCATTATCTTCTTTAAAGATGTCAAATAAGATTTTGTCACTTCTAAGAAGTATGTGAACAGTCTTACCACAATTCTACAGTCCATAGCGAAATCAGCAGAAAACTGCTCGGGTTGTTTTAATATGGAAAATTAATAAACTCCAAAGAGAAACTAGGGTTTTGTTTTGGTTTTCATTTTTTGCATTTTGGCCATAAACTAATGTATGCAAATTGCTACATTTAAAAGAAGGGGAAAAAAGCGCAGAGTTGACCAAGGAATAAAAAGGGAAGTTTTAGGGGTGCCTGGGTGGCTCAGTCAGTCAAGCATTTGACTTTGGCTCATGTCATGATCTCGCAGTTTGTCAGTTCAAGCCCCACGTCGGGCCCTGTGCTGACAGCTCAGAGCCTGGAGCCTGCTTCGGATTCTGTGCCCCCCCCCCCCCCGCCCCTCCCCTGCTCACGCTCTGTCTCTCTCTATCTCTCACAACTAAATAAACATTAAAATAATTTAAAAAAAGGGAAGTGTTATACAAGAGATATCTTATCCCTCCTTATAGCCTTTGTGAGGTGAAGAGACTCATCATTTCTTTTCTAAATTTAAGCAACACTAGTGACATCCTGTGACGTGAAGTGATTACCAAATACACTGCTGGCTTTATCTAAGAACGCCAACTTTGCAAGATGGCCTGTACTGTACCCTTGCCTGCAGCCATTCGAGGCGCTTGAACCTGTGGACGGTAGAGTGCTGGGGCATCGAGCTGCAGCCTGGGAGAGAGACCTGTGTGCACTGGCTGCCAGCGCTTTCAGGGGGTTCTTTCCTCTGAGTCGGGCACGCTTCTTGGAGAAGCCCCAATCTCTGGTCAGGGAAACGCGAATGCTCTGCCCTCCTGCTCTTTGTCACAGACTACTTCGTGCATCTAATACCTGACAGACAGCAGCAGGCTTTCCGAGGAATTAGAGCAAAAGCCTGCCCCTAGCAAGTGATGGTGATGTCTGACACTCCCGGTAATAAATGAGGACTAATTCACAGGTATTATTTTAGCTTCCCTTAGGGGGAAAAATGCGTTTGTTCTTTCATGTTTTTCTTGTTCTTTTGTACCAGAAATATATGTCATTATTTTAAACCCCAAACTAGGCAAAACTAGGAAAGATGCATCCATTTTAAATTGATATTTTAGAGTAAATTAAGGAAATATGTGTGTAGGACATTACTTGACTCATTAAATCCATAACTTTTTTTTTTTTTTTGGGGGGGGGGCCTGAATCTCATCTTAAGCTCAAAACACTCTCAGGCTCCCGACACCCACTTGTAACCTGACTTGTATCACAGCCTCTGAGGTGCTCATCTGTCATCCAGGCTGCGGGTCGGGTACCTTCTCCATCTTCCACCTCCGAACGCTCACACTTTGAGGTCATTGGACGGGGAGCCTTCCAGCTCCCCGTCCCCACAGATTCTCGTGCCTCACCGAACGCTGTTTCACCAGGGAAGGGCTCTTGCACAGGACCTCTGTGTGGCACATAGTTCCCCTGACTTGTTCTTTGCGAGAGACCCCTCCCCCTCTGATGCCCGCCTCTCTCATACCCAGAAGCAAAGGGTGATCAGCTCTCTTGCTCTTCCCTCCCAGTTGGTGATCCCGACAGTTGGCTTAAACCAGACAGCCCTTCGTTTTCAGGGAGTGATTCTGTAGTTCTTGTCCGATTACGTTTAACTTTCTGAAGTACTGAGCTATCGTCACTGGGAGTAATTCTTTTTTATTTTGTATCATGTATTCTTAAGCATTTCTTAATGTTTATCTGTTTATGTTGAGAAAGAGCATGAGAGTGCCAGCAGGGAAGGGACAGATGGAGAGAGAGGATTTCAAGCAGGCTCCATGCTGGCCGGGCTCGATACCACGAATCTTGAGATCATGACCCTAGCTGAATTATAAGAGTCTGATGTTTAAATTTTTTTTTTCAACGTTTTTATTTATTTTTGGGACAGAGAGAGACAGAGCATGAATGGGGGAGGGGCAGAGAGAGAGGGAGACACAGAATCAGAAACAGGCTCCAGGCTCCGAGCCATCAGCCCAGAGCCTGACGCGGGGCTCGAACCCACGGACCGCGAGATCGTGACCTGGCTGAAGTCGGACGCTCAACCGACTGCGCCACCCAGGTGCCCCAAGAGTCTAATGTTTAACTGAGCCACACAGGAGCCTCCACTGGAAATAATTCTTAGGAAGACACTTCCGTGAAGGATGTATAGATCAAGTCTGTAGACCTTAACTAGGACACATTGTGTCCGGGGAACAATAACAAATAATATATATATTTTTTTTTTAATTTTTTTTTTCAACATTTATTTATTTTTGGGACAGAGAGAGACAGAGCATGAATGGGGGAGGGGCAGAGAGAGAGGGAGACACAGAATCAGAAACAGGCTCCAGGCTCCGAGCCATCAGCCCAGAGCCCGACGCGGGGCTCGAACTCCCGGACCGCGAGATTGTGACCTGGCTGAAGTTGGACGCTTAACCGACTGCGCCACCCAGGCGCCCCACAAATAATATATTTTTAAAGCTTAACGTTTAAAATTTTTTTTAATGTTTATTTATTTTTGAGACAGAGAGAGACTGAGCCTGAACAGGGGAGGGGCAGGGAGAGAGGGAGACATAGAATCTGAAACGGGCTCCAGGCTCCAAGCTGTCAGCACAGAGCCTGACGCGGGGCTCGAGTTCACGGAGCGCGAGATCATGACCTGAGTGGAAGTCGGATGCTTAACCGACTGAGCTACCCAGGCATCCCAAAAAGCTTACGTTTTTTTTTTTTTTTAATTTTTTTTTCAACGTTTATTTATTTTTGGGACAGAGAGAGACAGCATGAACAGAGCATGAATGGGGGAGGGGCAGAGAGAGAGGGAGACACAGAATCAGAAACAGGCTCCAGGCTCTGAGCCATCAGCCCAGAGCCTGACGCGGGGCTCGAACTCACGGACCGCGAGATCGTGACCTGGCTGAAGTCGGACGCTTAACCAACTGCGCCACCCAGGCGCCCCTAAAAAGCTTACGTTTTAAAGAAAACTATATTTTAGTATATTTTGGAGTAGCAAACCATGAAACAATTTAAATAGAAAGGACTGAAATCTTGTAAAGAGGAGAATCTGAGATTTGCTATTTAGAATTAGGGGATAAAGAACAGGTGACAAACATTCAGACCCCAGGGGAGCTTCACCCAGACGGAAATGGGTTTCTGTCTCATGAAGACATCAGGAGTCGGGCAGTGTGGGACCGGTATAGCAGCTCTGTTTTGGGGATGAAAATGTCCTCAAGACTCACCCTGTGAGCTCTGTGGTCGGGCCCTCCCCCCAGGCGCTATCCAAATCCCAGGTACCAGATCCAGGGGTTAGAGGAAGCAGTGGAGGCAAAGCAGCTGTAACCTGAGGAAGGTTCCCCAGGAAGCATCACCTGCCTTTCTTCCTGCTCTGTCCCATTGGCCAAATCCCAGCCAAGTGTTCTCAGCTGGCTGTGAGACTTCGAAACGCAGTTTTGAGTTTAGGCAGCTAAATATGTAGCAAAAATTTATATTTCCATGGAAGAAAGGGGAAATAGTCATTCAGGGAAATTGCGTTCTCTGCCAAGGGGGGTGTTCTTCCTTAAGAGGGAGAGCTAGAATGAGTCACCGAATAGATATGTGTCATAAGTTCATGGTTTTTACGTGTTTGTTTGCTTGTTTTGTTTTGTTTCGTTTCGTTTCGTTTCATTTTGAGGTTGCTTTTCTGTGTCACCTGCAGCTTTCTGTGAGTGAGAGGGCAAATGAGGAGGCCATCATTCAGCCTTCTCTCACCCCCTCTGGCATTTCCATACAGTGCCGAGTTGTCGCTGTGAGCAATAAGGATGAAAACAGGTGGGACTGTGTATAGAGGGACGTCCCAGTTTCTGGACTGGAAACGGCTTATCTGTGAGCATCATGGTGAAGTAAGGAACCTGTGCATTCCTTCTTGGCCCTGTACTCCCCTCCTAGCCACATAACCCTCTAACAAGAGGAAAGCCTCTTTGCTCAAAGCCAGCAGGCACATCCATTCTTCTAGTCTGGAAAAAAACAGTCTTGCACAACATCAGGCGGTCCCCAGGTAGCATGACCTGGTCAGTGGCTCACACAGCTGTGGGCCAAACACATTAGTGCATCTGTAGGTTGGTCCTTTAGAACGTTGTTTGGAGGAATTCTCTATCCGTGCTCTCTACTAGAAATATATGCCATGTATGTACTTCAAGATATCTGGTAGCCAGATTGAAAGCCGGTAAAAAAGCAGCCGAGAAACAGGTGGAATTAAATTTAATAACATTTTATTTAATACAACTGCCCCGAATATTATCATCTTAACATACAGTCAATATAAAGATTATGAGAAGATTATTTACCTTCTCTCTCTCTCTCTCTCTCTTTCTCTCTCTCTCTCTCATTTTTTTGTACCATGACTTGGAAATTCAGGTGTATTTATACTTCTAGCACATCTCAGCTCAGACTAGCCGTGTCTCACCTGCTCGGTAGTCACGTGTGGCCAGTGCCCACTGTGGACATCTCAAGTCTAGATACTTCACTCGGCCATGGGCCTAGCTTTTCTCCCAACTGTGGGATGCAGTCAACACCCTCATAGATGTGAAGGGAAGAAATGAGTTCACAGAGTCATACACTGTCCCAGGTGGCATCCCTTGCTGTAGAATATACTTTCTTCCATTAATTGGTAAGTTTTGGGGTGCCTGGTGTCTCAGTCAGTTAAGCATCTGACTTTTGATCTCGGCTCAGGTCACATCATGGTTCATGAGAGTCAGGCTTTACACTGACAGAGCAGAGCCTGCTTGAGATTCTCTCTCCCTTGCTGTCTGCCTGTCCCCGATTCATGCTCTCTCTCACATGCATGCACTCTCTCTCTCTCAAAATAAACATTTAAAAAGTGTTGTAAGTTTCTCAGGTTGGAAGTATTTAGGAACCCTGAGTCTTTTAGTCTATTAGCATTCCTTCCTTTAAATAGTGCCTCTACCTGCTTCTCCTGACAGGTTCATCAATTGTAGAAGAACTGAAAAAAAAAATGAAGTGGAGATTTAAAAAAAATAATAAAGTTGAGATTTAATGACAATTTCTGTAAAAAGATAGCTTGAGATATCTAAAATGTAGGGGGGAATGGTTACCATGAAACTTAATGGCATTTCAAATGCTACCCAAAATGGACTGTTGGTACTTAGCTGTTGATGGGTCCCAAACGCCTAGAGCAGTTTTCTGAATTCATTTTCCCATCTGCACGATCACCATAATAAATAATATGTAAGAAGAGAACATCATGGTTTGGGTTTTCCTGACTCATTCTGAGGCTTTAAAGGAGCTCTTATACGGATCATCTCGGCCAGGATATTCTAAATTCAACCATCTATCAAACACAGTAAACCGCCCCTGGTCTGAGCTTTGCACACATTATGAGATTTCAGATCGGTGAATTAAGGACTGGTTCTCAAGGTTCTCATCTTCATGAAGGGTCTCTAACTCTTAAGTAATTATCGTGCCTTCTCTGCAGAAGGAATATCTGATAGAAGTGTTTGATAAATTGCAGTGAGTCAGAAACGATCTTTCACATCTGGACACTGGTATCGTTAGCCAGTGCTTACATTAGCTAATTAGCTTTGAGGATGGGGGGAACATTACCTTTTCCTCCTATTACCGAGTAGACAAATGGTCATCACAGCTTGGTGATTATGCAAGTGATTTTGTTTGAAATGATGCTTACTTCATTCACTTCATGCTTACTTCATACGAAAACAACTATTACGATTTTTCACAGGGTAAAATCTTACCAACTATTTAAAACTATGTAAAGTATCTCTGGCAGTAGATTTTTAAAGTAAGCAAACAAACAAACTAAGGAAGAAGACATAATTTTAGTTTTTAAGTAAAACGTTTCAGCTGGCATTTCATTCTGTCAACATTTACTGGGGCTTAGTAGAGAGAACTTCCTTTAATGTTAATGCACTCTGATCTGTGGAATTAATATTTTTAGTTGCTCACTGAGTTGAAAGAGCACAAAAGGAAAGTGAAGTATTATTTGCATTTGTAACTGTGGTTACATGGAACCATTTAGAGCCACCAGGGGTCATTGAATAAAGCTCTTACCTTGGGTCTCTAGATTAGGTTAGCTAAGAATTACCTTCAACTTATTAAGTTGTCATTTACCAAGAACTTTTTATAGCTTATTCTTTATTACCCATATTTTCTGTCCATGCAGAAATGACCTTGTAAATAGTAGTCAAAAGGCCACTTACCTGACCGAGGACTCTTCATTCTACCGGATTAAATTTTAAGTCAATTTTAAGGTTATATTTTGTATACTGATTATTATACCAGGTAGCTGTGATCTCTGGATTTAAAGAGACATAACAAACTTCTGACTTTTAATTTAATTCCAGTGAATTAGGAAAAATTTATCCTGTTGCTTCTAGAATTCCAAAGTTGTAAACTTTCTAGCTGAAGACCACTTGGGTGAAAAATACATTTTTCTCTCTTTTTAATTAGGTTATTGGAAATAGTAAAACTGAATTTTTATATTACTCTCAAATTCTGTTGACATAAAATGACTTGAATGCTAATGTTAATTTGATGCTAATCATGTTCCTAGAACATGATACGGACGTTTCTGACGTAGCTTCCTCTCATGTATTGTCCTTCTACCTGGGACACTTTCCCCCAGGTGTCCACGTGGCTGTCCAACCTTCACCTTTGCTCAACTGTCATCTCTTCCAAAATCCTTCCATGACCACCATCTTCCCGAGGAAGTCCTTTCCTGATACACCTCAAACCCTTACTCAGACCTTTCTAGAAAACTTCTGTGTCCTCCACACATTAGATTAGGTGGCCTGTGTTTATGTGTTAATTTCCCGCGGAAGCCAAGGATCTTGGTGTTGTTCTGTCTCTGCAGAAGCATCCGTGCCTAACACCTTGCCCAGCTCACGATAAGCATGCTTCGTGTATTTCGGTTAGACATAGTCTGTGACGTGCTAAGTGCCTTCCTTGCTCTCCTCCTTCAATCCTTACAGCAATCACAGATGAAGTTATGATTAGTATACTCATTGAACAAACGGAGGGTGTGAAACGAGTTAAATCAAGATTCGATGTCCAGTCACTGCATTAACTAGTCTTAGAACTCAGCTGCGGTTAAGAAAAGTGACTCTTAACCTCTACAACACACTTTTTTCCACTTTGGTTGACAATCTGGATGAAACATGAAAGCTTTGATGGATCAGAATGCTTTCTCCTAAAGACATACAAGAAACAGACTATCAAATATGTTATTAAATTGTTTGAAACATTCTTCAGATGTGAGTCCAAGTAGCCTCTTAATTTAAATGTAGTCAACTAGAATATTCCTCTCCAGTTAATGTGATTAATTCAATAGTTACTATAGAACAATACAGATTCCTGGAACTGAATTTACACAGACAGACACATGATTACTTCATATTACATAAGACAGATTATGTGAAATGAATATGTTTTGTACTTAATATTCATTGATTAAATAGATAAATGGCATATATTTGCTTTCAAAATCAGTTTTTTTCTCCCTATCTACTTTCCCTTTTGATACATTTTCAACTACCATTTTGTGAATTCTTACTTAATTTTAAAAACGTAAAACATGTAAGTAAAATTTGAGCTCACGAGTTTAGAATACTGCCACGGGTAATACTAGCTGTACGTTAGGTCACGGTTATTACCAAAGACCACTTATTAAGCGTTATTGATCATTTAAGTGTGTATTACTTTATATTGGATGTTGTATTTCCAGGAAGATCTTGACAAGGGAGAGCACTTAGCAGGAGTAGGAAGGGGTATTCAACTCTGATTTATAGAAACACGCACGTGTACATTTCCGTTATGGGAATATATTTAAATGTTGCTATAAAACCTGCTTGACATGACTGTAGTGTCATTACTTAATTACGTTGGCCAATTAAATACTTTGTTGACTAATTGAATGCCTGTTCGGTACAGAAGCAGCTGTTGGAGGAAGACCTCCCCCCCGCCCCCAAGGACACTGTGCAATTGCTTACTCATAATTAGATCAGGTTTGCTAAGCTAGCAGGTTTGTGCTTGTCCGAGAAGGTCCGCGGCCCATGCGTGGGGTGCAGTGAGGAACCAGCAAAGAGTCCGGGGTGGAAAGAGACAGGCAAGGCGATAGACCTTCAGGGCTCCAGCCTTCCATGTCAGATAATAGCATGGCTTTATGAATCTCCACAGCAGTGGTTGAGTTTCTATTCAGCCATAGCACAGAAGCCGCCGGAAAAGCAGCACAGGTGCACTTTGCAGACACAGTGCCGCCAACCTGTTCCTCTCGAAGGCTCTGCGTGCACTGCCAGCTCCCTCAGCTCCCGTTCTCCCTTCCTGCCCCGCAGGCTGGCCCCTCCCACGTGTTCTTGCCCAACCTGACCTCGGGTGGGTGGCCAGGGCCAGACACGCACCGACTGACTGTCCTCGTGGCTCTGTGCCGAATGATGCTCAACCGTCAGACGCATGTCAGTGGAGCTCTTAGTCCTGGTCCCTCTCTCGTCCCTCGGGCTGCCCTGTGTTCCTTAGCTCTTCTCCTTCTTCCCCAAGATTAGGTTTCTAACAGAAATTAGAGATGCGGCAGATATGAAGGAAAGTCGTGTTCAGATGCTTGAGGCTGACGAGGAGGAAGGCGCGGCATGTGACACGGCGGGCGGGGAGGCTTTGCTCTAAAATTCAGGGTTTTAGGTGCTCCTGGGGGGCTCTGACTCTCGGTTTCGGCTCGGGTCATGATCTCACAGTTTGTGAGTTCAGGCCCTGCGTCGGGCTCTGTGCTGACAGCTCAGAGCCTGTTTGGGATTCTCTCTCTCTGTCTGCCCCTCCCCTGCTCGCTTGCTCTCTCTCTCTCTCTCAAAATAAGTAAACGAACAAACAAACAAACTTAAAATCTAGGGATCTGGCCGTTTCCTATAAGCCTGCCCCAGAACCACAGAACGGAAAGAATGCCCCAGGTGACGGACTCTGCCTGCGGGAGATTCAGAAGATCACATCCAGACCACACGGCAAACACCATAAGCGCCTGGATAATAAGACCCAGAAATCATGGCAGCTCAGAGCACATTAGTATTATTCTGTGAAGATTCTGCACGTAAACGGTTGAACTTCGAGTGGTCGCCAGTAGAAAGTCTGGGATTATCTGGGATTCGTAGAAGAACGTTGATACAGAAAGCGGCACCCAGTGACTCATTGGTGTGAAGATGGTGGTACCATCGCTTGGTGAAGAAGCTGATGATAAGGATGGGGAAGAGTTGGAAGAGCAAAGACTGAGGTCCTGACTGAAGTTTTTCACAGTTTCCAAGGGAGAGGATTATAATTAAATAATTATAACTAGATCATATTATTTAAGGTCATTACACTTGTTTAAAAACTACAACAAGTATTCGGGGTGGGGGGGAATTATCAAATGCTAGGAATTGTTCTAATTATTGAAGTAATATAGTGGTTAAAACATAGAAAAATCCCCATCCCGAATCGTCCACATACTTCTTTTCTGCTGATTATGTTAATGGCTTGATTGAAAGAATGGGTAAAAAAATAGTTGAAAGTAATGGATTAGAAAAATGTATTGCAAAAATAGAGATATATTTCTACGACAAAAAGAAAAAAAATTATTTTGTGAATTAATTTGACAATTTCTGATGAAAAAGATCCCCGAAGAGACTGGATTCATAACTCACTCTATGTGAAACACAGTCCTAAATAGGCATGAAAATGTGAGAAATGTACTGCTTTCCTATAAATATTTTGCTAATAGTTATCTCACTAAAATATATAATCACTAAAAGTCCTATTTCCCCCAGCAACGGGTAAGATGAATTGCATGGAGAGCTGCTAGGCAATTTGAATAAGTCAAGTTAAGGGTCAAGCTTCAAAGCAGACACGTGGGACATAAGGCCGTTGATGGACTGTCAGATTTGGTGACCTTTCCAGCAGAGTGACAGCTGGGGCTAATGACTGGGTGGGCGCAAACTGTCGGTGGGAATGTGGCAATTAGTCCCCGACCGCACTCCTTCGCTCTTCTGATGTTTTTTTGAAGTTTGATATACTTAGAACGGCACTTTGGCGATACTAATTCAAAAGTAAGTCAAAAATTATTTATCGTGCAATGTGACGTCACTCTCATAGCAGCTTTTCAGTGTGAAATTTAACAAAGACCGAGCCCGTAACCCAAAGGCATTGTAAATCAAAATGTATTGATGACAACTTTTCTTCTAAGATTTTCTCATGAATACTGCTAACAGGGCGCTTTAGGAAACTTTTGCACCTGAAGCTCACGGTCCTTTCTGAGAACATGTTCCTAAAAATAGATTCTGTTGTGTATAGAGGTGGGTGTGTTTGTGTGCAGTTAGCTCTCCATTCATTGGAGGACCTACTGGATTTTGAAAATCAGATCATCTTTTATGGATCTTTTTTTAAGAAATCTTGTCCATTTTCAGAGTTAATGCCAATATTTTAAACATTGATTTCCCTGTGTTTTTGTTAGTCACCGTATAGTAGATTAATTCTTAGCTAATTATTTTCATGGTAAGTATTGAACGACTGAAGAGTTGTCTACTCTCACCACATTTTTATATGTCAGCAGCTATAGACACTGGCTGTGGTGCTGATGGTAAGGGAAGGATGCCCTCCCAAGGTCAAGAAATTCACGGCCTTGTAGGACACATAGATCTGTAAACGAATCATTACAATAAAGAACTATTATTGGGAACAGGTATGAATTTTGTTATTGTTACGTCCATATAAATGGACAAGGAGTATATATTCCTGGGGGCAGTTAGGAACAGCTCAGTTGCATGGTTTCCCCTGACTTGTCCACTGTAAGATGGCCCTTGGAAGTCAGAATCCTGCCCAGTTAATTCTGTGACTGTGTCTCCCAGAATAATGCTGGATCTGGAGCGGGTGCTCAGCCAAGAAAAAGAACAAAGGCAAGACGGGTCATGGCTAGGATTAATCTTTTATTGGGTGACAGTTTAATTGGTTTGTGTGACATGAAACCGTAGGAAAATGAGCTCGCGCTTCCCTTACGTTATTTCTTGTGAAATTAGTTTCTCTGCTCTTTTTTGCAAACCCAGTTTACTTTTTTAATGTTTACTTCTTTTTAAGAGATGATGGGGGTAGAGGCAAAGAGAGAGAGGAACAGAGGATCTGAAGTGGGCTCAGAGCTGGTACCAGTGAGCCTGATGTGGGACTCAGACTCATGTGAGATAATGACCTGAGCCGAATTTGGACGCTCAACCGACTGAGCCACTCAGGCGACGCCCGCCCCTCCCCCCCCCCGCCCAGTTTATATTATTATGTTAAGACTGGATTGCATTTCAAGCCCACATTTGATTTCTAAAAATTATGTGCCAATTCTTTAAAAAAAACTCCTTTCTTAAAATGGAAGTCAGTTGAAATAGATATATTTTTAAAATTTTTAATGTTTATTTATTTATTTTGAGAGAGAGAGAGAGAATGAACCTGAGTAGGACTGGGGTAGAGACAGAGGCAGAAGGAGAACACGGAAGAGGGGCAGAGAGAGAGAGGGAGAGAGAGAATCCCAAGCAGGCTCCACGCTGTCAGCCCAATGCAGGGCTCAAACTCACAAAATTGTGAGATCATGACCTGAGCCAAAATCAGGAGTCAGACGCTTCACTAACTGAGTCCATCCAGGCAACCCCTGAAATAGTTTTTTATATTAAAACCTCAGTAATATCTGTTAGGTTATGTCATTTCTGTAGTTTGCTGGGTGGGTCTTTCAACGTAAGGTCGTTTCTTTCCCCTTCTAGAGCCACCATTTCTGTTTTCTTTCTTTAAATTGTCAACTACATTTTATTTTATTTATTTATTTTTTTCAACGTTTATTTATTTTTGGGACAGAGAGAGACAGAGCATGAACGGGGGAGGGGCAGAGAGAGAGGGAGACACAGAATCGGAAACAGGCTCCAGGCTCTGAGCCACCAGCCCAGAGCCCGACGCGGGGCTCGAACTCCCGGACCGCGAGATCGTGACCTGGCTGAAGTCGGACGCTTAACCGACTGTGCCACCCAGGCGCCCCTGTCAACTACATTTTAATCTCCTGCTTGCCCTATGCTGTAAGGAAATTTGTATAGTTGATTGTAGAGTAGAGTCTAAAGCTTGGAAGAGACTTTGGAGATGACCTGTGGTACCATCCGCATTTAGAGTGGAAAGGACGAAGTTGTCCTACTGCGTGGGGTGTGGTGGGGGCGGCAGGGAGGATCTCTGGAGCTCCCCTGCACTGCACTTTCCGCTCTATCTTACTGCATCCGTGTGCAGCCAGAGGTATGTACAGACTGTCTCTGAGTCAGACTGGGATTTGGGGTGGGCTGATTTGATCTGATTTGGCATCATCCGTGGCGCTATCAGCGACAAGGTCACTCTTGTAACTCGTGAATGGTAACGCCTTGGAAAATTTCATAAAGAGCTCGGGCTGGACGTTGCCGAAGTCAGACAAGGATCACCATGGCTGAGCACACTGCACTTGCCCACTTGAGTTCTTGAACCACTTTTTATCATAATCAGTGAATAACTAATCTGATGTTTCACGTGCCTAGTCTGTCTTCACCACACACATAAAATGCTGAAGAAAGTAACACCATGTCTGTGTATTTCTAGCTAGAACATGTGGATCAAATCTGCGTGGACCCAGCGGCATCATCACCTCCCCTAATTACCCAGTTCAGTATGAAGACAACGCTCACTGTGTGTGGGTCATTACCACAACTGACCCGGACAAGGTAAGGCCTCCCCCGTCCCCTCGGCGTCGCCGATGCTGTCAGTGCTCTGACTCAGACAGTGTTCAAGACCCACAGCCCTGTGAATGTGGGGCGCCCTTGCACTTTGCTGTTTGAATAGAAAGGCTCACGTTGCCTCCTGAGTACATGTATCCACAGTCAGTGGGAAAAAGTCTAGGACTCAAACAGAAGGGGAGTTTTCCTCATTTGGTTGCCTCCTCCTGGTTCTGAAGGTTGGTCTATGTTCTCCACCCCCCGCCCCAGTTTTGTTGAGGTATAATTGACATATAACATTAGGGTGTATAATATAATCATTTGATATATGTATATTTGGCAAAACAGTTAACATTCATCATCTCACATAGTTACCAATTTATTTTCTAGTGGTAAGAACTTTTAAGACCTATTCTGTTAGCAACTCTCAAGGATACAGTACAGTCCCTCTGAATGTAATGGAATATGCTGGAATCAAGAATGGCTTTAGGCGGGCATGGTGAAGCCCTTACCAGAATGACGGTGTGGTCCAGCCCCCCTTCCGGCACCCCCCGCCCCACCAGGGGCACCTACCCTACGTCTGCGGTTCCTGCACCGTTGTTAATAACGACCTTCTTTTATTCTCCAGATCGGTTCAGTTTGGAATAATATAAATATATAAATTCTCCCCACCTTGAATCAGGGAAAGGGCCTCAGGAACCAGTTGTTTTTTGTTTTTTGTTTTTTTTTTTTTTCTTATGGGAAGAGATAATGAGTTTGGTTTTGGGCATGAGAGCGAGGTGCCTGCTGTATTTCATTCAAGTGGATATGACTGATAGCAGCACATGTGGAATTCACAAGTGCGTTTTCTGCTGCCGAGATCTGGGATATGCGTGATGTCATGTGGAGAAGCCAATAGAGACCAAGAGAGTCATGCTGATGGCGTATTTTTCTCTGGTGTCGGTGGGAGGGGTCTGGGGCTCCGCTGTAAGGAGTGAGAGGAGTTTTGCAGTTCTGAGTGTCAGGCGAAGAGCTGTAAAGTGTGGAAGTCCTTTGTATGGAAGGAGCCGGAGAGCCCTGCTGTGGTGATAGGTCAGGCAGTGGCTGCAAGGTGAATCTTCAGTAAATCTGAGTAACGCCCGTACGGTATTCCAAAAGTCATTTAATTCCAGATTGCATATAAATAATCATGAATATTTTTTATACTACAGGTGCACCTATATATCTGAGTTTCTTTCTTTCCCTCACATACTAGAATAACTGAAATCTCTATCTAGAAGGAAGCTTAGACTTCCTATTGTGTGTACCCTTCACCCCACAGACAAGAAACCCCGATCCGGGGTATGTAAACTACTTGTTAAAGGTTTCCCGGCTATTTTGCTCCTACGGAAGGAGGAGAACATGTGTCTTACTGCACTGTGAGGGCACTTCATTGGGTCTCTTTGTTAGCAGACTCATTTATTTCTGCAGCTACGTGTTCCATTATCACTGTGAGGGGTGCCACGAGGAAACGAAATAATAGGTTGTTCAGTGTGTCAGTAGGATGTTTGGGGCTGCAGGTATGAGAAAAAGTGTTTAAGAAACGTTATTTCACCTAACAAAAGGCGAGAGCCAGTGAGAGTCCAGATTTAATTCAGGAACATCGTTGAGGATTTGCGTGTCTCCCCTCTTTTCTGCTCCACCATCCAGGGCAGTGATGATACCTGCCCCGCCTCAGGTCATGTTCGCTGAAGAAATGAGCCATGTCTTTCTAAAACGTGGAAGGGATTTTCTAGAATGTCCCTAGTGGATTTCCCTTCAGGTTCACCTGAGTCGAATGCCCGTCTTCCAGCTCCTAGGGAAGCCTGAAGAAGGAACCATCTGGAAGGCAGAAGGCAGGGCTGAGGATTATGGGAAACCAGTTTTGTCTACCACATGTACATGAGCAGAGTGTTGAAGAAAGAGATTTGGGCTCTCATCAGGTTCATATTTTGTTTCTGGCACTTCAGATCCCTTTATTTTCCTGTTTTGCCGGACTCCAGCAGGCTCCGTTTGATGAAATGCATGAGGTGTGCTCTTTGAGGATGTTTCCACATGGCCAAACTGCAAAATGATAAATGGAATAACGGACGTGTGCCATTTGGATTTACACAGTTCTCTCATTTTAGGGGTTTTGCTTTCCCAACTCACCTTTATGTGCATTCACATAGATTTTTCTAATGATCTTGTATAAATTTGGTTGACTGTAAACACTCAACAGTTAAATTACATTTCAGGAATCTTGTGTTATATCGCTTCAGTAAATTCTTTGCCTTTCTTCGTTTATTTTGGTGAAGTGTTCAGAGAAGAAACAGGATATTCCAGGTTGATGCACTCGTGCACACCAATACTCTTGCTAGAGCACCACTTAGACACCTGAAGGCATCTCAATTAAGCAGAATTACCATCCAAATTAAGAAGCAGTCATTGCCATTAAGTATAATTAGGCTTAATTTGATTCCTTGGGAGACATTCCAAATAAGGGGGTTTCCCGATTAAGCACATGGTGACGAAGGTATATTACATATTGAGCATAAGAGAGGAGAATGGTTATATAAAGATTCCCAGACAGACTCTTGGTAGAAGCATTAGAGAGAGTTCTAGACAAGAAGTGTTGGTGTACTCAATCTGTACATTTGACGTGACTTGCAAACCTTTGAGAAATAAGGTGGAATAGAAAACAAAAATCAGTTTCTAATGTCACTTAGAGATTAGTTGATAAACTCCTCTTTTGTTGAAACATTAATCTCCTCTTAAGGATTTAGTCTTTCCTGGTCTTATATTTGCTCTCACTGTTATATAACCAAGTGACATGTGTCAATTTATGTGAGGCATTAACATGAAATTGCCTATACAAGATAATTATCATAGGAAGCTCAGTGGCTAGTGGCAATGAATATTATAATTTGTCATGTTGTGTCATATCATCTTAAAAAGAATACGAGAAACATATTTATAAATACACACACACACACACACACACACACACACACGGACACCTGAGTGACTCAGTCCATTCAGCATCCAACTTTAGGTCATGATCTCATGGTTCTTGAGTTCAAGCCCCATGTCGGGCTTTGCTCTGATGGTGTGGAACCTGCCTGGGATTCTCTCTCTCTCTCCCCCTCTCTCTCTACCCCTCCCCTGCTCACACTCTCTCTATCAAAAATAAATAAACACTTAAAAAAATTAAAAAATATATATATAATTTTCTAAATTATATTAAGGTGATGTCCATTATTATTGAATATATAACATATTAACATATTACCCACTATATATTAAATAATATATTAACTATAACTAATAATTATAAAACAGTTTAATACATATATATATATTTTTTTTTTTTTTAGGAGACCCTGTTATGTAATGTGTTCTAGGTAGAAATTAAAAAGAAATTTTCCTCAAGATTCAGTTTAGCAGAGAAGCAGATTTCTAAACAGCCAAGTACAACTGTTCCCGCCATACTAATCTAGTAAAAATCCAATAAAAATTAATTCAATAAGGAGATACTTATTTAACATAGATCCTTGTATATGTATTCAACAACTCAGCTTTCTCAGATAAAACTTGTGACAAGTTGTGTGACCAAATTCTTGAGAAAGTCATATATGGTTGATGAGTTATAGATAAGAGGAATTACCAGCAAATGCTCTCAAAAGTTCATCCCTGTGGTTTCCATTGGGAAGGTGAAGGGCAGACAGCTTTCCCTGGAAGCTTTGCACAGACACAGGTGGCATATGTCTGTGTATGCATATGTATACATGTACTTACATATACAGATTTATTTCGCAAATGTGCTTCATGGCGACATAATTTCAGTACCTGATTTTAAGTTGATCTCCTTGGAAAGCATTTTATTACTGTTAAACTCCTTGAGGATTTCAGTGATTGTAAGTATTTGAACTTTGTCTGTTCAGGCTTCTAAGACAAAATACCGCAGATGGGGTAGCTTAGAAACAAAGAGTTCCAGAAGCTGACAGTCCGAGATCTGGGTGCCAACATGTGAATACCCTTGTACGGAACATGGCATCAGTGTGAAGCACCTAGAACACTGTCTGCCCAGTGCTCCGTGCCTCCCCTCCCCCCCTCCTTCCCTGTTCTTCCTCCTCCCCTTCCTCCCTCCCCCTCCTCCTCCTCCTCCTCCCCCTCCTCCCCCTCCTCACCCTCCCTCCTCCTCTCCCTCCTCCCTCCTCTCCCTCTTCCCCCTCCTCCCTGCCTTCCTCCTCATCCTCCTTTTCTTCTTCTCCATTGCTATTATTAATGACTACATTTAAAGAGCTGTAAATCAGATCCTGAAGGACAGGTAAAGGGTTTAAGTTTTGTGCTAATGACAGTGGGTGTCAAGAAACAGAGGAAAAGAATGGCGTTGCCATGTATATGTCTCAGGTCACTCTGTCAAGAGTCAGGTGGGCACAGTTGAAGGACTCACGATTGGAAGCAGAAGACATCAGGGTTTTGGTACAATTGTGAAAGATCATATGAGCCTCCATCGGGACAGTGGTGTCAGGATTGGAGAAGAGGAGATGAATTTGAGAGGAATTTCAGGACTAGGTAATTAGATACAGCGATTTACACATTTTTTTTTAAATTTTTTTTTTCAACGTTTATTTATTTTTGGGACAGAGAAAGACAGAGCATGAGCGGGGGAGGGGCAGAGAGAGAGGGAGACACAGAATCGGAAACAGGCTCCAGGCTCTGAGCCATCAGCCCAGAGCCCGACGCGGGGCTCGAACTCCGGGACCGCGAGATCGTGACCTGGCTGAAGACGGACGCTTAACCGACTGCGCCACCCAGGCGCCCCGCGATTTACACATTTATATCACACCTTCTATTAAATGCACAGCTCGTACTATCTAAAGAAAAAATAAGTCTTGTTTTAAACTTAATGCTTGTAAGAAAGTACAGCCGTGTGTTAGACTTCTTTTCGGGGAGGGAGCATTAACTTTTATTACTCAGGTTTTTTTTACATAATGTGAAATAAATTCATACAGACGTAGAAAAGGCATTCGTTTGCATTGAGATTATTTCAAAGTTAAGGTAGGACGAAATATTTCACCTGACAGTTTGTGGTGTCTTGAAATGGAGCTTGAATGGATCCAGTTCCATAGGTCGTGTTGACCCATCGGGGATTCCCAGACCGGTGGAGACACCGTGAGACACAGGATTATCGGCTGTAATACTGTGCCAAGCGTCCCCGTCGGTTCTGTCACAGACGCCTTCCCAGCCCAGAGCCGTGATGGGCTCTATTTAATGGCTCCATTCCGTTGTCTTCTGTGCCACTGAGCTCCTGTGGAGAAAGTCACGTGCCGTGCCAGCTTCCCTTCGTGGCACACGAGGTGCCCCCTTAGTTCTTGCTGGCCATCGTCATTAATCTTGATACGGATTCGTCGTTCCCTCCTTGTCCCCTCTCCAATATGTTCATCTCTCTGCGGCAGCCCTTTTATCACCAGCACCGTCCCCATCAGCACTGCTTAATAAGCGTATCCTGTTTAGGAACAGAGTTTGGCTCTTTCCTTCTCGACTCTCTGTAGGCGCCGTTCCGGCATCCTTTCTGTCCTGCCACACGGGAGCCTGCCTTCCACGATTGCCGCTAACAGGTTTTTCCGCCACACTCCAACTACTGCCTTGTTAACCGAATTTAGTTATTTTTGTCATCTCTTCTGAGTTCTCCAAAATAAAATAGAAGACGGGGTCCGTGCTTTTGATTTGCTTGCATTTTAAGTCAAAAATGAATCACACACACACACACACACACACACACACGTGTATAAATACATATACACACATGATGGAGACAGCATTTTTTTAGAGACAGCATTTTTAGAAAGACTGACCTGTTAGTAGTGTGCAGACCACATTAAAAAGTTAAAAAGTAAAACAAAGCAAAAACAAACAAAAAACACTGCAGGGGTGTAGACAGATGATCCACAACATTTTACTTGGTGTGAGTGATGATGGTCTAGGCTGGAATAGTGATTATTTATAGAAATGGAGAAGAACAAAATATCCAAGTAACACTACTTTGAGAAAAGTACACAGATTTACTGATTTTTTTTTTTTAAAATAAAAGTGGCTTTAGTGGAGGAGACTTTAATAATTGTATGTCCAGAATCTGGAAAGGATGAATCTTCATCCTCATGACAGAAAGGTGGAAAATTTTTTTTTTTTGTTTCTGCTTTGTTTTCTATGAGTAGTATGCGCATACCCATGTGTGTGTGATTGAAAAAAGAGGCAGAAATAAATAGTTTTTTCTCCCACTTAGGTTTATGTGTCTTAGAAGTAGTCACTGTTTTTCATCACCTTTTGCCCTTTAATATGTTTTAAGTACTTATTTCCTGCATTAAAACACATTTCCTTTTGCATTTTTCTTCTTTTCAGTGCTTTTCTTATTTAAACACATTAATAATTACACAAGTAGGGAAAGCAATACAAAACTTACCCATTCAGTGTATTTTTGAGCCACACACTCTTTTTTTTTTAAATTTTTTTTTTCAACGTTTATTTATTTTTGGGACAGAGAGAGACAGAGCATGAACGGGGGAGGGGCAGAGAGAGAGGGAGACACAGAATCGGAAACAGGCTCCAGGCTCCGAGCCATCAGCCCAGAGCCTGACACGGGGCTCGAACTCCCGGACCGCGAGATCGTGACCTGGCTGAAGTCGGACGCTTAACCGACTACGCCATCCAGGCGCCCCCACACACTCTTGATAATTGGTAAAGAGTGGACAACAGAGCAGCTACAATCTCTGCTGGCATGGAGGTGCCACTGCAGAAGGAAGAGAGAGGGAAACCACCCACGAACTAGGTGAAGTCACATAAAGGAGGCACACAGCAAGCAGTTCCTTGCAGGGATGCGGGACCCCTGACAGCACACTGATTTCCATCAAAGTGCACCTTGCGAGAAAGTTGCTGTTGTCATGAGAACACTCAGAGCTAATAGAACTGTCTAGTTAATTGTTGCTACCATCCTTCCAGCTCATTTCTCTTTTTCTCTGGCCTCTCTTTACTTCCTTTCCTTCTCCCAATCACTTGAAGAGATGTTTAAAATTTGGGGATGGTCTCTCCCCACACACATGATTGTGGGGTCATATAGGGCAGTGGAAAGGTATAAGGAGAACCAGGTATGTTACTTAAAGCCCCAGGTTCCAGCCTTTGCCCGTTTCCTAGCTGTGTGGTTTCAAAAAGACATAAAGTCTCTCTGTCAGTTGCCTCATTTGCCGCATAATCTGAATACTGATAATACTATGTAGACAAACTAATGGTATTTCTCTACTTGTCAGATGAATGCGCATATATGGGAATACCTCTAAGTTATTAATGTTACTGCTACAATTATAGGATCTCCTCCTAGTCTCTTCTCCGTACGTGGAGTTTCTTTGCATTCCATTGCTTGGAGGACTCTCTTCTCTGATGAGAGTGATCAGTCATGTAATCAACTTACCTGAACATAGTACTGCAAGTCCAGAAAGCCCAGGGCATTTCTGGGGCATCCTAATAGCATTTCGCGTAGAGAGATACAGAGAAGATTCGTTCTCTCTTGCTCAGCAGTCTGTTGCCCCTCCTAGAGCCTTTCTCTGAGTTCATCTTGTCATGCAATCCAGAAAACAACCTTTATCCTAGACTCATTTCCTCCTCTGTCACCTCTAGTTGAGCATCTTTCCTTCACGCCAAGACCTTCTGGATACACTCTCCCTTTTCCACTAGTGACTCTTCTAGGTCAGCCACTTCTGTCAGCGTGCACCATGTATTGCTGTGAGATAGCTCAGCTGTTAGTCGTATTCTGTTCTCCACCTTCCTAATTTATCTTCCACAATAAATGGGAAATAATCTTTTCGAAAAACTAAATATGTGTATAAATGTGCATGTAATAAAACAAATACATGATCGCTGTTTTGCAAAATCAAATGACACAGATAACTAGAAAGCAAAAACCAAAGGAACTAAGTATTTCATTCCCAAAGATGAGCAGTGCTAACTTTCGGTGCATACTTTTTGTAAGACTTTTATCTCTATGTTTGTAATTACAAACACATGTGCAAGAACATAGTTTTCCTTTATTTCCTTCCTCCTCCTTCCTCCTTTTTCTTCTTAGTGACATCTTCTAATTTTAGATATGCCAAAATTTTACAGATCATTGTTACTTTATAATGCACTGCATATATATATATATGTATATATGTGTATATATATGTACATATATATGTATATACTCACATATAATGCAAATATATAATATATATCCATATATAATTCATTTATAATGGATGCAGGATATATATCTATATCTATCTATCTATATATATATTTCCATCCTAATGTAATTTGTATATGTAATTACATATATATATATGTAATTTACCATTTTTAATAGGTGCAGAGTATTTAATTCTATCAGCTTCTTCCTTTAAACAGGTCTTTAGACTGCACCATTCTCTGTCATCATGAACAGTGCTTCAACAGACATATTTATGTTCGCTGTCTTGGCCGCTATTTCAGTAGGTTAAAGTCCTTGAATTAGAATTATAGTAATAATTTACACACACTTATAATTTTGATGCTTATTGCCCAAATACTCACCCTGTGCTAAAAGTGTGCTCATGGAAACTCCCACCGCATTGTATAGATGTCTGCATTTCAACAACATTGAGAACAAAGGTAAAATATGACTCTGTTGTATTTCAGCATTATATCCTCAGTAATTCTCTATGGTCCATGGGAGAAAGTCCTTTTCATAAGATCTATCTTTCACGGCAGGGCAACTGACATCACTCCACTCTCATTTTATCACTTGTTCCTGCATGCTTAGTCCCCAGCCATGCTATTAAACTCTCGGATCTTGAAAAGTATTGTACTGCTGCAAGCTCGTGCACCTGTTCATACACCCTGAACAAAAACCAGGTACTGGGGTGAAAATGCATGTTATTGAATGATTGAAGCAATATTTATCATCAGATTCATGGCAGAAATTCTATACTTTGTTGCAAACCGATGAACTAATTAATGGGTTGACCATATTCTTTATTATCTGAACCAAAACTCTTTTAAAGGATAATGTATTAATAATAAATCTGGAAACAGTCAAAAACTGTAACTATCCAAGTAAACCAGGACCTGTGTCACCCTGTGAAGGGACAAAGGGAAAAATACCCACAAGTAGAAGAAACTGTGTGTTATTTTCCCTTCTGTAGTTGTAAAAGGATTACTTCCATACTCCCAGAATTTCAACGGAAGGCAGGAGAAATGGTCAAATCTCCCAAAATACAGGAAAAATTCCCCAAACAGTAATAGCGTTGTGTGACCAATTCCTAACTTGCTCAAAGCTACACAATTAAACATGTGTCTTTTTAAAATGTTTTTTATTTGTTTATTTATTAACAGCACACAATGTAAAGGTACATCTTAGGAATTTTAAATGAAATGAAATAAGTTACTTAAATTACCTTCTGCAAGCAAGCCTCTGTCTGTCACATCTTTGAATTTACACTCTCTTGCACGGTTGAATGGCCTGTAGTGAGAACTAATAAATGATTTTTAATAAATGGCTGTAATTATGGCCAAGCATTTACTGTTTTATATCACTGGGGAGGCAAAGAAGGGCGTGCCTTAATTGAAGGTTTTGTTTGTTTGTTTATTTTGAGAAAGAGAGACAGAGACAGAGAGAGAGGGAGAGCATGAACAGGGGAGGTGCAGAGAGAGAGAGAGAGAGAGAGATCAAGAGTCCCAAGCAGGCTCTGCACTGTCAGCACAGAGCCCGTTGTGGGGCTCGAGCTTATTAACCAGGAGACCATGACCTGAGCCAAAATCAAGATTCAGATGTTTAACCGACTGAGCCACCCAGATACCCCTTTGTAAAAATGTGTGTGTGTTTGCAGGCCAACAGTGCTACAAATCTACATATTATTTGTGTCCTTAACAGCTGCATATTTTGTACAAATATGCTTCCAGATAAAGTATTATTTTCATCAGAACATGTATTGCATATAACACAAAAGGTGCATTTGACACTATTAAGCTCAGTTGTGGTTAATATTTTGCAAGCAGTTGGCTTCCCCATATTGTGTTACATTGCACTTGCTGGTCTGTATTTTTGCCAATTACCCAGTGGTTCCTAACGAGGCGCAGACTTAAAAAGAGAATATTCCAGAGGTCTGGATACTGTGTTCTGCTTGCCTTCACAGTCCTCTAAGTGATGACTTGATGTGTGTATTTGAAAGACCGTGTTAATGACCTGGTAATTGTTTTTGCTGGTTTGCACTGAAGTGTGAAGTGTGTTGATAACTGTCCCCTGGCATTGGAGGGGGAGCAGGGAGCCACACTGATTCTTACCCTGTGGCCATCTCTCCACGGTCAGATGCTGAACAGCTGTCCATAGAACGGAATAAATCTGTGAGGCGGAAGAGGGATGTAGCCTCGTGCCTTCCTTTTAAAGGTGCTTACGGTGGAGAAACACAATGATTACTATTTTCATAATAGGTGGCAGCTGGCCCCCATATGGCTTCATTGAAGTCAGTGAAGTCATTTTGAACTTATTTGCAATAGGAATTTTTTGTTGTTGAAAAAAAGGCTTATATTTCATATGACACGTTTTTTCAGATGACTGAACCAATGAGATTATCTCACAGGATCGCTTCTAAATTCAACACCGTGAATGAAACTGTTCTTAATGAAATATTTCATGTTTATAAAACCCACTTAGGACATTTGGGATTCTGAAGAGTTCCAATGTCTGGTGTCATCGGGTATGGTGAGAAGTCTTCTGTAAAGAGGGCAAATATGGAATAATATAGGGTTTTTTTTTAAGTTTTTTTTTTTTTTTTGAGGGAGAGAGAGAAAGAGAGAGCAAGCAGAGGAGGGGCATAGGATTTGAAATGAGCTCTTTGCTGACAGCAGAAACCCTGATGTGGGGCTCTAACCCATCAACCATGAGGTCATGACCTGAGCCGAAATCAAGAGCAGGATGCTTAACTGACCTAGCCACCCACACACCCCTAGAAGCAGTTTTAATACCACACATGATCAAGATACTCAACCATATACATTTCATCTACAAATGTATGACACCAAAGATATGCATCTTGCTATACATACACACACACACACACACACACACGTATATAAGCAATGTATATAAATAATCAAATGAATGAAAAAGGAAGGGAAAATTAAAATTATGATTGGCACATAATTGAAATAAAAAACCCTGACATTTGAATGAAAAGTCCTGAAAAGTTACAAACAGAGAGGGAGGGAGGCAAACCATAAGAGACTCTTAAAAACCGAGACTAAATTGAGGATGGATGGGGGGTGGGAGGGAGGGGAAAGTGGGTGATGGGCAGTGAGGAGGGCACCTGTTGGGATGAGCACTGGGTGTCGTATGGAGACCAATTTGACAATGAGTTATATTTAAAAAAAAATTAAAAAGTCCTCAGGAGCAAGCATATATACACATACATAAATATTTTAAATTTATATGTGAAATGAGTGTCTCTTGATGCAGGGTTCAGGAAGCTGAGTGGCGGTTATGTAAAATCTTCAGCGAAGCAAGCTTTTACTAAGTTCTTTCAGATACGGAATTTTCACAGTGGAGCTCACGTAGCAGCTGAAATCATTGGGCGCCCACACTTTGCCTCTGCCCTCTTGCCCTGCCCGAGCTCAGCCTGCCTCTGCATACCTTCCTTGGGGATGTGCCCTTGGGACTAGTTGGCTGAATCCTCAGGGATAACGTCCAGGCTGTGGTCTTCACTGATCACACCCGATGTCTTGAGAATGAAGTGAAAACCTCCACGTAGCTCGGCACTGAGAAATTTACCAACTTCTCTCACTTGATTCTAGATCCCCAAACACACATCCCAGCCCAGTGAAGCAGCACTGTTCCCTAACGCGCCCCTATTTTCCTCGTCCTGTGCAGACACATTTCTCCGCATTCTGCTGGGCCTTGTCCGGGCTTTGCTCACGTTTCTCAATGCTTGTTGTGGCTTGTTCGTGAGCCCTGCAGCCCGATCCTGTCCACAGCTCTACGTGGGGCCTCCCTCAGCACTGCCTGCCTGCAGACCACTCTTCCTCAGCATCCGCCATGCCCCATGGCTCTTGTCATCACACCGAGGCACTCGGGGTCCTTCCCCCAGTGGCACTTCCTGCCATTGATTTGTCTACCACTTGTTAGGAAAACACCGGCAGGGCAGAGTATGTTCTCTGCTCAAGGTATCACAGTAGTTGGTCGGCGTCCTGTTTTTTTCTGGTTACTCATGTAGAACTTTCAGTTTTCCTAGCCCTGGTTCTCTTGACATATGGTTCTGATGACTTCTGCTCCTCGTTGGATTTGTTTTCTGTCAATATTTTCCATCTGTGGATGTTCTGAAGCATTTGGTATTCCAGTTAACATAACCAGGCTAAGATAAAAACCCTCACCAACTCAACGAAACCTAGATGCTACCATCTGTTGGCCATTTCTACTGACTGGTCAGTTAGTCCTTTGGCCACCATGTTGAGGTGACTGTGGGAGTCTTGCTTCAGGATCTCATCGTGGCGGCAACTGTGGGGCTGTCCAGTCCTGCCTATTTTTGATTCTAAGCCCTTCCCTTCTTTTGGACCTTTCTTCACCCCAATATTGGGTTACTGTAGCAGCAAGCTCCCTGCCCCCCCCAGCTCTGGCCCTCCTCCGGATCCGAGGCTGGTTTCCTCCAGTCGCCGTCTTCCTCAGACCCAGCTGTGTTTATAGCACACACTTGCCAATGTGCCGTGGGCGTGACTGTACCCAATTCACGCTTCGTATTAAACTAGTCAGAAGGTTTCACGGTGTTTCCTACCACTTTCGATACGTACCTATGTCCTCCTGGCTCCTCCTCCTCTTTCTCCACTTCTTCCTCCTTCTCCTCCTCCTTTTGGAAAATGTAAAACTTAAGCAGCCTTATTTTATTTTATTTTTTATTTTTTTTGTGTGCTTTATGAAATTTATTGAAAAATTGGTTTCCATACAACACCCAGTGCTCGTCCCAAAAGGTGCCCTCCTCAATACCCATCACCCACCCTCTCCTCCCTCCCACCCCCCATCAACCCTCAGTTTGTTCTCAGTTTTTAACAGTCTCTTATGCTTTGGCTCTCTCCCATTCTAACCTCTTTTTTTTTTTTTTCCTTCCCCTCCCCCATGGGTTCCTGTTAAGTTTCTCAGGATCCACATAAGAGTGAAAACATATGGTATCTGTCTTTCTCTGTGTGGCTTATTTCACTTAACATCACACTCTCCAGTTCCATCCACGTTGCTACAAAAGGCCATATTTCATTTTTTCTCATTGCCACGTAATATTCCATTGTGTATATAAACCACAATTTCTTTATCCATTCATCAGTTGATGGACATTTAGGCTCTTTCCATAATTTGGCTATTGTTGAGAGTGCTGCTATGAACATTGGGGTACAAGTGGCCCTATGCATCAGTACTCCTGTATCCCTTGGATAAATTCCTAGCAGTGCTATTGCTGGGTCATAGGGTAGGTCTATTTTTAATTTTCTGAGGAACCTCCACACTGCTTTCCAGAGCGGCTGCACCAATTTGCATTCCCACCAACAGTGCAAGAGGGTTCCCGTTTCTCCACATCCTCTCCAGCATCTATAGTCTCCTGATTTGTTCATTTTGGCCACTCTGACTGGCGTGAGGTGATACCCGAGTGTGGTTTTGATTTGTATTTCCCTGATAAGGAGCGACGCTGAACATCTTTTCATGTGCCTGTTGGCCATCCGGATGTCTTCTTTAGAGAAGTGTCTATTCATGTTTTCTGCCCATTTCTTCACTGGGTTATTTGTTTTTCGGGTGTGGAGTTTGGTGAGCTCTTTATAGATTTTGGATACTAGCCCTTTGTCCGATATGTCATTTGCGAATATCTTTTCGCATTCCGTTGGTTGCCTTTTAGTTTTGTTGGTTGTTTCCTTGGCTGTGCAGAAGCTTTTTATCTTCATAAGGTCCCAGTAATTCACTTTTGCTTTTAATTCCCTTGCCTTTGGGGATGTGTCGAGTAAGAGATTGCTATGGCTGAGGTCAGAGAGGTCTTTTCCTGCTTTCTCCTCTAAGGTTTTGATGGTTTCCTGTCTCACATTTAGGTCCTTTATCCATTTTGAGTTTATTTTTGTGAATGGTGTGAGAAAGTGGTCTAGTTTCAACCTTCTGCATGTTGCTGTCCAGTTCTCCCAGCACCATTTGTTAAAGAGGCTGTCTTTTTTCCATTGGATGTTCTTTCCTGCTTTGTCAAAGATGAGTTGGCCATACGTTTGTGGGTCTAGTTCTGGGGTTTCTATTCTATTCCATTGGTCTATGTGTCTGTTTTTGTGCCATAAGCAGCCTTATTTTAGAATACAATTGCCAGAGGTTGTCATGGCAGAATTGTCCTGAAAGAGAGAATTTATCGTAACAATGACATTCAGTAATCATAAAGTCAACAGATTAAGATTATATGTCTAATATTTGTTTACTCAAAGTTATAGTATGAACTTCTGCAGATTCCCCCAAGTTTTATTGAGGTATATTTGACAAATACAGAATTGTATAGATTTAAGGTATAAAACATGATGTTTCAATATATGTAAACATTGTGAAGTGACTACCAGAATCAAGCCAAGTGACCTATTCATCACCTCACATAGTTACCTTTCCTTTTAAATTAAGGTAATTGAGTTCACCTTAATTGTGAGAGCAGTGGAAATCCATTCTTATGGCACATTTCAAGTGTGTAGTACAGTATGGTTACTAGTCACAGCGCTATACATTACATCTCCAGAATTAGTCATCTTGCATCATGAAAGTTTGTACCCTTTGAATAATATTGCCCTGTTTCCCCCACCCCACGTCCCTTTCTTCTCTTCAAGCTGTTCCTTTCATTGTTCTCACACAATAAAATATTATCCTCATTTCTGCCTCAAGTTGCTACTCTCATAAAGAATACTTCTTGTCTATCCTCTTTTTATACTTTGTCTATTCTGTGGAAAGCATTGACCTAGATGTGAATGAGATACAGTAGTAACGAATTTATAATATAACCCTTAAGAGCACATACATACACATATTGTTATTCTAAATTATTAATGTATGTTTCAGTTCTCTTTGGAAAATAAAACACAGAGAAAGTAAATGTCATCAAAATTCTATGATTTAATATATGAACAAATTAAGTTCTACCCTCTGCGACCACATAGGAATCTGCTTTTCTGTCACCATATAAATATGGATATTTGTATATGCATGTATCGGTATATGTATTTATGTGTGTGTATATATACGTACAAAGGATGGAATGTATACACACATATATAAAGCAAAGACAAATATTATTATAAGCAATTCTTTGCTTAATTTTTACTCAATAAAACATGAACATCTCTTTCGATCTGTTTGTTATGTGTCTACTCACTCACTTTAATATTTTCAGTGTCCGTTAAGTATGACTATACTAAAACTTGTTTAGCCATTCCAAGGTCATAGATATTTTGGTTGTTTCCAAAATGTTGTTCTCATAAGCAGTGCTGCAGTGGCCATCACTGTTACTGTCATGGGTCCAGCAAAGTCCCGCTGTAGTTGTTGACTACTCAAAACCTGTACAGTCTCGCCTTCCCCATTAGGTTCTTCTTGCCTCGGTTGCCATGGATATCCTACCTCTAGAGCGTTGTCAGTTTTGAGGCATCTAGTCTTGTGACAAATTCTCATAATAGTAAAGAAGCTAAGGCACTAAGCAGATATAAGGTTAGATTATGGATCAGCCACCTGTGTCACATACTTTGTTTTATAAATTGGCTTATCCGAAGAGACAATTAATGACCTCCAAATTATTATAGAAATCCCTTAAAGGGGATGCCTGGGCAGCTCAGTCGGTTAAGTGTCCGACATCACCTCAGGTCATGATCTCAGGGATCGTGAGTTCGAGCCCCGCGTCAAGCTCTGTGCTAACAGTGTGGAGCCTTCTTGGGATTCTCTCTCTCCCTCTCTCTGCCTCCCGCCTGTCTCTATCTCTCAAAAATAAATAAATAAACATAAAAAAAAATCCCTGAGGGTATCTGGGCAGCTCAGTTGGGCATCTGATTCTTCAACTCAGGTCTTGATCTCGGGCCATGATTTGATTTTGGCTCAGGTCGTGATCTCACTTTGTGAATTCGAGCCCCACATCCCACTCTGTGCCAACAGTGTGGAGCCTGCTTGGAATTCTCCCTATCCCTTTCTCTCCACCCCTCCCCAACTCCTGCTATCTCTCTCTCACAAAATAAATAAACATTAATTTTTTTTTAATGCCTGAAAAGGAAGTGGCTAGTGTATTCATACTTTAGCAAATTTGTGATGGTGGTCCTCCTATAAATCTGAAATACTGTCATGTTAGTACAGACCCTATTTAAGTATATTCTCATGTATCCATAAATTAATTTTATTGTATTTATCCCAACCTTACATTATCTGACGAAAGGCATTCAGAGTGGGTTTTTTTTTTTTTCCTTTCCATAATTAATTGGTTGGTTGGTTGGTTGGTTGGCTGGGTGGTCAGTTGCTTGGCTTGCTGATTGGTTTTAGGAGTCATGTATATCTATTACGTAAGTACATTCAGTTCTCCAGTGTCACACTTTAAAATCTCCTCACATGATGGGCAGTAAAATGGCGTGTCTATAATATGGGGTAAACTACTCCTGGAATAGTAACCCTCTTCTAGGCTGTCTTCAACACATAATACATTTTCTGCCTCCATGAATTTCAAGAAATAAGCATCATTCACTTCGATTTAAAGTAAGTAACTTTCCATAATTGTATCCATTTCAAAGAAAACTCACATTTAAAAATTAATGAAAATAGTTCTGTTCTTCCATACCGATGTTCAAAGTGGAGTTACTTTTTATGCGCATTGAATTGACCTAGAGTAAAACACAGTTTACGTGGACCCCCTGACCCTACAGCGGGCACATGTGGGTTCTGTGAGTGGAGTATGTCAGTGCAGACATTCCTGCGTCAGAACAGACCTGTACAACGCACGTCAGATTTGAATCCTCTTAACTTAAGAAAATGTCTTCTGCATCAGGATCCGCATGTCTGCCCGCTTCCGTTTGTCTGATTCAGGCTAACCCAGTTCTGACGATGTTTGCAGTCTACTTAGGGCGATTTAATTTTCTGATGTCTAAAGGAAGGTTAGCACAGTTCAGAAGGACCTTTACAAGTGCCTAAAAATGCTCTTTCTAAAAAGACATTTTTGAGAACCCCTTAATTTGGCATATACTACTTATTTAAAGTGTAATGGAGATTTAAGATTCCTGTATTTAAAATACGTGAAACCTCAAAGTCTGTGTGCTGATCTGATTTTTAAGGAGAACGTTTACACCATATAGGTGGTATAAACCATCAGTTTTCAAGCTTCGTATCAAGACATTTTTCAACTTTGCAGTAATTCTCTGTCCTTCCTTCCAAACAGTAGTGCTGTTTCCCTGTGGATAGCCCTGCTCTCTGTCACAGAACTACACCTCTGTGTCTCAGAGGGGGAAGGATTCCACTGTGACTGTAAAACTGCTTTTGCACGATTGCTGTAATGGCCTCCTCATTCCGTCCAGTACTTCAGAACATGAGTCCACAAAATCCCCTTCCTTGTAGTCAAGGCTCTGTCATGGAGCATCTTTCCCATTCTAGACCTGGGGCGTCAGTGCCCCTGCAGGATTGGGGAAATCTGTCCTCGGGTCCAACAATGACTGGCCTCACTTTCCAGTGTGTAAAACCACGTCTGGAATTTGGAAAGCGGGATGTCCTGAGGTGCCTGTGTCACAGTGGACATGATGCTTACAACCACAGAGAGCATCAGATCCAGGCTGGCCCCAGGCTTGAGCCCAGAGGGGATGGGATGCCCTGCAGTGAATAATTCTTGCCATCAGTCACGTCTGTATGGCACAGAATAACAAAGCACACTGTGGTTGAGTATCAGACCTCAGCTATGAATAGCAAAGACCATTATTTAAAAAAAAATACCTTTTTATATCTCTATTTAAAAAAATCTGAAAAGATGGGATGCCTGGGTGGCTAAGTCGGGTTGAGCATCCAACTCTTGATTTTGAATCAGGTCACGATCCCCGGGTCATGGGATCAGGCCCCACGTAGGGCTCTGCACGGAGTGCATATTCTCCCTGCTTGAGATTCTCTCTCTCCCTCCCACTGCCTCTCTCTCCCACTTGTGCACTCTCTCCCTGTCTGTTAAACATCTGGAAAGGAATTTACCAATTCTGAAGTCATGAGTAGGGAAGTAAAGGGTGCTAAGCAAGCCTGGTTGTGATGGAAGTCACATATCCAGTAAAATCTATTTTGTTCTCCGAGGTTCCCAGAAGACAGATAAGTTTGTTTCATCCACTGCCTCCTGGATCACTTACCCACTGTGTCTACCCAAAGGCTTAAAGCCAATGAATTTTCAGGCTCATGAATTTTAAAATGTATTTTGGCATAAAAAGTGTATTCACTTGTTGGAATTTCCAGATACCTTAAAGATGGGAGTGGGTGGGAGATGCTACAGCACAGAAAAGAAAGTGCCAGAAGATATTAGCTGATTTTGCTGGAGAGATCAACCGATTTTAGAAACGGAAAGGCATTTCGTCCACTGTTGTGCTGAATCCTTAAACACTCCATGTCACAGGCTCTGTTACTAGAGTTTTTGCCTTAAAGGTAAGAAAACGGAGCCACGAAGAGGTAAAGTGTACCTCTTTCACCACTATCCAGCGCTGCCTCAGCTCTGGAGGCGGAGGGAGACCGGTGCTTACGGTAGGTACAGGCTCGTCCTGACAGGTGGCTGGCGCATCCTGAGAACAGGTGTTACTGTGTTCCCGTTGAGATGTGAGCGGGGATGTGCTGAGAGGGCCGGTGGTGCGACGCCGTTCTCCATTTCCAACCAAGGAAGCAGACGTCTCCACCACGTACACACGAGCCGCGTGTGCCCTCTTTGTGTGTCTGCTCATCACGTAGTTACGACGTCCGTGGAGTGTCTGCGTGTCATCTGTCTAGGGCCTGGGAACACAGTGGTGCCCAGACCAGGTGCCGATAGGTGCCACGAAAAGCAAACAAGTCAGTGAACGGGTAAAATTTAACAAAGGGATAGAGGTTGATGAGGTCAAGGTCATGGAGTGTGGGTGTGATGTGTGCCGGAGACTGTGTGCAGGGCTGTCGCCGGAGCTGAGCCTTGGAAGATGTGAGGATGGGGGAGGGGAGGTCAGTGTAGGCAGTGCCAATGTCCTGTGGTAGGAGTGAGTTGCACGAAATGAGAAGCACCAGAAAGGCCAGTGGGGTTGGAATAAGTGGGTGAGGGCAGAAGTGGCAGGCGCTCAGATTTTGGATACATTCCTGAGGAAGAGGCTTCGGAAGACTTGCTGATGATTGAGTATGGGAAGAAAAGATCCAGAAGGTTAATACACAGCTCCAAGGCTTAGGAATTGGGCAGCTGGAGGGATGGCCATACTGTGGCCCCTTGTTCCTACACCGGAGGCCTTTATTCCTTTTTCCTTTTCGTCCTTTACCTGGCCTTTTACCTAGAACTCTTCCCAATCAAAAATAAGGGAAATTATAGTAAAATCTAAGAACGGGAGCCTTTAAGGGGCACCTGTGTTGCTCAGTCGGTTAAGCGGCCGACTTCGGCTCAGGTCATGATCTCGCGGTCCGTGAGTTCGAGCCCCGCGTCGGGCTCTGTGCTGACAGCTCGGAGCCTGGAGCCTGCTTCCAATTCTGTGTCTCCCCCTCTCTCTGCCCCTCCCCTGCTCATGCTCTGTCTCTCTCTGTCTCAAAAATAACTAAAACATTAAAAAAATTTTAAGAAAAAGTTTTTTAACATTTTGTATTTATATTTGAGAGACATAGACAGAGCACGAGATGGTGGGGAGAGGGGCGCAGAGAGAGGGGGAGACATAGAATCTGAACCATGCTCCAGGCTCCAAGCTGTCAGCACACAGCCCAATGCAGGATTTGAACCCACAAGCTGTGAAATCATGACCCGAGCTGAGGTTGGACAATTAACCAACTGAGCCACCCAGGAGCCCCACTTTTTTTTCTTTTCTTACTATCATAAATGTTAAACACGTACAAGAAAAACATCATACATTTCTGTTAAATAATTGGTTTACGACAAAACAATTTATTTCTTTCATGAAGGTAGGCTCGGTGGCTTTGACTTACAGGTAGCAAATATATGTAAGTCAAATTACATTTTTCTCAAACTCAAGCTTATTAGTGTGAAGTAGTAAAGTTACTATGTAAATAGTAAATGAATAAGAATAGAAATAGAACCTACAGTTTTACACAGGATTGGAACGTATTTTCTTGTTGCATGATGTGGCCAGGCACAAATACAGGCACAACGATAGAAAAATAGCGCACACAAGTGTTGATCTCTTGCCCTCTTATAAATCTGTGTACATACAAGAAGTGGGGTTTTTATAACTACAAACATAAACCAAGTGTATCTCTATGTGAAAATTGCTTTTTTGCTTCACCATTTTTTGCTTCTCAGTGTAAATCTGACCTAAGCACACGAGACTTTCATTTTTTTTTTTTTTTTACTGAATGGTGACTTTCTGTCTTCATTCCTGATGCTTGAAAACAAGACGCTTGCTCACACATGTAAGAAATTCACCTTGCGGCTAAGGGGTTCCCATTTTCTTAGATATGGCAGAATGTTCCTCTTCCTCAGACTCCAGGGGCTGGGGCAGGGGTGATGACACCAGACCATAGTTCACATTCCTGTTCTTCCCTCAAAGTCCAGCTCTCCAGCTGAACAGAAGATTTGGAGAGAGAGTTCCTCACCCAGCTCTCCACCTCTGTGAAGAGAGGGGAAATACTAGTTGGTCCCATTCTGTGGTTTTTCCAGAAGGTTTGAAAACGACAGGCGGTATATGATGCCCTTCCCTGTTCTAGACCCAATCATCACTGGAAACGTTTTAGGATTTTCTTTTGCAGCATGGTTTCTCCAATGTTCCGATTTCCATTTAAATTCAGTTGTATGATTGTATCAAGCCAAATCATTTTCTCCACGGGGCTAAGGAAGCCACTTCAGCGGGTTCACTTGATGAGAAAGGACTGCTAACGCTCATTTCTTCCGCTTTTTCATTGTCAGTAACATTCTTTGTCTCAGTGTCCAGTCTTGAAACATTCTGAAACTTGTCTTTATCTTACCCGGTTAAGTATTTCTTACAGCATTGCTCAGAAGCTCTTCAGGAGGTACCCCACTGCAAAGCAAACAATGTGTGGTGAGGACATCAGGGTTTTTTTGTTTGTTTTTGTTTGTTTCTTTCAGCAGTAGAGGCAGAACCTTCCATGAGGTCAACAATCGATGGGAATGGTCTGTACAGATACTGACACGAGTTTCTCCAAGATCTCTTGTTTCCGGACAAGAGAGAAAATCATTAAATGCATCTTGGTCTTTGCTTATTTAAAGCAGAAAAAAAAATTCTTAAATTTCACCACGAGTTTTGTCAGTGGATCTTTTGACTATTGCCTTGATAGAGGAGCTGTTTTGTAGAGATCTTCCTCGGTATCAGGGACATGTTATCAACCTGTTGACTTTTGGAGCAGTGCAGAGTAGAAAGTTTTTTGGCTCCTTGTATCCTATTTTAGAATTCTCACTATATAGTCACTGTAGTTTTTCATGCCGCATTACTAAGGTTTCACCAACGGTTTGACTTTGCCTTTTCTGGTCAATAAATTCTGCTGCTAAATGACTTACTTCCTGAGCCTCTCCACCAGTGTGACTTTTTGTTCCTCAGCGAAAGCTTTACTCTATTTGAGATTCCAGTAGCCTTTAAAATAATCAGCGCAATTACCCATTGAGTGGCTTTGATTTGAAGTTAAGCATCCTCAATTTTGCTGAAGTCAGTACTGCGTTTGTAAGGTGTTTTCCAGTAGCGATGCACAGTGAATGGGACAACTTACATTCCCCACGTAAAACCCACGACAAACGGCTTTCGTTGTCAAGGCAGAGTTCCTTTGTGTTTCATGTAGCATTAGCTCAGTGAAACGATTCAAAAGGTTCTAATTCTGTATCACTAACCTTATCAGAATTGTCAGTAGACCTAGGATACTCCTCTTCTACTTCATACGTCATCTTTAGAAATTGCCACTTTGGTCCATCAGATACGTGCACATGACAGAAGTGGCAATAAAATATGAAACAACAGGGGGGCGCACATAATTAAATGAGCGGATAGTGAAAATATAGAAACTTCTTCCACCTGTCAATCCCCACAGTCCTCACTTGACAATATATACAGTAACATCAGTGTGTGATGGGTCCAGTTGGGTGGTGGTGGATAAAAACCCCTCCTTTACAATGAAATTCTTGTCTCAATATTTTATCGCACAGTGAAGCTTCTTTCCTTTATGAGACATTCAGCGACACGCTAAGGGAAGTTTGGGGAGATAATTCAGAGGAAAGGGAACACCATCAATATGGCTCTGCATTCATCGGCCGGCTCCCAGCCTCATGTCAGGAATCAGCAGTGCATTCACCCCATGAGGACACTCTCTGCCCTAGTTTGGGGAAACTTCCACCAGCGGATCCCTCAGTCAGTGTCCATCACCCTGAGCACCGGCACCGTGTAGCGGGTCAAGTTGAAAACACCAGTCTCACGCAAAACCGCCTCCTGTGATTGCCAGTTAAGGAAACTCAGGCATTGAATGGTTCCAGGCAGGAGATACTGGTCGTTCAGATGAGTTAAGTGAGAGTCAGAGGAGGTATGGATTTGAGAGTTATTCCGGGGGTGATGCTACTAGGATACTGCAGTGGGAGTTAGGACTTTCTTTAGACGGTTCTGTGAGTGAGTGTGGGGAAAGATGAGAAGGAGATACTCTGAAGAGTATGCGGCAGGACGAGCACTAGGTTTCTCCTGGCCTCCCCTGCCCATCTTCCTTGGGCACAGGGCTACCACGTTAGCAGCCACGAAACAGAGCTCCTGTGCCCTTGCCTGGAATTGGACTTTCTAGCCGCCGAGTCCAGAATTCCACTGGTCTTGTGTTTCTGAATCTACTGGGTTCCTCATCAAGAAATCAATGGCATAAATGTGGGAGTTTGGGGGAAGTATTGACGTGCTTACTGGAGCTGAAGCTTCTTGGGGCTTTTCTGATTTGAGCGAGGGGATATGTTTTCCAAGAGAAGCAAGGGCACGTTACAGGAAGCCCGGAAGGGAATACTGTATGGTTCTGGCGTGCACCAGGAAGTCATGTGTGAAGTCCGATGCCTGTGAGGACGAGTCCAGAGACCCAGCCCCAGTGGAGGAAACAATTAATTCCAGCTTCCTAGGGGCCAGTTTATAGTCACATACTGAATCAAAAACCACTAAAATCTGACAATATCTATATTATCTTTAGAAAACAAAATTATCAAATGAGGAAAACAAATTGATCCAAATGTATAAGACCTCTAGTTTTCCTTTCTAGTAGGGTACTTTTCTGGTTTTGGTATCAGGATAATGCTGGCCTCAAATAACGAGTTTAAGAGTCTTCTCTCCTTGTTTGTTTGTTTGTGTTTTTTTTTTTTTTTGGAAGATTTTGAGAAAGATTAATGTTAATTCTTCTTTAGATGTTTGGTAAAATTCTCCAGTGAAGCCATATGGTCCTGGTCTTTTCTTTGTTGGGAGATTTTGGCTTACTGATTCAGTCTCCTTATTAATAGCAGTCTGTTAATAACGATTTTCCATTTCTTCCTGATTCAGTCTTATAAACTGTAGGATTCTAAGAATTTTTCTGTTTCTTCTAGGTTGCCCAGTTTGCTAATGCATAATTGTCCATAGTAGACTTTTATGATCCTTTGTATCTATTATGGTATCAGGTGTAATTTCTCCTCTATCATTTATAATTTTGTTCATTTCAGTTCTTTTCCTTTTTTTCCCTTGGTCAGTCTAGCTAAGGGTTTGTCAATTTAGTTTATCTCTTCAAAGAACCAACTCTTAGTTTGGTTAGCCTTTTCTACTCTTTTCCTGTTCTCTATTTCATTTATTTCTGCGCTAATCTTTATCGTTTCCTTTCTGTGTTAATTTGGGCTGAGTTTGTTCTCGTGGGGGTTTCCTTAGACGGAACTCCCCTCCTTTGTCTTGCTGACTTTTGACAATGGAGTCAAAATGTGTCTCGGGGCAGCCCAACGCACGATCAACCTGTTTGGGGTCCTTTGAGTCTAGGGGATCTGGATGTTCATTTGTCTCCTCTGGTTCAGGAAGCTTTGGGCCATTATTGTTCTAAATATACTTGATGGCTCATTCTCTTTCTTTTCTCCTGGAATTTCCATGTAAATATTCCTCCTTTTTACTGTGTCCCATAATTCCCATAGGCTTTCCTCACTCTTTCTCATTCTTTTTAAATTTCTGTGTCCTCTTTTTTTTTCATGTTAATTGATTTATTTTGAGAGAGAGAGAGCAGGGGAGGGACAGCGAGAAAATCCCAAGCAGGTCCGTGCTGTCAGCACAGAGCCTGACGCAGGGCTAGAACTTACAAACCATGAGATCATGACCTGAGCTGTAATTAAGAGTCAGATGCTAACCAGCTGAGCCACTCAGGTGCCCCTCTTTTCTCCCTCTGATTGGGCAATTTCCAATGTCTTATCCTCCAAATTGCCAGTAGTTTCTTCCATATGTTGTCAACTCTACTTCTGAAACTTGTGAATTCTTTAGTTCAATTATTGTTCATTTCAACTCTAGTTTTTGTGTGTTTTTTAAAAATTTTTTAATGTTTATTTATTTTGGAGAGAGAGACAGGGTGTGAGCAGAGGAGGGGCAGAGAGAGAGGGAGACAGAATCCGAAGCAGGCTCCAGGCTCTGAGCTGTCAGCACAGAGCCCAATGCGGGGCTTGAATCCAAGAACATTGAGATCATGATCCGAGCTGAAGTGAGGCGCTTAATTGACTGAGCCACCCAGGAGACCCTGTTTTGTTTTGATGATTGCTGCTTTCTTCTGGTTTCTCATCAAGCTTCTTGTTTTGTTCATGCAGAAAACATGGAACATTTCATCAATGTGTGTGTCATTCTTGCTCAAGAGCCATGCTAGTCTTGTCTTTATTGTTCCAGTTTTAGTATGTGTGCTGCTAGCCAAACACAAAGGTTGATGTGAAACTGTATGTGCCCCTTCAGTGCCTTTGCTGATGCCACTCAGTGCCCCTCCCCCTTGAATATGGCACATCGTGGGCTCGGCTCTTTTTCCTGTTGACACTCGCTCCATCCTGTAGCTTGAAATACTGTAGTGTATAGGTTGCCCTCTTCCAAAGATTTCTCTAGACAGATTCCCTACTCTGAACTCTACATGCATCCGGTTGTCTACTCAGCTCCTGCATTTACATGTCCAATAGGCATTTCAAGCATAGCTCGTCCAGAACAGACCTAGATTTTCTCTCCAAAACCTGTTCCTACCATCCTCTTCTCGGACAATGTCCGTTTCTCTCTGTCAGTTACGTAGGTTACAAAATAAACTCCATAGTGATTTCCAATTCCACCTCTCATACCCCGCCTCTCTCCGCAAACACCTACAAATACTCTACGCCCCAGAGCCGGTATCCAGCCCTCCCCCACTTCCGTGAATCACACAGAGGTCTCGGCAGCCATCGCGTCTCACCTAGATTATCGCAACTCTCTCCTGACTGATCCCCTTATTTCTGCTTTTGCCCCTCAACACGGTAACCAAAGCGATTCTTTTGAAAGTTGCTGTGTATCACTCCTACGCTCAGAACTCTCCGGCAACCTGTCGCCTGTCTCCGTAGAAAATCAGAAGTCCTAATGATGTTCTTCAAGGCTCCCCACAAGCCTCCCCCCATGGCCCCTCGGTCCCGTGTCCTGCTCCAGCCCCACACTGCCCCAGCTCATCGTCGTCCTCGTGGTTTCTCAAACGCATCGAGCACTCTGTGTCTCAGGGCTTCCGTCTTGTCTGTCCGACACGATCTCCTCTCGGATATGTGCAGACTGATCTGCCACGTGCTATAGATCTCTGTGCGGCCTGGGAGCAAACCCCTCCCTGCCTTCCACATCCGTCTCCCTGCTCGCTGCTTCTCCCTGGTACTGCCCCCGTGGGACACGCAAATAGTCAATGATGCGTCTGTTGCCTCTGACACCGCCCTAGAGGGCAAGTAAGGGCAGAGGCCACATCTGTTCCATTCACCACTGTATAGGCAATCCTAGAACTTTACTTGGAAAATGGCAAATGATCAGAAGTATTGTGGAATGACGACATAATGGAATTCTTACCTTCAGAGCTGTGGGGGGAAAATAATGCCGAGGGGCTCGAGCGAATGATGTATTTTACATAATGTCTTCCAGGCCCATCCACGCTGTCGCCAATGGCAGGATTTGCTTCTGTTTTAAGGCTGAATAATATTTCATTGCATGGATAGACTCTTTTCTTTTCTCATTCATCTGTCCGTGTACCTTCGGGTTGCTTCCATATCTTGGCTACTGAGAATAACGCACGGCCCCACTTCCATGAGGCATCTAAAATAGCTGAAGGTTTAGAAGTAGACATTAGGGTGGTGATTATCACGGGCTGGGGGAGGACCGCGTGGACGGTTCTTGTTTAATGGGCGTAAAATCACAGCTCTCCAAGACGAGTGTGTTTCAGAGATCTGCTGTACAACATCGTTCCTAGAGTTAACAATAAGATGTTGGGCAATTAAAAATTTATTGAGGGGCGCCTGGGTGGCGCAGTCGGTTAAGCGTCCGACTTCAGCCAGGTCACGATCTCGCGGTCCGGGAGTTTGAGCCCCGCGTCGGGCTCTGGGCTGATGGCTCAGAGCCTGGAGCCTGTTTCCGATTCTGTGTCTCCCTCTCTCTCTGCCCCTCCCCCGTTCATGCTCTGTCTCTCTCTGTCCCCCCCAAAAAATAAATAAACGTTGAAAAAAAAATTAAAAAAATAAATAAAAATAAAAATTTATTGAGAGGATAGATCTCCTGTTAACTGTTTTTCCTACAAAAAAGAGGGGGCACAAGGATCCTTTTGGAGGTGAAGAAAATGTTTACTACCTTCCTTGTAGTGATGGTGGCATGAGTGTATGCATGTGACTAAGCTCATTAAATTGCATGCATTAATTATGTGTGGGTTTTGTGCGCCAGTTATATCTCAATAAAGCTGAAGAAAGAAGAAAACATAATGCTGAAGAACTTAGGACAGCACCTGACAAATATTAGTTGATTAATAGATACTAAGTATGGATGTTAAGGTCAGAACCCTTAGGGTTCAAGTGTTTCATCATAACGTAACTCTAAAGGAATTTCCATAGGAAACAAAAGAGTCTGGTTGATTTTCTTTGTATTTTTAAAAATACTTATTTATTTTGAGAGAGAGAGAGAGAGAGAGCACAAGAGTATGAGCAGGGGGAGGGGCAAAGAGGGAGGAGCCAGAGAATCCCATGCAAGCTCCGTGCTGTCAGCGAGGAGCCCATTGTGGGCCTTGAACCCATGAACCATGAGATCGTGACCTGAGCCGAAATCAGAGAATCAGATGCTTAAGCTAACTGACCCCCGCAGGCGCCCCTCTGGTTAATTTTCTTAAAAGGATGTGGGGCAAAGTAAGATAAATATAATGTGTTCACAAATGCCAAAGTACACGATTAGGAAGAAATTTCAACTTTAAAAATGGTGTTAAGCTGTATCTAAAAATAAAGCCTTTTGTTTTTAAGGACATTCAGTGGCCGCACAGATGTGGTGCAAAAGCTCTGGGTATTTGTAACAGAAACTGTTAGCACTGAATTTAATTAACTCCCTCTGCTGCGTTGCCAGATGAGAAGTTTGCTTTGTGCGTAAAGTAAATCAGGAGGCGTTGGTTAAAATTCAGAGTTTAATAAGCCGGAGGCATGGGGGGAAGGCGTTTTTATCCAAGACTAAGCTGTCATTGTGTGTAACACCACCCGCTTAATTTCCATGCGTGAAAACTCTGTGGCAGACAAGCTTACGAACAACTCACACCAGAGAAACGTCCACTTCGAAGAGCACACCGTGCTCACCACAGCGCGGCCCTGCGTGGTTTGTTTCAGATGTGTACGTAAGAAGGATTTAAAAGATTGTTTCTCAATCTGGAAACGAGGTACATGGAACAGAAGACTTCCCATCTGTGCCTGATGTGATTGCGGCTGATTTAAAGGAGATCGTTTTCTAACTCTGTCTGGTTCAGGAACATTATCCACCGGAATCTCAAGGTGGCTCGGCACACTTCAGTTTTCTGTCGTTTTCCACAGGTGTTTTCTCCTTTTCCCTTTGTAATAAAGAGGCGGCCAGAGACTCTTAGCTTTGGGTGTTCTGTATCTTTAATTTTATGTCACAGCCCCACACTTGGTTCCACAGGCGTGTGACGGGACAGCCCAACAGTGAGGTAGTGACGGGAGCAGTTTTGAAGGTTTGGGGCGAGGGCGAGCTGCTTGGGTGCGTTGCATCACCCGACAGCCTCACTTTCACTGCCAGGCACAAAGCGAGCGTCTCTGCAGGTGTCCGTGCGTCACCTTCCTGTCTGCTCTGCACCAATTCAGGCCCTGGAAATAGAGATCTGCACACACACACAAATAGCCGCTGTCACCAAAGCTTCTAATCCAGTGGATGAAGACATAAGCCTGAACACAAATAACATATGATGAAACCCGGGACGGGTGGAGCGAGGCCTGCAGGGAAGAAGCCGTGCCCTTTCATCCGTGGTAGCCCTGGTGGTCTTCTGGGAGAGGGAGGAAGGACTAGTGATGGACCAGAGGTGGCCTGGGGGGAAAAAGGACTAGTGATGGACCAGAGGTGGCCTGGGGGGAGGAAGGACTAGTGATGGACCAGAGGTGGCCTGGGGGGAAAAAGGACTAGTGATGGACCAGAGGTGGCCTGGGGGGAAAAAGGACTAGTGATGGACCAGAGGTGGCCTGGGGGGAAAAAGGACTAGTGATGGACCAGAGGTGGCCTGGGGGGAAAAAGGACTAGTGATGGACCAGAGGTGGCCTGGGGGGAAAAAGGACTAGTGATGGACCAGAGTTGGCCTGGAGCGAGGAAGGACTAGTGATGGAGCAGAGGTGGCCTGGGGGGAGGAAGGACTAGTGATGGACCAGAGGTGGCCTGGGGGGAAAAAGGACTAGTGATGGACCAGAGTTGGCCTGGAGCGAGGAAGGACTAGTGATGGAGCAGAGGTGGCCTGGGGGGAGGAAGGACTAGTGATGGACCAGAGGTGGCCTGGGGGGAAAAAGGACTAGTGATGGAGCAGAGGTGGCCTGGAGCGAGGAAGGACTAGTGATGGAGCAGAGGTGGCCTGGGGGGAGGAAGGACTAGTGATGGACCAGAGTTGGCCTGGAGCGAGGAAGGACTAGTGATGGAGCAGAGGTGGCCTGGGGGGAGGAAGGACTAGTGATGGACCAGAGGTGGCCTGGGGGGAGGAAGGACTAGTGATGGACCAGAGTTGGCCTGGAGCGAGGAAGGACTAGTGATGGAGCAGAGGTGGCCTGGGGGGAGGAAGGACTAGTGATGGACCAGAGGTGGCCTGGGGGGAAAAAGGACTAGTGATGGACCAGAGTTGGCCTGGAGCGAGGAAGGACTAGTGATGGAGCAGAGGTGGCCTGGGGGGAGGAAGGACTAGTGATGGACCAGAGGTGGCCTGGGGGGAAAAAGGACTAGTGATGGAGCAGAGGTGGCCTGGAGCGAGGAAGGACTAGTGATGGAGCAGAGGTGGCCTGGGGGGAGGAAGGACTAGTGATGGACCAGAGTTGGCCTGGAGCGAGGAAGGACTAGTGATGGAGCAGAGGTGGCCTGGGGGGAGGAAGGACTAGTGATGGACCAGAGGTGGCCTGGGGGGAGGAAGGACTAGTGATAGACCAGAGGTGGCCTGGGGGGAAAAAGGACTAGTGATGGACCAGAGGTGGCCTGGGGGGAAAAAGGACTAGTGATGGACCAGAGGTGGCCTGGGGCGAGGAAGGACTAGTGATGGACCAGAGGTGGCCTGGGGGGATAAAGGACTAGTGATGGACCAGAGGTGGCCTGGGGGGAAAAAGGACTAGTGATGGACCAGAGGTGGCCTGGGGGGAGGAAGGACTAGTGATGGACCAGAGGTGGCCTGGGGCGAGGAAGGACTAGTGATGGACCAGAGGTGGCCTGGGGGGGATCCCTGCAGGCGGAGCCCTCAGCAAGTGCCAAAGCCTTGAACCTGAGGAGGTGGGCACGTTGTGGGGAGAGAAACATGGTTATCTATGGGTTTGGGGTGACTGGTGGGAGAAGGATTTGTCTGAGAAGCCGCTCACTCAGGGCGGAAGGGATAACTGCCTCTCAGGCTCTATGAATGTGTTTGGACTTCCATCCTCATTGCAAGGAGAGAAGCTTCTGGAAGGTGTGTACTTTGATTGGTTTGGAAGCTGAAGAAGGTTTCGTGCCTGCTGTGTGCAGAACCATTTGTGGGCGAGGCAGGAGTGGAAGCCATCGTGGCATTCCGGGGGCGACAAGCGGGTCCCCGTGCAGGTGGGGTGGCGTGGTGGCTCCGTGGACAGCGTGGACGGAGGGCTTGCAGGGCCGTTGAGGAAGTGGCTGGTGTGATGGGAGAGCAGTACAGGACTGCAGGCTTTGATGGGTAGCTAGAGGGGATGAGGCCGGGCTGACCACACTAGTGGAGCTGGGTCCCTTTGCTGGGTGATGGAGACAGAGGCAGAGTGAGTGCCTGTGCCCCCCAGCTGAGCTGTCACGTTCGGTTCCGGTTGGCGGTTGCCATGTGTGAATGGTGCATCGGCTCTGCCCAGCCCATCTCCTGATTTTCCAAGGGCTGTTGTAAATCTGGGCTTTCACATGCAATCCTCATTTTCAAGTCTTGTTCCAGAAACCGAAACATTCTGCTCTTTTAACCACGCAGGTAGCACTGAGCCATATGGCCACCGGTTTTGCATCGTAAGCATAAAAATCGCTAATCACAGAGTCTCATGAACTTTTCTGTAACGAGAATATGATAAATGTCAGACTACATCATTACCCTTCCTAAATAAACAGCTTTAATGGAAGAAATGCTCATTATTCTATATTCAAGAAAAATAAAAGGAACATCGCTGTTGAAATATGGGAGACAGGGATGTTGAATTAATTAAAAAGTGTTTATTGAATCTATAATATCTAACCGAGTGTGTGCCAAGTGCTAATGGACGGGATGTCTTCGGTTGTTTAAGTGTTCCTGATTTCTTGCCCTAGAATTTCCAGCTCCCACCGAGTAGTTACAAGTGTTTTGATTCTTGATAATGTGTGAGGTGATACCTGCTTCCGGCACACATAGCGTGTTGTAAATCAGCCTGGAATCTGCGTGAAATAAAAGATGCTCCGAAAATGTCATGAAAGGAAATGCAGCGCCCATGATTTCATCGTAAGAGCGCAGCCATCCAAATTGACCCGTAAATATTAGTTCTTTGAAAAAAAAAAGGTTGATATATAGGAGTTTGTGCACACGTTTATGAACCGTTGTCTTAAATTCCTGAGGGACTCATTTTAAGTATCTTTTGCCACCTTGCAGTGAGCTGACGTCCTGTGCCTGGCCAGTTTCTGGAATGCAGCGGGTGTAGTATGTGGTCTCGTTGCCTGATACCTTAGCTTGTTTAAAACAAGCACCCTGAACAATAACATATCACAGGGGCGTCACAGGGATATAAGCCATATAAGAAAGAAAGGATTCAATTCGCTGTTCCACAGTGCTGCGGGTGAGGGCTCTCAGTAAATCCGGACTCCTGCCAGGTCAGATTTCATTTTCTCGGATTTCTCATCCAAACTACAGGAGACAGTGTTTGGATGCCTGTTCCCAGCTCCCCCGTGGATGGCACTTAGCTAGAAGCAGCTGCTGAAGAGGGCAGCTCATCTGTGAGGTACCGGGCATCTTGGGGCGTCAGGGCTGGTCTCGCAGGAGGGTCTGGAAGAGAACACGCTCTGAGGGTGAACTTTTTTTTTTTCTCGCGTTCCTCAGTGACTACATTTCTGACCACTGCCACTAGATGGTAGTGACAGTTCACACTTCCACGTTGCAGCTCTCATCCGTACTAGGCGCATGAAGATCATCACCACCATTTATTGAGTCTCTGCTACGAGCCAAACCCATCCCTCATGTGGCTACCTCTCCCGTAGAGGAAGTAACGTAGCCCCAGTCCATCAAAACGGAGACTTCTGCTCAGTGTCTCACAGCACACAGGTGGCCTTGTGTTCTGTCCCCGTGCCCAGCCTTTGGGTCACACTTCGCAGACTCCTGAGTGATGGGATCCCAAACCCCCTGACGTGTTTACACGGAGTAAGGCCGGAAGCCGTGCCTGACTCGATTTACAAATACAACGTAAAGAATAGAGTAAGTGCACAAGCTGGTGAACTCACCTCGCTTGGAGTTCGTCGTGCTGCTTCCCCACGTGGGAAACGCGCTGCTGTCCTCTCTGTGCGTCTGCTGGGGGTCTCGGGCCCTCCAGGCCAGAGCTGGGCGCAGCAGTAACGGCCATAGTTGTATGGGACATCCACCAAAGGCTTCCCATATGCCGGACGTCCCGTGTGGATGTGTGTAACCTCTGTGAGTCCTCGCGGGAGCCCTAACAGGTATGAACCCCAGCAGTACCCTTTTACACAGAGCAGAAGTGGGATGTAGAGAGACTCGGTAACTCTGTCAGGATCTCAAACATACCATAAGGAAGCGGTTGGGACCCAGATCTGTGCTGGCGTTTCTAAAGCCCCTGCACTTGGCACCCTGGCTGTTGCACACAGCAGACCGCCACGGATTCTCATGCTTGTTGGCGGGATCAGGGTCGTTACTGGTCGCAGAGACGGAGTGCCAAAACCAAGCTTCCCTTCTACCCAAGGCTCTTAGATTTGGAGCAAAACCTGCACGATTGTTCTCACGAGGGGACGTGCAGAATACTTACTGTCTTGGGCTTCACAGCCAGGGGAGTCTGGGTTCCAGTCCCAGCAGCAACTACTTTCTGCTTCTGATCAGGGTCCCCCCACCTCTCTTTAGTTCCAAGAAGGATGTCAATAGTGAGTCCACCTCGAGGTGCCGTTGTAACAGTTGCAAATAGCATGTAAATCACCTAGCACGGCATACGGTACCTACGAGGTGCTCACACTGGTATGTTTATCACTGTTATTTTTATGAATTTTACCCTGGAAAAATCAATCTTGTAGAATATTTCTTGGAATGAGCGCTGTATTTGTTTGGAATAATACTTCTTCAGGCCCTTTGTGTTAGACACCGAAACTCTTGTTTGCAGAATGTCAGCAAAATTTCAGCATAGGGAGAGAAACCGGTCTGCCCGCAAGGAATAAAGATTTGGTTGGCCCTGTAGATAGACAGGTGGGGAGATGGTGGGAAGGGTACAGGTGTCTTCCCGAATGTCCTTAAAACCTTCAGGGAAGTTAGACTGTGCTTGTTGAAGGATTGACTTTATAAAACACTGTGAGGAGAGGGACCGTGAGGAGAGGCCCCGATTGACACGGACCAGTGTCCATTGTCTGCTGTGTAACAAATGGCCACACACTTGGCAGCTTAAAACACCACCTTCACCATCTCACACTCTGTGCCGGTCGAAGTGTAGAAGTCTGGCATGGCGAGGCTGGGTCCTCTGCTCGGGTTCTTGTACGTCTAAAAGGGAGGTGTTGGCCTTGATTTCTCATCTGGATCTGGGTAGCCTCTTGGGGACTCATTCTGGCTGTTTGCAAAATTCAGCCCTTTGCAGCTGTGGGACTAAAATCCTCAGTCATTTTCTTGTTGGCTGTGGCTGGAGGTCACTCTGAGCTGTATGGGGACACCTTCAGGCCAAGCCAGGTGGCTACCTCATACTATGGCAGCAAGTTCTTCAAGACCAGTGGGAGAATGCTTCTCCAGACAGCTAAAGTGAAGGCATATATATCTATCTTAGGGTAATCATGGGAACCACCAGCCCCTATGGAGGAACCTGATAGAGTGAGAGATTGCCCCCATGCACAGACCCTCGCCACACTCAGAAGAGGAGAGGACACAGGGGTGTCACAGGGAGCTTGCATCCTAGAGGCCATCATGGGATTCTGCCTACAACTTGACCAAAGACCACAACTACAGAGAAAAAAAACATTTGCAGAGAACTCAAACCCGAACTTGGGAGAAGTTCTGAGCGAGAGTTCTCTACTGGTAGTGCTGTGTCTCTGCTAAGGCCTGGATACAATGAACAGCGAAATAGTATTCGTGATAAACACAGGCTATTGGAGATGAGAAGAACCCGAGAAGTTATTTGGCATTCCTTCAAGTTAGGTGAATTGCAAGAAATCACAAGTGAAAAAAAGAAAGAAAAGAAAGCAAAGTCCGTGCCATGGAAAGGGGTTAAGATCCACTATGAAATCGGTCTTTTATCAGCCATGTAGTTAAAGGTAAGGGAGTGGCTCCACGAGCCTATTTTATCATCTGTAAAATCCTTCCTTCCAGGGCTGGTTAAATGAGATTTATGAATATCTCTGTCTGTCTCCATCTGTGTATCTATCTATTATCTATCTGCCCATTATCAGTCTATCATCTATGTATGCATCATCTGTCATCTGTCTATCATCCTCCTATATTGCTGACATTTGGCGAATACCAAATCCCCCCAAAAAATAGACTCCCCCCCCCGGAATATTTAATTATGTAGGTCTGCCTTTGGACAAGCCAGGCTCACTCACTCTGGCTGCCCTGCTCCCCACCCTGCGCAGCCCCATCTTTGTGGGACGCTCGTCCTCACAGTACAACTCTGTGGCCATGCCAGCTTTCCAAAAGTTCTTTTAAAGATACTTCTTTGACACTTCTCCCAGCAACAGCACACTACACCTGTCTTCTGAAGTGCACGTGGGAGGTGCTCCAGAGCAGACCCTGCGCCGGGCCACAGGACAAAATGCTTAATGAATCTTAAACATCCGAGGTCACGCAAAGGATCTTTTCCAATCACAGTGAAGTAAAACTGGAAACCGACAGCAGAATAAAAACGTGAAATTTCACAAATACGTGGAAATTTAACACGCTTCAGAGAACCGCTGAGTCGAAAGAAATCAGAAAGGAGAAAATAACTTGAGAAAATTGTGATGAGAACATGACGCACCAAAGCTTACGGGGAGCCGCAAAAGTGGTGCCAAGAGGGACATTCACAGCCGCAAACAAGAGTTCGAATCAACAGCCTGACTTTATGTCTTAAGGAAATTAAAAAAAAAGAACCAACTAAATCCAAAGCTGCAAGAAAGAAGTGGTTAAATACAGATTAGAGATAAATAAAATCAAGACAGAAAGACAAATATCCTATGATGTCACTCATATGTGGAACTGAAGAAGCACAACAGATGAACATGGGAAGGGAAGGAAAAATTAGATACAAACAGAGAGGGAGGCAAACCATAGGAGACCCTTAAATCCAGAGAACAAACTGAGGGCTGCTGGAGGGGAGGTGGTTGGGGGGATGGGCCAGATGGGTGACGGGCCATCAGGAGGGCACTTTCGGGACGAGCGCTGGGTGTTGTATGTGATGATGAATCACTTGGGTTCTACTCCTGAAGCCAGGACTACACTGCATGTGAACTGATTTGAATTTAAATAAATAAATTACTGTATATAGTGTATGTATGTATATGTATGCACAACACACACACACAGCAGAGAAACAAGAAAAGAATAGAGCACATCAATGTAACTAAGAGTTGAGTCTTCAAACTCAGATCAACAAAATTGACATCTAGTGAGATGGAATATAAGAATCACTGGTTTTGGAACGAAACGATCAAAGTGCATGATTGTGCTCCACTTTTCTTATTCCCGTTGATAAAATGTCCCAAAAAAAAGAACAACAACGGTGGGGGGCGGGCGGCTCCTGGGGGGCTCAGTCAGTTAAGTGTCTGACTCGGGCTCAGGTCATGATCTCATGGTCCGTGGGTTTGAGCCCCACCTCGGGCTCTGTGCAGACAGCTCGGAGCCTGGAGCCTGCTTGGGATTCTGTCTCCCTCTCTCTGCCCCTCCACTGCCCTCACTCTGTCTCTGTCTCTGTCTCTCTCTCAAAAATAAATAAACATTAAAAACTAGAACAACAACAACAAAGACGTAGGGCACTTCATTTTTACGTGTGCACGTGAATCATGCGTATCCTTATAAACGTCATCTCCCTGACTAGGGAGGCACGGATTTTTCACGAGCAGCATGCCCTGCTTCCCCGCATCCTACGGCCAATTTGCTGTCTATGGAAACAGACAGCGACAGGTGACAGAGAAGGAAATTCCAGGACAGGGTTGTTTGGAAGGTAAAGAAAGTATGTGTATGCACAGGGCAGTGTTCATTTCAGTTTTTGCGTGAATGAGATATCCTCAACAGTATCCTCCCAGATATATTTACAAATGCAAATGGGTTTGTGAACTCTGAGAAATTGGCGTTTTTTTCCTCAACTCATGCACTATGTTTTTGACAACTCATGAACAAAAATTCAGAGCGATGTTTGTCCTTGCCTGGGTTGTGCTCTTACATCACGAGGTTCTTGGAAAACACAGTTCAATTATCTGAGCCTAAAAGTCCCCATACACAGAATGCGAGTCTGTCTGGCTCACCTAACCCTTCTCTTCCTCCAGCCCAAGCCTGTGGTTGTGTCTTAGGAGAATCCTTTACGGTTTCTTCAGTTAGTCCCCCTTCAATATAAAAATACAGTTTCACTTTAAGAGTGAACTATTCTTTCTTGAATTAATCTGCTGCAATTAGATGGTCTTCCAAGTGAAGTCACATGAAACATGAAAACTGCTTATTTTGCATTCTTTTAATTAGTGCCGGAAACTATGAAAAAAAAAAAAAACCTGCATGGAAACAGGAGTTAGTGGCCCTTTGCAATTTAGTAACACAACTCTTGATTCAGATGAGAAAATCTGAGTCAAAGTTATATGTATCACCTCAGTTATATTTTTAATGTTTCAGTGAAATAATAAGTCTAGTTTTTTTTTTAAAGAAATCAGTGCATTCTATTGGAAATGTCTATAGCTTTTATTAAGGTGAGCACTTTTCAAAAGTTTTATTGGGAATTACAATGTTTGGGGAATGTGAATGCATGTCAGTATGGCTGTACATAATTGTCAAACTTTTCCCTGACACAACATTATCTAAGTTTTATATTATTTATCATATTTTATAGACAAATGCAAACCAAATGCACATTTTTAATACATAAATAGTATGAAAATTTTAATTAGGTACATCATTACATTTAAATAGATCACTATATCTAGAGATGATTCTATCCAGGAGTTTTCTATCAACTTTCAGTTGTGGGGGAAGAAATAGTCTAAATAATTTTACATCAAGTATTGCAGCCTCTCAAGTTTCCAAACCACGTGGATCTTTTGGTCTCAAGTACAGCTACTTTGACCTAGAAGAAATTTAAATGATACAAATTTGTATTTCGAAATGCAAATTGCATGCTTTATACAGTTTCCTGAACCATCGCTCTGATCAGTTTTATGGGAATGGAACTGATGTTGTAAGGAAGGGAGGCCCACAAGGTGCCTTAGGGAGTGCCTGTTCAACAGGCTTCAGAGGCCAGAGAAAGTGCCATCGAAACGGCACAGAGCCCTGTCTGTCCCCTAAGCTCCAAGCGCCCACTGCTCTCAGACACTTTCTATGGTCTCTTGCCATTGTTCCCTTTCATCCTGAGAAAATTGGGGGGGGAGGAAGCCTTTTGTCACTCAGCTTTAGCAGAACACCTCAATAACCCAGGTGATTGAAAATGCATTTACATCACTTCTCACAAGAGATAGTTCAGAATTCAGTGCTTAATTTGAACGTTGGTGCAACAAATCAGGTTCTGATTCCACTGGAGGATTTAAGCGTGTGAAAGAATTCTACATCAGTATCTTTTGTAAAAGGAAGAGTCATCTTTCGTTATTCTTAACTCTCCTCAAAATCAGCAGTCCCCGAAAAAGGGTGGTTTTGCCCTCCCGGGCATGTAGCACAAGGTCTGGAGACATGTTTGGGTTGTCACAGACTGGGGGAGGAGTGGCTCGAGAATCCAGGGGGTCAAAGCCAGACAGACTGCCGCGTGCCAGGTGCCGCACTGCACACGATGGCCCCGAATGTCAGTTGTGCTCACTTCGGGGAGCACCATCCTCAGTCAAGTATGCGTATCAAGTGTTATCAGATAGCACAGTGTGTACCTTTTTATTCTGAAACAATTGTAAATTCCACAGGAAGCTGAAAAAAAAAGTACAGAAAGATCCTGTGTACCCATTACCCAGATCACTCAATGATAACAAGTCACATGCCCTTTCTATGACAGCAGCATCAGGCTGGTCGGTCATACCATCTACCGATCTCACCAGTTTTGACATGTACTCGTGTGTGTGTGTGTGTGTGTGTGTGTGTGTGTGTGTGTGTGTGTTAGGAGGAATCGGCTCATGTGATTATGGGGCTGAGAAGTCACACTGTCTGTCCTGTACAAACTGAAGATGCAGGAACATTAGTGGTGCAAGTACCAGGCCAAGGTCAGGAGACCAACATGCCATCTCGAGAGGTCAGTAGAGAAAGAGAACTCTCCCTTCCTCTGCCTTTTTGTTCTCTTCAAGCCTTCAACAGATTGGGTGATGTCCACCCACACTGAGGAAGGCAGTTTTCTTTCCGGAGTCTACTGACTAAAATGCTAATCTTTTCTGGAAACACCTTTACAGACACCCAGAAATAATGTTCAGTCAAATATGTGGGCATCCTGTGGACCAGCCAAGTGAAAACATGGAAGTACCCAGCACAGCACCTGCCTACAGGCCAGGAGAACAATCTTGTTGGAGGGTTTCTGGGGGAATCTCATTCTTGTAAAGCAGAAGAGAATGCTGGAGGCGTAGAAAATACATATTGATCTTCAGGATCAGCATAGGTGAGGTGAAACATATAGACACATAACTCACTACTCAGGGACAGAATAATTTCCCTCTGTGCTTTTTCCTTTTGGGTGAAGGTGGCCTGGACGTACTAGGTACTCCAGAAATACTGACTAGAGAATAATGTCTGGTGTCCTTCGATGCAGAAGCTTCTAGAAACACTGATTCTGCTTGCATCAGAGCAAAACACGTAAAACTTTGACAGTGAAGGCAGTTTAGGAGAATTAAGTACTCATACCTATAGGATAACATATTGCCTTAGAAAGAACACAAAATAGTGATTCATTGGTGGCACTCTGGGGCCATTATTGTTCATAGGGGTAGAGTTTGAGTGTTTTATGTCCGACACTGGGTCTAGAGAGCCAATTTTACAGAATAACCAGTCTGTAGTAATATATTTGCTTTACTTAAACTTTGCAGAAATTTTAGCCACTTATAATTTAAAATATACTTACATTGGAGAAGGCTTTATTTCTCATGACTCACACAAAAGGCATTTGGAGTCCATTTACACAAAAATTATACTTCAGACATTTTCTCCTATTTGGAAGAATATGCCTCTCTATATTTGCTTTTACTGTGATAACTTTATATTTTAAGACAAGCTATATATTCCATAGAGAATTTAGGAAAACTGTATTTTTTTAATTGGAGAAGTGTCAGAAATACTACACATCACCACTGTCTATAAATATAGGTTAAATACCAAAACACGGCTTTCAGTTTCTAAAATGAGAAGAAAAGTTTCTTTTTAACCTGAATTAATGACTCAGCATTTTGACGGCCCTTTGAAGCGCCATGTACCCAGGTTACCAACTGTTTGATTTGGGGTAAGTTATTGAAGCTCTATGATGTGTCCGCGCATCTATAGAGAGGGGCTGATTCCTCCAGCATTGAAGTCATTATAAAGTTGGACACAACGTATGTGAAATGACTAGTCCGTGGTACATGCCCATTCCACCTTCTACGGTGGAAACCAAGTTGATGAGCACTTTCCTATGGAGGTTCTGGTGACCCAGGGCACTATTGGTTAATTCCTGTGTGAAGTCAGTGGTAATAGCCGAGTATCGCTGTTACAATTCTTGCAAAGCATTGTTCCCACTCTTTTTCTCTAAAAGGGCTTTCTGACATCTAGATGTTAAAATCCGGATGGGTCACGGGAAGCTGAGTAAATAGAGCAGCATTTAATTCCATTGATTGCTGACAAGATGAGATTGATAGAATGTCCGCGAAGAGGCTTTGGAGATACAGTGGACACCCCAGTGGCAGGCTTATTCCTCTGCTGCTCGAACTGTCAAGGCAATAGCTTCCACTGGTATTTTCAGAGCAAAATCAATGGCATGATACAGCATTTCTTATCATGGAGGATAATTCTCTATGTCCCGCTGTCAGTTATAATATAGCTCGGCTTGTAAATTTTGGTGAACTCAGTGCCAGGAGTATTACTATGATTACCTTGAAATTAAATCCACTGTCGAATCTTGATCCTTATCCTGCCCCCCAGAGTGCTTTTGAAATATTGCCCTTCTCACTGAAAATGCTAATTCCCTTTTAACCTGGCCTACTGCTTTGAAAGTTTCTGAGTACTTTTAAGGGCCCTCAGCATACAGAAATGCCATCTTAGCTAAGAAAGGTCAAGTCCTTAATGGTTTCTGACTGGTGGAGTCCCAGGCAGCCTAGAAAACTCCACTAATGTAGGACTCACTGTGTACGGCCTGTGATCTATGCATGCAGTGGAGTACATTGGGGTTGAAAGGAGATGTTCGAAAACAGTGAGATGCCACTGCATCCCTGTCACCGTGACCAAAATCCAGAACTCTGACCACAGCAGACACTGGTGAGGATGTGGCCCCACAGGGACTTTCATTCGTTGCTGGTGGGAATACAGAATGGCACAGCCACTTTGGGAGAGAGTTTGGTGGTTTCTCACAGAACTAAATACACTGTGTGATTCAGCAGCTGTGCTGGGTGAGTGGAAAACTCATCAGAACAAGTTTCATGAGTTAAAAAAGTACTTATTTGTACACAAACACCTCCACATGGATGTTTATAGCAGTTTTATTGAGAATTACCAAAATTCAGATGTTTTAGCAGGTAAATGGATAAATTGTGATCATGCAGACAACTATACAGTACTCAAAACAAATGAGCTCTATAGTCATGAAAAGACAGGAAACAAACTTAAGTGAATATTATTAAGAGAAAGAAGCCAGTCTGCAAAGTCTACATACTGTGTGCTTCTGACTAAATGACCTTCCCAGAAGTCAAAACCATAGACATAGTAAAGAGATCAGTGGTTGTCAGGGGTTCAGGATAGGCAAGGTTGAACGGGTGGAGCACAGAGGATTCTTTGGGCAGTGAAATTACTCTGCATGATACTATAATGATGGTTACATGCCAATATGCATGTTTTTTTTTTTTAAATCTACAGAATGTACAGCACCAACAATGCACCCTAAGGTGCACCTTGGGTAATTATGCTGTGTCTTCAACTGTAACAAATGTACCCTATGATGGGAGGCTGTGCGCATGGAGAGGGCTAAGTGGTAGTTCTTGGCGCTTAGCTATGAACCTAAAACTGCTCTAAACATGGTAGTCTTAAAAATAATAAATAAAAAGGAGACTATTCCCTAACCCATGAACATTGTATGAAAATCAAATTTCATTACCTACAAATAAAGTCTTATTAGAGAACAAAAAAAAAATGAGATATTCACTTCAGTTAGCTTTTTAGTTAGAGTTCCATTCAGCATGGATACATCCAGGATTAGAGCAGAAATAAAGGCCATGTTGAAAATTGCACACTGTCCTTTCCCTAGGGCAGCAAATGAGTGCATAGCTGTGTCCTTTTCAGGAATATATTTTTATATCATATGACACCAAATTTCTTATTTTTAATTCTATCAAAATTGATTCATGCACCGTGATGTTAAAATAAAAATGTACTAAAGATGAAATAAAACAATAGTACTTATTAACATGTGATTCAGCGTGTGTGTGTGTGTGTGTGTGTGTGTGTGTGTGTGTGTTAGACTGCCCTTCCCTTTCACAGCTGTGTGATTTGGACTACAAGTGGCTTAGTCTTTCTGGGACTTTTTTTCTATAGGGTATAAGCATGTGCGTTTCTTTCTTTTTTTTTTTAATTTTTAAATTTTTGTTAACGTTTTTATTTTATTTTTGAGACAGAGAGAGAGCATGAACAGGGGAGGGGCAGAGAGAGAGGGAGACACAGAATCGGAAGCAGGCTCCAGGCTCTGAGCTGTCAGCACAGAGCCCGACGCGGGGCTCGAACTCACGGACCGTGAGATCCTGACCTGAGCCGAAGTCGGACGCTTAACCGACTGAGCCACCCAGGCGCCCCAGCATCTGCGTTTCTAATCAAAAGTGTCCCTTCCATCTCTTCCATCTCTCTTTGTATCTCATGTCGTCTCTAGGAGAGAATGCAATGCGACAGTAGAACAAAATAATTTTGGTAAAACAAAAGTAATTACAGGAATAGGTTACTAGTAACTAGGATTTATTTTAAACATTGTGTGACTGATACGTAGAAACTTCCTAAATCTATCCTATGCAGAATAATTGCAGACACAGTGATATTAACTCATAAGTGGCTCATTACTCTCCGGTCAAGCCGAGGAAGATAATTCTCTGCCTGTTTAGAAAAAAATTTACAGAGCTGACTGTAATATTGCATGTAGAGTCAGAGACCTGAATTCAGTCTTTCTTTCTTACTACTAAGATCAGAGACTACATGACTCAAGGAGTTGTAACACGTATTAAGTATTGACATGCTCTTGAGAGGCCTGTGTATAGGTGTTTAATGTAATGAAAACATCGAGTATTCACTACGACAAACTTTTTGCCTATCTTATTATGATGGTGGTTCTGCCAGAACTATGGAATTTTCTGGAGAGATGTTAACTCACTGTGGCTGCTCTCTAGACCGAGAGTTATGTATGAATACGTTTAGTAAGATAAATGTGGCATTATTGAATATGCAGTACTCCTGAATACCAATGTCCAAAATACAAAATATGTTTAGATGTCTGAATGTCTTCCTTTAAGACACGTAATTAATTTCTTAAAAGACACTCTGAAAATAAAGGAACAACGACAACAACAACAACAAACCCACTACTGAGTTAGTTTAAATATTTGAAAGCATTCGTGCTCTTTATTTACTTGAGACGGGAGGTCTTTCCTCATGTACTATACTGCTAATATTTGGTTACATGTATGTGTGTATTATTCACTTTACCATTTAAAAACTAACCAGGGCATCTATGTCTTTGACTAGATATAGGTTCTGATTGAAATAGAGATAATTTTTGTGTCCATCTACAGACTTACCTATACCATATAACTCAGAGACTTACTCAACGCAGACATTTAAGGAATCCTGCATTTAAATTTAAATTTATAATATATATAGTTTTTTTGTTTTCTGTTTTCTTTGAAGAGCCCTTACTTTTCCTATCATTACCAAGGATATAGGCAGCAATCTTTGAAGGGTATTCACATGACTTGGATATGATAGAATTTCATTAGAACATTAAATTCTAGTTTTCCAACTTCTTTTTCCATAGTTTTTGTTACAGTGTATGAAAACTTGGGATTTAAGACTGAGTTTGCCTACATCATTTTGACTTTCTCTTTCAATCTATGTTCGCAGGACTGTCGGCTTTACATTTCAATTAATTAGAAGGACGTTGTACTAATTGCTACAAATTCCTGTGGTACCAGTGATATAGACACAATTAATATGTGGTCTTATTTAGGTCTTATATAGGAAGATAAGATCTTCTTAGGGCAAGAATTAAAACAGTTTAGGGCAGTGCTGTACTTGGCAACAGCTAGACTCTACACGTGTTGCAGAGAGATGCAACTTGCCCTCACCTGTTGTGTGTCACACGTCTTCCTCACATTTCCACACTTCTTTGTAGCAACCCTAGAACATCTTTCAGATGAGGAACTCGAAGTTCAGAGCACTTTCAGATTTCCTTCTAGCTCAGTGCAACTGTAACATACGCATAAAAAGGTAGAATTGTAGCATATTGTGAGAATACAGATGCAGGAAGCACTGGACTCAGATTTGGTAGGCTGACAATCACTGGTAAGTTGTTGACCCTTTTGATGAGCCCGTTGGGGTAAAGCTCAGATCTCCATAGGCTAAAACCAGATAAATACCGGCCAACTTCCTCGTGCTTCACTGGTCAAAATTACAATTGATGAAAGTCACAAATCTGAGATTGTCTTTTGCGATCATGTAGTTTCATGCCGGCAGAATCTAGTCAGGTTCTGATCCCGGGAAAACACCTCCTGGGATGAGGTGGAAACTATGAAATTGTTGCCAGCAGAAGGAACATTCTATTTTTTTTATAAACATTTATATATTCCGAGAGAGTGCACGCACATACATGCATGAGGAAGGGAAGGGGAAGAGGGAGGGAGAGAGAAAATCCCAAGCAGCCTCCATGCCAGTGCAGAGCCCGACACGGGGCTCCCATCTCATGACCATGAGATCATGACCCGAGCTGGAATCAAAAGTCAGATGCTCAACCAGCTAAGCCACCCAGGTGCCCCGAGGGAAGGAACATTCTAAAACACTCTATCCTTTGCCCTTCCTCTGTATGCCTCATCGTCTTCTCCCACATTTCAGTCTTCATTACTTCTCACTTTATCTGACACCTCTCACCACAAAATATGACCTTAAGGAAAGGCACTATTGTGTACTTTTCTGCACTCCTTAAATCAGAGAATTACAGCAACCCCCCCCCCCCCAACAATCACTTTAAGGATGTGCTCATTGGAGATTTTCCTCCTGTGTAACTTCTCGGCCCATAAGATAGAAAACTGTCCCAGAAAGTTTAAGTTACCCTTCAATGTCAGAGATGAAGGAGAACCCCAGGCTTCTGACGTGTAGCCCAGAATGGTGTCCATGTGCTATAAAAAAGCTGGTCTTCTAAAATCTGTATTATGCTGGACAATTAAATCTACCAGCTTTTTAAATAGCTTGGTACAAATTAAATTAGACAATTTCGGAAAATACTGAGGAAATCAGAACTTTAAATAGGGTGAGAAGAGAAGAGGTTTAAGGTGATTCTTTCTTAGCACATGGGCCAAGAACTTCATACGGCATTACGTTTGGACCTTACCTCCCAGTCCTGGGAGGGCAACAGAATGGGCCCACCCTATGAACAACAGTCCCACACCAAAGAGGAGTTATGTAAGCATGCTCAAAGTGGCACAGCCAACACGGAGGTGATGAATTTGGGTCCTTTACATGCCTCAGTGACTGTGCACATTTGTTTGCTTCCGGGGGTGTTGTGGTGGGTGGGGCCTTTTGACACCATCTGAAGGCCACATGGGGGGTCTGGAAGCAGTGTTGGGAGGGAGAAGTGGAGCGTTACCGGCTGGGGAGTGGCAGGTGTAGTCCTCACTACCCCTCACATCTGTACTCAAACACCACCGCCGCCCCCGCCTGTTGGCCTCACGGCCCATCTCCTGGAGATCGCGATGCCCGTGCCTTTTCCTCTGTGTAATCGGCTTTCGTTCTTAGACTTATCCCTTCTGTAAAGTATTCTTTCCACCACAAAGAAAGTTCTTTCCATCTGACTCCCACAACCCTTTGTTCTGTCTGCTCCGGTAACATATGCTGAACCTTCCCTTTCTGGACTCTGAGCTGTCTCTGATGCACGAATGGCTTCCTTTTTCCTTCCTCCATCCTCGAAGATAAAGTACGCAGAACTCAGAGGTCTGCCAGAGTTCCAGCAAACTCTAACATATTTTATAAATTGTTATGCCATTTTATTTATTTATTTATTTAGTTTATTTTTTTTAATATGAAATTTATTGTCAAATTGGTCTCCATACAACACCCAGTGCTCATCCCAACAGGTGCCCTCCTCACTACCCATCACCCACCCTCTCCTCCCTCCCACCCCCCATCAACCCTCAGATTGTTCTCAGTTTTTTTAAAAAAAATTTTTTTTTCAACGTTTATTTATTTTTGGGACAGAGAGAGACAGAGCATGAACGGGGGAGGGGCAGAGAGAGAGGGAGACACAGAATCGGAAACAGGCTCCAGGCTCTGAGCCATCAGCCCAGAGCCTGACGCGGGGCTCGAACTCCGGGACCGCGAGATCATGACCTGGCTGAAGTCGGACGCTTAACCGACTGCGCCACCCAGGCGCCCCATGTTCTCAGTTTTTAAGAGTCTCTTATGGTTTGGCTCTCTCCCTCTCTAACTTCCTTTTTTTCCTTCTCCTCCTCCATGGTCTTCTGTTAAGTTTCTGAGGATCCACATAAGAGTGAAAACATATGGTACCTGTCATTTTAAAATAAATTTTGCTGTCTTGCTATCTAAAGGAATTACGGTCAACAGATTGATACAAAATTCAAATGGTATTGACCCATAGGGTGGAAACTATATGCATTTTTACACTTGTCCCCGATATGCATACCTTAATATTAGCTCAAAAATCCTCCAGAACTTTTACTTTTCTTTTCTCCATACTCCCTGATTTCCAATAAAAAGCTGTTGCTTAGTGGAAATTCATGTTTTCAAAATAATATGTACACTGTACATACAATAGAAATAATAAAAAATTAAAATTAATAGTCTTAGAACTATTTTTCACACTGCTGAACACTCCGTCTAAATGATTGAACTTTGCAATCAGAGAGGTAGTTTCAAAGATAGAGAATTGAGGGGGAAAATGATAATGCAATTTAGATAAACGTCCCACATATCTATAGGGAGAAAAAAAGAATCATGAGGCAACACTCTCATGTAATTGAGATAAAAGATAATGCAAATAAGTGCTTGTTCACAGTTTGCAGAAATGTTTTGGTAACTGCAGTTTTTTATACTTTAATATATGCAGTGAATAAGGATTTAATTGGATTTTCCTCAGCCTCTATTAACAACACAGAATATGACATCAAACTATTTCCTGATACGGAAGTAGATATATATGATAATATACGTTTTTAAATGAGGGATTTTTAATAAAGCAGCATCTATTATTTGCTAATGAAATAATTTTGTTCTTTATATGTACTAGGAATGCAATAAATGAGGATTCGCTTAAGGCTTTGTGTCCTCACTAAGAAAACTTATGGTTGATGTGGATGATACGTAACGTTCTTCCAGTTATAACATTTATTCATTGATCTGCTCGCCAGTACACATCATTCTGTGCCCGGGAATTTTACTAAATATTGGAAGAGACCAAACACAACAAATTACAGATTCACCTAAAAATTAGCTTGTATTCGAGTTGGTGAGACTCGATGCCCGTGCAGGTAATTTTAACACCAGGGACAAGCAGTGCCAGAGTGGGAATGAGGCTCGAGACCATGGAATCTCAAGGAAGGCGGCTTTCTTCCTCAGTCGAGGAAGACTTCACGGAGTCGCTGGTGCTGAAGGTTTGCTAGGATTTGAATGTGGAAGATGTGGGAACACAGAGACACTGATGTGCAAGAACGTGTGTGAGAGAGAGCCACAGTTAGGTGTAACTTGTGCCGTACAGAGCAGTGTTTTCAACGACAGGCATCGTGTTAGTCGAAGTTAAGTGCTGTCACTAATCAAAGTCAGTGTGTGAGGTGATGGGTTAGTCAGTCGTATCTCAATAAAGCTGGAAAACTAAAAGAAAGAGAAATGTGGAAAACCGAGCATGGCGTTGAGTGCACGGAGCACAGAAGGAATCCTGCGAAATGACTGGAAAGGCAGGCTGGACAAGTCGGCAAGGAGACCGGAGGCCATGAGAAACCACTGAAGTTGCTGAGGCAAGGATGGTGGGCGGCCATGAGATAATTGATGGGTTTTAATGAATTAATGTGTTGTAATTTATTGTCCATGTCTAAGGTGCATGGGAGTGGTGAGTGGCTGAAGGTGACGAGACTGTTAGGAGACAGTAGTCACTGGCGTTACAGGTGTGGGGTAGCCAGACACACAGTCATGGGCGGGACGGGTAGGAGAGCAGAAGGAGATGATAAGTGAGTTTTCATGGAGCACAGAGGGAAGGAGGAAGCAGAGATGACCTTCAGGTTTTGAAGCTCAGTGACCAAGAGGTGGTGATGTGGTAAAAAATAGTGACAGAGGCCTAGAGTGGTTCCTTGTGTCAGAAGTTGAGCGTGAGGTGCTAAAGTTGTTCTGTTGGGGATTGCAGATTGACGCTCAGGGAATGGACTGATGGGCAGCAAGAGCGGTCGGAGGAAAAAACCAGACGACAAGGAACATGCAGGACGTAAAAGAGAGGGTGTGAAAACAAACAGAGACTAGATCTGGGGTTGCAAGGGAACCAGGAGCAGGTCGCGAGTGAGCCAGCAGTGGGTGGCACTGTTACTAGCTGTAAATGTGAATGTACACATAGTCTAGAGCTGGCGAGATTAGACAGCACAACGGAAATTTTCTGTGGAATCGTCAAGATAACATACTATATTTTCTTGGTTATAATCTAACGAGAGTAACTTGGTATTTTAAGTTCTTTTGTTTTTCATCTTTAAGGTGTTTCTTAGGTGTTCTTTGATGATATCTTCTTCACATTTGAAGTATTGGTTTTTAAGGATTGTAGTTCTTTTTTTAAAATGTTTATTAATTTATTTGGAGAGACAGAGAAAGAGAGAGAATGAGAGCACACACACGAGTGGTGGAGGGGCAGGGGGGAGGGGGAGAGAGAGAACCCCAAGCAGGCTCCACATTGTCGGGGCAGAGTCCCCGACTCAAGACTCAAACTCATGAACTGTGAGATCATGAGCTGAGCCGAAGTTGGACACTTTACTGACTGGGCCACCCAGGTGCCCCAAGGATCCTAAATCTTAATGCTCTTAAGTCCTGCTGTTGATGTGGGTGATATTGGAATCGGTTCATCATCATTTTCAGGAGGACAGGTTGGATCTTAATAATCCATGTAATATTTCTTCCTATTAGCTTCCTATATTAGCTTTCCTATTTCTTTCCATTTTTCGGCATAGCATCATTATTAAAATAATCATGATTTAAATGAAATTCTTTTTTAACCTGTTCTGCTTTCATAACGTTAGTTCTCAAAAATTACTTCTCCTTTCCTATAAAGATTCTTAGAAATCATCTTTAATCTAAGAAACTTGAAACGTACAGTTTTACCATTATTTTCTTGGGGCCCATTGCATGTATAAAACAAGAGAAGTTACAAAAAGTCCACCTATCTCCTAGGACAGCTACTTGCTTTGAGTTTATAAAAGGTGAGGTATTGTAGGCGTCTATCCTAAGTGTAACAGGAGTATGATAATTGCTCTGCTAGCTGCTGAGTGGTGGTCTAGACAATGTGGTATGAAATGTTATAAAGTTGGAAGTGGATTTATTTAAAAATTAAGATGAGATCTGCTGTAGTCAGCCAACTTGCTACCTTTACATGTGTCACACACAAGACAACCTGATTTTGTAGAGGGAAAGTTGCTTCGCTCCTTAAGCTAAAGAAGTTGTGGTCCTGCGTTTTGCCTTGTAAAATGGCCTTGTGCTCATGCACGGGTAAGTGTGGGTGGTACATTATACCAGCCCTCTTCAGACTTTACTGCCCTCTCCACTAACCTGCCCTTCGGCCACTGACTGTAGGAACGAGCCTCCTGAAACTGTTCCACTTACCACACAGGCTGGCTGGAGGTGGAATTCAGTGTCATCACTAGTCTTTTGCTCTTCTGTGATCAGAAAGCTTCGTGAATCCTCATACAACACCTAGACTGTTCAGTTGATATGCGTAGCCTTTAGACATGCTGTCAGTGTATTTTTTTCAGCAGATATTTTTGTTGTTAATGCATGGAGGAGGGTAGTACCATAGTTATTTGGCAGACACAAAACCATACTTCTCCAGTTGAAAAATGGACACACCAGGTATCTGCGGTTTTCAAACAATTGTGTGGGTGTTAGAACTTTAAGAATCCATCTGACTAACAGGATGAATATTGCGAACGAATATCATGACAGCTTTTCTTGATACACAGTAACCGAACAACAGGTCCATGATTTTATCTGAAAACTAGTAACAGGTCTCCCTCCTCAGTCCTTACCCTTGCTTCACAAATTGAAGGCCAAGGACAGCTTTCTAACACATTACTGTGTGTTTCTGTCTTTGGCAACAAAAAGTCATTCATTTATCTAACAAGAATTTATATGCCTTATCACTGTTCGTGCACAATTGGGAATCTACAAAGTGATGAAGACACACTATGACTTGGAAAATGGAGAAATAATTTTGGACTGGGTAAGATACTCCGAGGAAAAAAAGAAAAATGAAAAGGACAAGGAAGAAAGAAGAGTACAGTAAGTGGGAAGCAATGCGGGGAACCCAAGTGAGGACGGGGATCTGGCCGCAGAAAGGGCATGGCTGCTTCGAGTGCCGTGTGGATTACACAGAGTCCCTGGTGTGCCATCGGCCATATGCGCGTGGACACTAGGGCCAGTGACCAGCATCTGGAAGTCCACCAGTGATGCCCAAGCAGAGAAAAATTGTGACAGTATTGGTGGAGAAAAGAAAAGATGACTAAGGTTGGTAGCTTGTGTAGGGTGTGTGGTCAAGAAATAAATATACATACCAAAAAGGAGCTATAAATCATGTTTCCTTGTCGAGTAATGAATTTGGCTTACCTTCCCTGGGCTGCTACTTTCAAATGCTTTTGTATCTTGCTCCTCTCCTAGCTAGTGAATTATCACAGAAGTTGTCCTGAATATTCTCTACTTTCTCTTGTTGCTACCTCATCCCGCTTGGATGTAAACATATTTGAAAGTGAAGGAAATGAGTCCTAGATAATTTTAGAGACAGAAGGGAATTAACAGACAGAAAAAGTACACAGACGGTCTAAGTGGAGGCAAAGAAGTTGGCCAAGGTTGGTTGTCTTACTGGAAATGAAAATGGGTGATGGTGTCCATGGTTTGGAAAAGTTCAGAAGGTTTGGGAGAGATCTGAGCGTATTTTTGAGCATATTTCCAGAGAGGTGAAATAAGCCAGAAAATAACATAGTTACCATTGGAGGTGATTATTTCCAGTTCTTCTTTCCAGCAGTCCTGAGAAGTAATAGGGAGCAAGCAGTAGAAGCTGCCATTGAATGGAAAGACGCAGCTATTTTTTGGACGAACCCATTACTAGTAAACATAATTTCCATATGCAGGGGGAGAAAAAGAGTTGACAATTTTGCCCAGTAGATATAATTAATCATTGTGTTTAAAAATAAGGGATATTTAGCTTCTTAAACATGTATATTTTCTTTTTAATTTGTAAGTTACCCAAATATTTCCACAGGGGACAATAAGGCACAGAAGTTGAATTCTTTAACATTGGTTCAAAAAGGGTTTTTTAAATGTCGCAATAGAAACAGAAGTTGGGGGGCGCCTGGGTGGCGCAGTCGGTTAAGCGTCCGACTTCAGCCAGGTCACGATCTTGCGGTCCGTGAGTTCGAGCCCCGCATCAGGCTCTGGGCTGATGGCTCAGAGCCTGGAGCCTGTTTCCGATTCTGTGTCTCCCTCTCTCTCTGCCCCTCCCCCGTTCATGTTCTGTCTCTCTCTGTCCCAAAAATAAATAAACGTTGAAAAAAAAAATTAAAAAAAAAAAAAAAGAAACAGAAGTTGGCATGCAAATTCTTTAAAAACAGAAACGTCATCTATCCAATTGAAAAATGTTACATTCTTATTTTGAAACTAAGGGACAATATGAAGGAATTCAGTAGCTGTCAGGATAAGCGTTTTATGATTCATCATAAATTTTAGAACCATATTGTAGCTGGAATGACTGTAGGTACAAGCAGCGTTTATTACTAGGTTGATTTGTCTGAAGTTTGCATGGTGCCTTGTTCCATCTAATAATTAATTCTCATGAACAGAACATGTAATGAAGTTTTCAGGTCTGCAGCCCTCACAGGAGAAGCACACCAACAATTTATTTAAATTATTCTTTGGGGCATGATTAGTCATTTCTCATTTGCCTCGTTCGTTTCTTCTTTCATTTTTCATATCCCACATTAACTCCAAATTCTGAATTATTTTGAAATATGCACTGTACTGTCACATTCTAATGTATTCTTACATGGAATATCGCATTTTATTTTATGGAGATCATTGATGCTTACTGTTTAGTCATTTTTCAGACTTCTTTCTTGAGTCTATAAACGACATTTAGCAAAAGCAATATTGTTTCTGCATGTTCTCGTGAAAAATATTAGTGTGTCTCCCATTTAATGGTCTACAATTAAATAGTCATTTCCTAGATGGTGTTGATGTGCAGGCCCACATTTTAAGCTCAGGAGGAAAATGCAGTCATCCTCAGTTGTTGGCTGAACTAAATACATTTCATTTTATATGATCTTATATTAGTTAAAAAAATATACATTCATCATCAAAAATTGAGAGTACAAAAAAGTAGAAAAAAGAAGAGTCAATCATTGGTGCATAATCCCCTGATAACCTTGCAGTGTGTGGTGTATTTCCACCTTTTTCTCCCCTAGAAATAATTAACGTAATAATGTTATATAGTTCTAATACATAGTTATCTTGGTCATATGTTATAATCACATCTTCTATATGTATATATATATATATATATATATATATATATATATATATATATATATATATAAAACAAATTTACCCTCTCGAATTCTTAATCTTGATTAGTTTTTCAACTCTGTGAATTACATCATCAAAACTTTTATGTGGTATTTTTAAAATTATATTTTTTTTCCTTGAACCTTTGCATAGAAGAGAATGCCTTCATTCATTCATTCATTCATTCATTCATCCTTCAAGTTAGTTAACATACAGTGTAGTCTGGGCTTCAGGAGTAGAGCCCAGTGATTCATCACTTCCATACAACACCCAGTGCCCATCACTCATCTAGCCCATCCCCCCGTCCTCCTGCCCTCATCCCTCGGCTAGTTTTAAAAATCTTTCAGAAAATCTTTTTCCTAAAAACATCCGTGTAATGCTACTTTCTTAGTCTGTGCTAAGTACTGCAGAGAGCAGCAATGCTGAGTCTTTTCCCTCCCACTCAAGTACTCATGGAACATTGACACTGGAGACTATATACTTTGCATCAAACTATCCTAAGTCGCAAAGCTCACTAGTGATGTTAAATAAATGGGTGGATTGTAACATAAAAAACTCTGCTGGTTTGGATATTGAGCTCTATCAGTTTAATAAAAAACAATTTTTTTATTTTTTTAAATGTGTTTTTTTTAATTTATTTTTGAGAGAGACAAAGAGCTCAAGCAGGTGAGGGACAGAGAGAGAGGGGGAGAGAGAGAATTCCAATCAAGCTCCCTGCTGCCAGCACAGAGCTTATCGTGGGGTTCAAACACACAAACCCTGAGATCATAACCTGAGCCGAAATCAAGAGTCAGATGTTTAACCAACTGAGCCACACAGATGCCCTCCCCCAAAAATATATTTTTAAATAACGTATTGTTCTGCTTTATTCATTATATTTTACTTAGAGTCTCTGTTTGCTGCCCATCATATCTACCCTGTTCTTTCCCTCTTTTTTCTTATCATTTACAACTCGGTGTCTTTTCAAGTTTTCTATCTAATCACAGGTTTTACTCCCTTTCTGCTGGGGTAGCAGAGGTGGTTCAATTTCCAGATACCCCAATTCCAGTATCTGCTTGACTTGTCACACCTGCTTCTGTTCTCCCCAAGGACCTGTTCCCAATGTCCTGTGGTCAGTGTTTTTACCCCCATCCTTACAGAAACATCCTCTCCGACCTTGAATGGGTCTCTGTGGCTACTGAATGATATTTGTGCAGAAATGCCCTATTTGAGTTTGATTCTCTTCGTGATGTGATAAATGAAATAGAATAATATTTTCACAGCTGCTCCAAGAAGGTACCTGACTCATTCAGCCAAAGGTGACTTCGTTGGTTTGAAAACGAGTGTGAGATCCAGGGCTTCTGGCATATCCTATCTCTGTTTTTTCTCCATCATGTTAGACTCTCTCCATTATACCACACTGTCTTGTAACTTGAAACAAAACAAAACAAAACAAAAACAAAAAACTATCCATCTGATGTGTTGACATTCTTCAAATTATTTGTAATCCTAGTGCCTGGCATTTAGCTTGAACTCAATAAATAGAATGGTGAATAAGTCTTCCGCTTTGCAAATGTTGCTGAACGTTCCTTTCTGGAAGAGTTATTGGAGGCAGTATTAAATTTGGGGGCGGTATTTGTGGTTAAGAAAATGGACTTGAGGTCAGAATGCCTAGATTCAAAGCTTTGCTTGCTGTGAGAGCTTTTTTCAAGTAAATGAACTCTTTATACTGTACCTTATTCACCCTTGAAGGGGGGTTCTCCTCGGATCTTTTCCACAGAGTTTTGAGAAGATCGGATAAATGACTAATTGTAAACATGTAAAACAGCGATTGACATCCTATAAGCATTATTCAATGGCTTACTACTGTTTAGTATTAGAGTTTTGTCCCTCCTTCATTACCAAACACTTGCCATTTCAAATTGTGCCCCGAGGTATTAACCTTCCCCACAATTAACCTTCTTTTGTGTCCCTGCACACAATAGGTCACTGCAGTGCCGAGCATGGTGAAGGACAGACATTGTGTGTGTGTGTTGAAAAATCAGCTGTTAAATGAACTAGGGGAGAAGGCATCCACATAGGCAGACACATGAATGGCCACTGGATAAAATTCTCATCTTCTCACAGAATAGTTGCTTATTACTTTGTTCCATGTCCCTAGCCCCCAATGTCACCACGGGGTCCACATGCCCCTGGAGTAGGGTAAGATTGGGAACATTCTAAATGCGTGGAGCTGGCCACGGAAGACCAGAGTCTTGCTTTCTCCCCCTCCTGTTATATTGTGCCTCCCTTTCCCTCTTTTTAAATGATACTTCTGAGCAAAGAATAAGTGTGCATATTTCTCTCCCCAAAGTTTCTATGCAGTCTGTCTAGCTAATACATGCGAAGTTCCGTACAACAAGATTACAGAAGTCATAAAGAGTTTTTGTGACTTGAGTATTATTCAGAGGTGATCTGTACCTGCCTCAGTGTATTGAACACAGTGCCAGCATCCTCCCACGTTTCATTATTTACGCCACTTATTCCAGAAAAATCCAGATACAGCCCTCTTGTCCATATCAAGGACACATAAGATTGTCAAATGCACTTGACATTTAATTTCCCCAAATGTTTAAGATTACATAAATAAGATCTTCCCAACTCCTTCTAGATTCTTCACATCTATTCAAAAGGAAAGTAATACTGATGGCATTGACTTTAAAAATGTGAAAAACATTGTTATGCCTGGGTGGCTCAGTCGCCTGGGTGGCTCAGTCGGTTAAGTATCTGACTTCAGCTCAGGTCGTGATCTCACAGTTCATGAGTTTGAGCCCCGCAATGGGCTCTGTGCTGACAGCTTAGAGCCTGGAGCCTGCTTTAGATTCTATGTCTCCCTCTCTCTCTGCTCCTCCCTGCTCATACTCTGTCTCTCCTTCAAAAATAAATAAAAAGATTAAAAAAAATTTTTTTAATGTGAAAAACCTTTAATGTATTAACTATACTATTATCAAAATAATAGATGTTGAACGTAATTGGCATATTGGAAATCAGACTAAATCTTATATATCAGTTTTAGGATAAAATTTTATTTTTAAAGAGTATTTTTATATATTCAATATATATATATATCAATTTAGATAAATGTGGTTGGTTAATGTAATAAATAAATAAATGCGTAAATAATCATAATGATAAATCATAAATCCTCATACTATGTTTCTCTTATTTTTTTTCAAGTGTCATTAATATGTCCTTGATAATACACATTCCTAGTGTAAGTTACAATTTAATGGGAAAAGGATTGGGTGGTGACATATATTAAAAGAAGGCCAGGGGCGTCTGGGTGGCGCAGTCGGTTAAGCGTCCGACTTCAGCCAGGTCACGATCTCGCGGTCCGTGAGTTGGAGCCCCGCGTCGGGCTCTGGGCTGATGGCTCGGAGCCTGGAGCCTGTTTCCGATTCTGTGTCTCCCTCTCTCTCTGCCCCTCCTCCGTTCATGCTCTGTCTCTCTCTGTCCCAAAAATAAATAAACGTTGAAAGAAGGCCATTGTTCTAACTTGAAAATGTACTGTATTCAACTTCTAGATGACATTAATAAAAAAGAACTGCAAATATAAGAAAATAAGTTATATGAAAGCTAGCTGAGGCATCTTTGACAACTCATAAAGAAAGTGAATCCTGTGAGCACATATACCTTAAACGGAATTTGGAAATTTCCTCTTCAACTATGCCATCCAATTTATTCAAGAAACATCACTTTTTAGAAGATGGTTATTTAAGACGTGTTAGTTTCAAAAGCAATTCAGCTCTTTATTTGAATATATATTGTCCCTTTCAGTTATATTACAATTGTACTATTCACGAAGTTTGCAACCTATGCAGGTTAAGAAATAACTGGTAGATTGATGGATGGTGGAAGACAGTTTTTTGTAGATTAGAGAGGTGATGCGATGAAAGCTAAGAAGATACTTTCAGTATTATGACGTTCACATTTTCTAGAACACAGAAATTTCAGGTTCTAATCATGGCTCTGGAAACAAGTAGGACCACAGATTTAGAGGTATCTATGATTCTTTACGTATTCTTCCTAAGTTTATTTAATAAATATCTAGTCATCTCCAGAAATTTTAGGGTGTGTGTTGCCCAGTGGTGTGCCAGGAGACAGGCTGATTTGTAGGGTTGACCAAATTCCATGGCCTAAATATTCACACCCCTGAAGTTTAGTATTTTCGTAGGGAAGTAGGCTAGTTTCATTCTCCTCTATAGTATTCTTCAGTTTAGCCTATCCAAATGAGAGTGGGTCCGGATTTATCAGCTGCTGAATGGTTTTGCCCAATAAGAATGTCCAAGGAAACTCTAACAGAGGAGGAATTGTGTGTCTCCAAGTGTTAGAACCTTACCACTAAGCTAAGTCTCTGATAGGCTGACACTTATAAGTCTGTCCTGCAGTATTACAGATTTTAATATTTTCATGATAAAAAGTGTTACAGGAAGGTATTAACTGTGACATAATTAAGATGCGATCATGTTGAATTTCAGTTAAATTTAGCTACACTTAGGTAACAATTCTCCTGATGGCGTTCCATGCTAAGATTATGCTATACATGGTGCACAGATTTCTTGAGTTGATTCATTCCTGTCCTTCTCTGCTATTTGGCCGGGATGAAGTATTTTTCACATGATTTTATATTGTGCTGGCACCTAACTTCAAATTACGTGGCTGAGTTTGCCATGTGCAGGAACAGTTGTTTATGACGGCGGTTCTGGTATTTCTGGCACTAGAGCACAGATAGTTGGAAGCAATTACTCTTGTTCCCCCATGTTGATTATGGTGACCATAATGGAAATCTAAATTCTTCAATTTCCAATGTAGGTTAATGAAACCGCTAGTTCAGTATGCATTCCCTCAGAGTCATTTTTAATGTTTATTTATTTGTGTGTGTGTGTGTGTGTGTGTGTGTGTGTGTGAGAGAGAGAGAGAGAGAGAGAGAGAGAGAGAGAGAGAGGGAGAGCACGTGACGGGGGGGCAGAGAGGGAGGGAGACATGGGATCCAAGGCAGCTGTGCACCGTCAGTGCCGAGCTCGATGCAGGGCTCGAGCCCATGAACCGTTAAGATCATGAGCAGAACCGAAACCAGGAGTCAGATTCTTAACCGACTGAGCCACCCAGGCGCCCCCAAAGTCATTTATATATGATGACTACACATTAAGAATGAGGCTCAGGATATAATGAGAAGCCCCTTCAAATACCGTCTCTACTCCCTTCCTCGTTGGTAATGGTTGGCACATCACTAAGGATTATTCAGTGGGGACTGTAGATGAGCTGACAGTTTAATGCTAGATGGGCACGATATTTGCAAGACACCCTAGATCCCCTAAAGAGACTATAGTTCATCAGCTGGTGTGTGGTGTGTGAAGAGTCACAAGAGCATGAGAGAGGTCAGACATGTGGCAAAAATGTCTGTTAGCAGCGGTGTGCTGAGAATGTCTCTACCGTGCGCCATTTAATAACGGCTTCCTAAGGGAAGGAAAGAGAATGTGAGAATGCCATTCCCGCTTAGGGTCCTTCAGTGACAGAACAGCCTCAGGAGGGATCTGAGGGGATTGAGATGGGCCTTGCATCCTGTAAAGAGAGGAGGACGGAGTGATTATCTCCAGGAATACAGATCACAGAGCTGTCTGGAAAGCATGTGTATTGCCTCCAGAAAACGACTTTTCTATTCCTAAAGGAAGGCATAGTTCAGACCCTGTTCCCTCATCCACTTTGTTATTAATATCGTTTCTCTCGCTCTCTCACTATCTCCTTTCCCCCTGCCCCAAATTGAATTATTGTAGAGTTGTATTGAATACTTTGTGTATTTTCCTATCTTTTTGTATCCCAGAATCGTCTCTCTAAATCTGGGATGTTTATTCCTGTAACTGAAGTGCTGCACCCTCTAGACCTCCTGTGCTCAGTGAAATGTGTTCCCCAGCTGATCTGTGAGGAGAGCCAGTACATGAAGCGTGTAGGCAGTTGACCTGTGCACCCCAGCATCTGTCTGTGGGGGCATAGAGACACCCTGACAGGTAGACTGTCTTCAGTGCTGGGGGCTGAGCGGCGCCCGTGACCGCACGTTCTCTAGGACAGTGTATATGGTCAGCGAGAACACTGCTGAGCCCACCCCGCATCTGGGGCTGGCTAGGCGGTCGCTTAGGGAGACTAACCCTGTTTTCTTCTGAAGCATCAGAGGTGCCCCAGCATCCTCGCAAGTCCAAGATTGGATGTCAGGAGTGAAAGGAAGTGCAGTTAGCTAAGTCAGTGACCAGGGGAGTTACCCTGCCCCCAGCAATGCACCCCGACTTCTGAGCAAATCCCCTCAATGTTTTATTTGGTTAACATGGATGCCTATGAAGGCAGGGCTTTCAAGGGTGAGTCTCTTCCCTCACCAACACTAAGACACTTCCTTTCCTGGGAGGATGTGACTCTTCATCTCAGCACAGGTCTTGATCTCAGCGTCACGAGTTCAAGCCCCACGTTGGAGTTCGCGCCCCCCGTGTGAAACTTACTTGAAAACAAACAGACAAATAAACAAAAGACAATAAAAAAATCTTTTCCTGTTTCCTGATTCAGCCTTCCAGTGCCCAAATAAAACTCTTCCCCACATCAATTTTACTAGCAAAGCACCTGAGGACATACCCCAAGACTTCCCCCTCTACTTGATTAAAAATAAATGTGATGAGTCATTTATCTTCACAGAATTCATGTTTTTGTTGGAAAGTCAAACTTTGAAAACTTAGGCTATTTGTTATACCAGCCTTTTTTGATACTCCTCCCCCCACCGTGTACAGTTTTACAACATCATGGCTGAGAATTAGGAGCTTGTGTATCTTACGTGGATTCAGGTCGTGCCTGTGGAGCATTCTGTCATGTGATCGCTGCCTGTTTATGGCTCTGTGAAGTGACTCTCATTTCTCTGGCTACAAATCACACTGGTGATGCCACCTGTAGGTGTATCTTGTCCAGCCTCGTCTGCTTCTTCGCAGCATGTCCCCCACAGAACTTCTTAGCATCTGCTCCCATGCTAACGTGTCTGCCCACATCACCACCGCACTTTGTCTGCGAAACCAGGCTTCTTTGCCATCTTCAGGCGCTGAGCGAAGCCTTCTTGAGGAAGCACCATCGCCTCTGTGCTCCCTGCCCGTCTCTGCAGATGGAATGTCACACACACGGCTCCGTGTCTCCCCGTGGACTGAGTGCTCTCAGTGCATGGAGTTCGACTTGCATATGTTTTCCCCAGCCAAGTGCCGGTAAAGCCTGAGGACTCTAAGTGTACGTTGAAAGAATGAAACAATGTGCTGTGTCCGCGGGTGGCTAATGTAAAGGAGGGAAGTTGTCTTCAACCCTCTTAGGGTCCCTGGTCGGGTCTGCAAATTAAACTGACAAAGACAGATTCACAGGAGAAAAGGAGAAATTTGTTGAATTGTTGTGTGCATGAGAGCCTTCATGAGAGAATGAAGACCTGTAGAAGTGGCCAGAGCAGAAAGCTTGCATACCTTCCAGACAAAATAAATAAATGTGGAGAGAACTGATAAAACACAGCGGTCTGGTCTAAGGGTGGTGAGTGGTGAGGATGTAACTGGGAAGATACAGTGAGCTTATTAACAAGACTGGTTTACAGCTTTTTCGTCCCCCAAATTCCCATCCCTAGGTCTCCCGATGCCTTCCTTCCTCTTGGTCCCGGGAGGCCACCTCTCATAGGTGAGGTTTATGACCTGTTTCAGGGAAGAGGACAGGGCAGGGGAGGACAGAGTGACCTCCATGTTTCTGCCATTTTTTAAAGTTTATTAATTTTGAGAGAGAGAGAGCAAGAGGGGTAGGGGCAGAGAGAGAGAATCCCAAGCAGGCTCTGCACAGTCAGCACAGAGCCCGATGCAGAGCTGGAACTCACGAACCATGAGGTCATGACCTGAGCTGACAACAAGAGGTGGACACTTAACTACCTGGGCCAACCGGGTGCCCCCGTTGTTGTGCCATTTTTTAAACTTCCTTCAGTGTAAGATACTGGATATGCAAAAGTGCCATGATTGGGGTACCATTTAATGAACCTGGTCAGTGATAAAGCAGCATGAGTAATGAACCCTGTCCAGAACTTTCCTCTTCTTAAGGAGGCAAGACACACACACACACACACACACACACACACACACACACACACACCAGCTGCCTACCAGTAGAGGGCGCCAATAGTGGCCATGATGCAAGCATTCTCCTTCTTAAACATTAGCAGGTCTTAAATGACCATTTGAAAATATATCTGAAATTGCAGAATTTTAAACTTCTAATGTAGATAAACTTAGGTCGTAGCACAGGTGACTCCAGTAATGGAGAGCAGTGTATTTCATCCTTTGAGTGAATACACAAGATATAGACAGATGGATAGATAGATTACATAGATGATGTCTTTATGGCTTCAATAAGAATTCATAGATTTTACTCAGACAAACTTTTGGGGGGAAATTCTAATCTTCCAGCTTTAATTTAACTTAAAGATCCCCATTCATTTTCCTATTTGGAAATGGGATTGCTTATTTATTTCTTTTATTATTTTGTATTACAAGAGGACTATTTTCTGAGTCAGGAAATCCCTTGTTAAGTCCTGGCTTTTTCACTTGCCTACTGATTTGGAGCAGCCCATCACTACTGCCTCTGAGGATAGTTTCTAGAGGATCACCAGCTTCTCCATGGCAGTCACAGAATGCTTTACCCTGTCTTAGTATCTCAGGCAATCTAACTTGTGAAGTCTTTTTAATCTGTGTCACTCTCCTTCCAGAGGGTAACTGGCATTTCTTGAGGCATCATTTTGTGTTTGGCAAGTGCTAAGCACCCGATAAATGTTACTTCCCTTCATCTTTTCAAAGACCCTCTAGGATATCGAGTTGATGGTTGAGGGCACTGGGCCCACATCCCACCAAAAAGTAATAGATTCTGGATGCAAAAAGTTAGTCTGGCTTCAAAGATGAATTTAAGGTTTATTGTCCTGTTCTCTCACGGTCTCCTGTGTATTTCTCTTTTCTGTGACTGGGAAATGGGAAGGGGTTGGGGAGGAGAAGTGAGTAAGGACCCAGGGCTTCAGGTAGGGGACGGAGACACAGAAGGCAGCGGCCGGCCCCTGCTCCACTTGAACTCCTTGATAACACCCCACCAGCAGAGCACACGCGGCTTGCCTTCGCCTTCAGAAAAACAAATATGAGCAGAAGTCCTCCTTGTCAGCCAGTCCTCTCTTTCAGGTGGGAAAATGCACTCTCTTCTAATTAATTCATTTTCTTACCCCTCAGTGGTATTTAAATAATTTAGAGGGGAAATAGACACATGACTTGTATGTGTTAATTAGAAAGATGGGTTAGTATTTCCATTTCACACACTAAAAAGGAACGGTTTGCACGTCGGAGTGCCGTGCGCTTAGCGCTTAGCGCTTTGCTGGGGCATCGGGCTTGCGGTTGCCATGGCCTCGGGCGTGGGTCGGACGTGATCGCTGCTTCCTTGACCGGGCGCGCTTGCACCTGCCTGGGCGGCTGATACAACAGTGCCCACCCAGGAGGTGAGACAGCCGGTAGACCCTTAGGTTCTGTGGCCGACCTCGTCCTATGGACCGGCGTGTCAGTTCTCGGAAAGCTCACAGCTGTGCGCCTGGAGACAGCCAGGCATCCACTGCTTCCGCTCCATTCGGGGCCATCCCTCTAGATACTAATTCGGCACTTCCCAAATTTATGAAGGTAATTTCCCTTCGATACGTTTTCGCTCCAAGTAGAAGGAAAGTGAGGTGGAAAATAGTTCAATTATTTGCCCCAAACACAGACATTCCACGGACATTCCATGTCTCAGGAAGCCAATGTCACCAAATTTTTTTTCTCAGAAAATTTTCTCATTTTTTTTCCCAATAGCATTGGGTTATTTTTTTGTTTTTTCTGTTTTTTTTTATTATTTAAAACAAATTATGTATGTATGTATGTATGTATGTATGTATGTATGTGTGTATGTATTTATTTATTTATTTTTGAGAGAGAGAAGACACAGCATGAGCCAGGGAGGGGCAGAGAGAGAGAGACAGAATCCGAAGCAGGCTCCAGGCTCTGAGCTGTCAGCACAGAGCCTGACATGGGGCTTGAACCCACGAACCCTGAGATTATGACCTGAGCCAAGGTCAGACACTTAACCGACTGAGCCACACAGGTGCCCCTTTCACTGTTAGAGTTTTATATTGTATTAATAAACAAAACAAAGCTAACTTTAATTTGCATTTCTTCAAATACGTACCATGTTTTCTTCTGGGTTTGTGTATGGAATTTTTCTGGTTGTCTTTAACAGTTCTGTGAGATGTATTCCTACATTTTTCTTGTTACTTTGCTTTAAGTGGGGCTGTAACAAACCATTTTTCAAATCTATTCTCAGTGCTTTTATCAGCTGCAAAAAATGTGCCTTCTGCTTTTTTTTTAATTATTGACTAGAACCCTTTGTTCCAGTTACTTCTTGGCAAACTTAATATCTTCTGCTTTTATCTATGGATCTATAATTTTCTCTGGCAATTCTTTCATCTTTTAGACCTTCAAAGCTCCAACTCATTTATTGCACGTCCCTTCAGTTGATAGATTTCAGTGTTCTGCATTTCACCACATCTAATCATGCCCTGATTTGTTCTGTGATGGTAGTTATTATATTGTCGTTCTTAAATTCCCAGTTTCTCACTCTCTCTCTTTTTAATAAACTGCTATCCTCTTTCCTCCATCTGAGAATATATTTCAATAATTTTCTAAATAATGCTTCTGATTCTTTACTTGCTTCATTTCAGGGATTACTAAAATTCTTTTGGAGCTCTCGCTGGTTTGCTCTCATTTGACACCACAAGCCACTTTTAATGTTCCTCCATCATGGCTTTGACTTGCCTCTTTCCCCTGGTGGTCTGGATAATCTTTGTTGTTGTACAATGAGTATTCTATATCTTGGACACTTTTGTTGGCATCTTGATGATTTTTACTTGAGGGATTTCATTTTTAATGTTCATCTCTGTCATGTTCACACAACCCCTCCCCCTCCCCCCCCCCCCCCCCCGGCTTGCTTCTTTCTCAAAGTTTTATGGATTTCTCTTTCCTCCTGGAGAATCCACAGGACTCACGCCTTCGTGTTTTGTGTTTTGCCAAGACAACATTTCTTAAGAGAAGCGCGTTGCTATGAAATGAAGAAGGAAGTGTGTAGTTGGAAATTGTTCTCTAGAAATCAAAGGATAAAGAACTCACTTCTGGATAAAATCAGGACTTAGGAATTCCTACACCAGAAGGAGGACAGACATTTTGGTTGTAAAGGCTCATGAAGTTTGGAATAACAGAATCCATCGGATTGGTGGCGGAATGGGGCCTGGTAGGCGTGGGGAGGTCACAGCCGCCGCTAACCGAATCCCTGCTGGGCACGTGCTAGATGTACCCCCTTGGCCTGCACCGTGCTGTTTACCCTGGAAACCCTGTGTGGAAATGAGCACCGCTCTGGCTTTGCGGATGAGGACGCGGGGGAGGTTGGGCAGCTTCCCCGTGGCCCTCAGTGAGGAAGCTGGCAGTGGGCGGGGGGGGGTTCAGGGAGCAGCAGCGCTGGGTTCTCTCCGTGCCCACCCCCCCCCCCCCACGGGGAACACTCCTAGTCCTTGGGAGCCTTGAAGCCGGGGATGAAGGATGTGTGCAGGTGCCGCAGAGAGAGTGCATGCTCTGTTTAGTGCTGAGAGGAGGGACCGGGCAGAGCCCCCAGGGTGGAGATCAGGGACGCTCCCCACTCTGGAGAACCCTCTGGGGGATTTCAGGGTTGGGATTCCCAGCTCCTCACGTCCTGTTTCCCGATGGTAACACCAAACCGCTGCCGGTGGAGAAAGTGCGCCTACTTACACATGTTGGGGGGTTGATCTTCTCCTGAGTCACTGGATAAATGGACTCGTGATGGCACAGGATAATAATAACACACTTACTCTTGAAATAATATTACATACCCTCTTCTTATTAACAGCACGCTGAATTGTAGCTTTTAGAGGATTTTAGTTGTTTGTGTGCGAGGCGGGATATAAAGCAAGTGTGCCCTGGAAATAATGTCTTTCTCCTGGGTTGTGCCTTTCAGCTACTTTTCTTTCTCGGTTGGAACGAAACAAAGCTCGTATACGTTATTTGCAGATATCAAAGCCTACTTGTACTTTTTGGTGGGAAGTTTAGATGTATATTTATCTAGTGTCTACGGTACATACATTTAGGCAAGGTGTCGCTCTGTCATTAATTATATGGTTGGTCCTAAGAACTTCAGGCTAAAATGCTTAAAATTTATAAAAAAGTATTTGATAATTTTTGTTTTGTAAGAAAGTGTGAACTTTCCTTTAGGATATGTAATAAATTGCTTTTGACAGTCACGTTAATAATTTCCAGGTATAGATGTGTTACCATGTACTCTAGGAGGAAATTCAGTTTGAAAAATCTTTCTTCCGATAAATACAGTTGGTGAATCAGATATAGCATACCTTCTTTTTGCTGGAGTTCCTACCTTTGTGTCCTAAATTCTCATTTCCTCTCCTCTTGACTTCAAATCTACAGTGATTAAGGCATTTATAAATTATCCTCTTCCAAAATGTAAGAGTTTTTTGCCTATTCATCTTGTGCTGTGAGTTTTGCATCTCGGAAATTTGTAAAAATGTTTTCTTGTTGTATATCTCTTCCTATCATCATGATTTCTGGCATAAACAAGGTATTCAGAAAAAAAAAACAAATATAGTTTAAACGTCAAAACAACTTAGGGCCAATAAAAAGTGAAGGGTTTTTTTTTTCAATCAGGAAACCCGGCGTATGGGGGGGCGGTGTGTGTGGTACGTATGTGTCTGGTGTGTGGTGTGTTCGGTGTGCATGTGTGTGTGCAAGGGGAGGAAATTATTGATACATTTGGATTCCGTAGGCTTCACTGAATCAAGTGGGACGTGCTCCTTGTTGGAATGCCCCCCTCGACCGCCTTTGTTTCTTCCTACTGTGACTGTCTGCAGCACCTTCCTTTGTATTTTTCAGAACATGTCATTTTTTTAATGAGCACTTACAGAGTCAGTGTTACATCAGTCTTACTGCTCTATCATTGCATTCTTTTCTCTATTTTGAAAATTTTAAAGAGCGTATTAACAAGATTTAAAAACTTCTTTTGACAGTGTAACATTTCTAAGTACCAAGACTTCTGCAATTTATACTCAATCACAATTAAAAAGCTAAATTCATTTTTCTGTTTCACACATTTTTCTAAAATAATATGCCCAATTTACCACATTATTTCTCCTATTTAAAGTTAATCAAGCTGTTTTTCTTAACCTTTCTTTGAAAAAGTAACAACTTTGCTCCTTAAAAACGACAATACTGAGAAGCAATTTTACTAATTTGGTCTACACTTAGTGCAGCCACGATTACTTCTGTGTTTTTGGCTCCTTGCTCTTACGTGAAGGCAACGGCCAGCGAGATTTTGGTAAAACACTTGAGTATCTACTAAACAATGATTATGAAATGAACAAATCAGTTTTGCACAAACTGAGGAGCGGTGAGGTGTAAGTGGCCGTGGAATTTGCGGTGAACTCTTAGGCAGCGGGCGCGTGGCCACCCCTCTGAGGCGCTCCTAGGTGCGTTCTGGGAGCCCCTGTTGGGGTTTCTTCAGCAGACAGGTGTCAGCACCTCCAGAAGATGTTCCCTGATCGCCCCGGTCGGAGCTTCCCCACCGTCCACAGCCCGACGATAGCCTGTCTCTGCCCCACGCTACACTGGTGTGCTGCGTCCTCCAGTAGATTCCAAGTCATTGCACAGAGAATTTGTCACGGCGTTGTTGTCTTTTTTAATTGAAGTGGAGTCTACACCCAGCGTTACACTAGTCTCAGGTGCACAGCGTAGTGACTCTGCTAGTCTACGTGCTGTGCTCGCAAGTGCTCTGCCGTCCGCCCGTACGTCACTCTTACGGCACCACTGACTGCATTCTCGCGCTGTCCCTTCCATCCTGTGACCCATCCATCCCGTAACCGAAGCCTGCGTCTGACCCCTCCCCTTCACCCGTTTTCCCTGTCACCCCACCTCCTGTCCTCTGGGAACCATCAGTTCGTTCTACGTGTTCATGAGTCCGTTACTGCTTTTGTTGGTTTGTTGGTTTTGTGATTTGCTTTTTGTTGGCTTGTTTCTTAAATTCCACATGTTAAGTACAATCATACGGTATCCGGCTTTCTCTGCCTTATCTCGCTTGGCTTAATACACTCTAGCTTCATCCACCTTGTTGCAGATGGCAAGATCTCATCCTGTTTTGGCCACATGATACTCTGTTGTATGTATTTGCCACTTCTTGATCCGTCCACCTCTCAGTGGACACTTGGGTTGCTTCTGTTAGTTTGCCTGTTGTACACAAAGCTGCCGTAAACATAGAGGTGCGTTAAATCTTTTCAAATTACTGGGGTTTCTGAGGGCTAAATACCCACTAGTGGAACTACTGAATCATATGGTAGTTCTGCTTTTAGTTTTTCACTGAACCTCCGTACTGTTTTCCACAGTGGCTGCACCAATTTTCATTTACACCAACAGTGGACGAAGGTTCCTTTTTCTCTACATCTTTCCCAACACTTGCCATTTCTTGTCTTTCGATTCTATCCATTCTGGGAGGTGTGAGGTGATATCTTATTGTGGCTTTGATTTGCATTTCCCTTCTGATTAGTAATGTTGAGCATCTTTTCATGTGTCTTTTGGCCCCTCGGGATGTCTTCTTTGGAAAAATGTCTGTTCAGGGCCTCTGCCCATTTTTAATTAGATTATTTGTGTTTTTTGGTGTTGAGTTTGGGGCAATGTTTAATTACCAGAGACTTGAACTGGTCATATAGGAAATAATTGCTACATCTGTAGTATATTAAATCATTTCAGATCGGGATTGGAAAACAAAACAAAACAAAACAAAACAAAACAAAACAAAACAGAATGACAGTTGGCCAAAAATTTCAAAGAAGTACTTTAAAAATGAGTATTTTGTAAGGAAGGTTAAAAGCTACTTCTGAAAATGGAGTTGTATTTTGTGGCCTCTACTCTTATCTTCCTCTGCTTGTATATGAATGTGGAAATAAAATCTAAAAATCACCAATTTAAGACTCAGGAGTTCCCAGTTGGAGTTCTAAATCTTTCCCTAATTATTGCAAAATAAGTCTTCCCTTGCTTTCATTTTCCACTTCTGAAAACGGTTTTGCAGAATATTGATATTTTAAGCCTCCTTAGATTTTACATTCAACGTTTGCTTATATTCTACTGCTGACCTCACCCTAACCGTCTGTTGAAAACGTATGAGCAGATGTCATTGGACTCCATCATTTTCCTGCCACCAGATCACCCAGGCTGCATTCATACTCTGCATGTGGTGTTCCTTTGCATTTAGGGATTAATTTGTATCTCATGAACGTCAAAGACATACTCATCTTTGCCCCTCCCACCGTGGCCCCACTGTGGCCCCAGCACCTCTCAGCCCCAGGCAGCATTATTCCTAATCAAGACCATTTAACCATGGCTGAACTCAACCTGCAGAACCCCTTAATTTGGTGTGTTCAATGAATGAAATCAAGGAATTTTTGAAAAACTAAGAAAAGTTTGATTTATTATATGTAATGCCCTCACATATTTCTGATAATAATTTGTCTTTCCACATTAGTAATGTCAGCAGGCTAAGGACAGTGAAAATAGCTATTTCATGTACATTTCTTATCCTGGAACTTTGATGGAAAAAATGGTAGGTATGTAATTTGGACTTACGTATTTTAAATATTTTGTGAGATTTTATTTTTTAAATGTGTATTTATTTTGAGAGAGAGAGAGAAAATGCAAGCAGGAAGGGGCAGAGGTGGGGGGCGGGGTGGGGACAGAGGATCCAAATCAGGTTCTGCACTGACAGCAGAGAGACCTTTGTGGGGCTCGAACGCAGGGACTGGGAGACCATGACCTGAGCTGAAGTCTGACAGTTAACCAACTGAGCCACCCAAGTCCCTTGTGAGATTTTAATTAGTTTGCTGAATAAGTCACTGTATTTTAAAGCCTTTTTCTGTGGGCTAGGCGCTGTAAAAGTAGAATGTTAATAATCTGGTTTATAATCTCTGACTTCCACATTATTGCTAAAATACTCAAATAGGACATGTATGACAACATCTGATGTCTGACTGGTGACTGGGATATAGGGAACACAGATATGTTTTTAGGAAACACGCCATGTTCTGTTTGTCCAAAGCATGTTCCTTGAGACTTTCTCCCATTAACATTTCAAGGAATATTGGGGATTCAAATCAGCTACTTTCCCCATTTCTAATAATTATAAAGCTTTTGCTAATGAGCTCTTCGTATGATACCATGTCACATATCTGAACTTCCGTCATCCGTTTCTGGAGGCTGTCATTGTCACTGGCTGGATTTACTACTGGATTACCAAAAGGAAGTTGGTAACAGTTTGCAGCATATTTGATACAGCATTTCATGGGGCTCCTAGTTACCAGTGGAAAACACAACCGAAGGAAGGAGGGTGTATACAGTTTAATGCTGAAAGCTACAGGTGTTTATTGCATGTTTGTACATCTTGTGCGAATTTGCTTCCGCATTATTGCATACCGACTTTCGATATCCATTATTTATGGATATAGGCATATTTTTAACCTAAATATATGTGTTAAAGGTTTACTCACTTAGCAGATAATACGTATATTCCCATGATATTACTAGTAGATGTAATTTATTAAAATTTTGTCATTAAAATTTGAAAGAACATAAAATGTAATAATAGGTTTATAAGAACATGATGATCTCTCAATTCATCATAAATTAAGTATCGGGATGGCTGGGTGGCTCAGTCGGTTAAGTGACCGACTTCAGCTCAGGTCATGATCTCGCGGTTCGTGAGTTCCAGCCCCACAATGGGCTCTGTGCTGACAACTCGGAGCCTGGAGCCTGCTTCGCATTCTGTGTCTCCCTCTCTCCGTGCCCCTCCCCGGCTGGCGCTCTCTCTCCCTCAAAACTAAGTAAAGATTGAAAAACTTTTCATACAATAAAAAAGATTATTATATGCTTGGGGTCGAATATCAGTTGATCAGTGCCGCAGCTCCTTTGGCTACATTTACCTTGGAACTCGTCGTACACGTGCATTTGTGCGTGCGTTTGGACCTGTCTGTGTGAACCTGCGAAGATGCTTTGCAGACGCTGACTAGCGGAGGGCCCCTGAGGCCCCAGTCAGACCACTAACTACATGAAAAGGCAGCTGTGTGACAGAAGCTGGCGTGGGTGGTTCTTCCTGGCGGCCCTCCGGCCTAAGGATTTCTGTACGGGAGGTCTTCGGGCAGACAGGATGTGGAGCAGGAGGCGTCGCTGCAGGCAGGGGACCTGGACTTGCAGGGAGGGCAGGGGAAGGCCTGCCATGGGGTAACCGGTTGCCCTTCTTTCCTCTGCCCGAGCGGCTGCAGCCTGGAAGACGGAAGCCCCCAACGCGCCCCTCCGTCCCGAGGGACGCGTCGCCCTCGGCTCCCGCCTCCAGGAGCAGGTCCGCTTTCACCCGCTGGCGATGTCACCGTGGCTCTTGAAGGAGCCAAGCTTGGGAAGAGGCTGCGCGCGCCACGGAGCGTGGCACGCGTAGCTGACACGTCGGGGGGCGTGCAGCGTGTCGGAGCACGGCGGGACGTCTCGGCTCGAATCCCCGCCGCCGCCGTTGTGTGCTCTTGCTGCTCGTTTGGGCTGCCCAGCGAGTGCCCACTGATCTGGCGGCAGCGCCCTGCTGCGGGGACGTGAACCAGTCGGGAATCTACTTGAAACGAGTGAGCTGCTTACTTACGGTCATCTGAGGGTTGGAGTTTGGTGCGGCCTGTTAACGGATAATGAGCTGTCCCACGGTTAGAGATGCTGCTCAGAGCATCGTAGTGTTGGTCACAGGTCGTGCTACTGACAGAAGAAGGAAAAAGTTCCATTCTTTCGGTTTGCTTATTTTTTTTTCAATTTTTAATTTTAATTTTTGAGAGAGCACAAGCGGGGGCAGGGGGCCCAGAGGGACAGAATCCTTAGCAGGCTCCAGGCTCCCAGCTGTCAGCACAGAGCCCGACGTGGGGCTCGAACTCACGAACCATGAGATCGTGACCTGAGCCGAAGTCGGACGCTCGACCGACTGAGCCCCCCAGGCGCCCCTGTTAGTCGTTTTGTTTTGTTTTGTTTTGTTTTGTTTGTAATTTAAGTCCCTCTGTGCCTCTTTGATAAGAAAGCTGAAGACCAGTTAGTTAGAGGAACAGTGCGTGAAGTCTCCCAGCAGGATTGAGGCAAGTGGCATGTATGGGGAAATGGCATCTAGGCTCCATGCGTTTGGAGATTTTTCTTTCCTTTTTTTTTTTTTTTAATTTTTTTTTTAAACATTTATTTATTTCTGAGACAGAGACAGAGCATGAGCGGGGGAGGGTCAGAGAGAGAGGGAGACACAGAATCTGAAACAGGCTCCAGGCTCTGAGCAGTCAGCACAGAGCCCGACGCGGGGCTCGAACTCACGGACCGCGAGATCGTGACCTGAGCCGAAGTCGGCCGCCCAACCGACTGAGCCACCCAGGCGCCCCGGAGATTTTTCTTTTTTAAGTAGCATTAATTTTGAGTCAATGACATAGAACAAATTATCCAGGCCCTGATAACAAAATAATATCCTCATTAAATAAAATATGTAAGTTACTTTTTACAAGAAACAAGGATTCTATTCATTCTTTAAGAGCAAAAAAATTTGTGTGTATGTGTGAAGGCTTCGTAGAGCAGTTTTAGGTTCACAGCAAAATTAAGAGGAAGGTACCGGTTTCTCACACACCCCCTAGCCCGCATGTGCACAGCCCTCTCATGACCAGCACCCCCGCCAGGCGCTGTGTTAGCTACGACTGATGAAGCCACGTGGCTGTGTCATCGCCGCCCAGAGTCGGTCGTCTGCGTTAGGGTGGCTCCTGGTGGTGGGCATTCCATGAGTTTGGAAAAATGAACGTGTCCCACCATTAGAGTCTCGTACAGAGTATGTTCAGTGTTCTAAAAATCCTCCGTGCTCCATCTAAAGATGTGTGTTTATTCACAGCTCCCAATTTGTCATATTTTATATAAAACAACACACAGTCCCATATGCTCGGTTTGTATCAATTTGGCAAATTTTCCCTTTCAACTCTTAATAGCAAAGTAAAGGAAAATGGAGATAATGCAGATTTACTTAAAATTCACCATAAATCACTGTTTCTGCTTTAATTTACTCAACACCCCTTCACATGTGAGCACATAATTTATTTCCACAACCCAGGGAAACTGTAAGTCCATAGACATAGGTGTGAATGGTGGCATAGCCGTGTTCCCCTACACGGACTTGCATGTAGGAAGCATTGCTCAGTGGTAAGTGGGATCACACCCTTCCGTGAGGCACTACCTGTACGTGTGGCTTAGGGTCAGGAGAGGAGCACTGAGTCAGGAAAGGGAAATGGGGTGTCTCCCCAGCCCTCCCTCTCCCCACCATTTCTAATGCTAATTTAAATCACAACAGCACCTGATGCCCAATTTAAATGGTTCTACTTCCTCTGGAAATGTGGTTTCCTACTGATAAAACTTAGCATTAGGGACAATTGATTTAGTATCTTGCTCTTTTAAGAAGCCCCTTTGTTGATAAGCACATCTCTAACCTGAGCGGTGGTACCAGTGTGTTTAAAATGTACTCATACAAAGGAAAAGATTTGCACAAAGCCCTGTTCGTGAGAGAGGGCCGGGACATTAATTTGCCTTGAATATGTGAATAAATGCGGAATAAATGAGCAAATGGGAGCACAGAGGAGGAGAGAGAGGGAAGCATCATGTAGGTAATAATACTTAAATATGTTTGTAATTGTTCCCAGAAGATAAACATAAGGTTACTTATGTTTAAGGTCACTCCAGGTTATATTTTGTAGATACTGATTTATGTTTCTTTTGCAAAGTTTAAGAAACAAGTCTTCTATATATTTTTAGAAGCACCTGATTTAGAAATGTTTAAACAGAGGGTAGTGTGTTATTCTCATAGAACCTATAGGGTGTTGATGTACTTGATAATGCAGAGAAAAACTCATAAGGAGTCGTTCCACAGACCAACTGTTACAACAACGAGATCCTGAGAATTTGTCAAAAAAAAAAAAATACATAATGTTACAAAACGCCAAGAATGTATTTTAAAGATGATACCAAAGTCCTGACTGAACAGCATCTCCTTCTCACAAACCTAAGATTCTCTTTGGAGAATTGACAAGTAAATGATTTCATCTATTTTCATTAAGAAATCTTTACTTGTAAATGTTAACTTCTATAATTATTCTGTATTTATCAAAATATCCTCTGCGGATTTTAAATTTTTTGAAGTCTAGAACCTTGTCTTTCTTTTTTCATTTATGTTTTCTTATTCCTTCCTATTTTATCTATTAGGGAGTTTTATCTGTAACAGGTAAAAGTTTGGTAATGACTTTGTGTTTATCAAAATACTCCCTAGCAGACTTTTCAGGTTTCTTGGAAGGCTAGAACCTTGTCCATTTTCTCTTTGCTTTCATCCCGAGCACTGTGGCCTGGGCACAGTACACATTCACTAAATCCCAGAAGTCTGAGTCACTTGTTGGCCTCAGCAGGTGGAGGAAGTGTAGTGGCCACCCTCATGGCTTTGACCGTGGGGGGTGTGGGGCCTCATGGCATTGACCCTGGGGGGTGTGAGGCAGGCAGTAAGAGCAAGCCCACGAGGATTCCAAAGGGTGAAACGTTGTGAAGGGAAAAAACAATGTTGACAAAGAGGTGGACTTTGTTGGACAGAGCGAGCAGGGGAGGTGCCTCCAAGAAACAGCCACTGTGCAAGGACTTGGAAGCATGCGTCTAAAGAACTAAGGAAACCACTTTGGCTAAATGTCACTGGGTCATTCACAGTCCCAAACACCATGTCTCAGTCAGCATCGTTCGTATTCACAATAGCCTGGATAGGAAAGCAGCCAAAGTGTCCATCTAAGCATGAGTGGATAAAGGAAGTGTGTGTTCACATACACAGGAATATTATTCAGCCTTAGAAAAACAAGGTACTTCTGTTTGTAACAGTATCGATGAACCTGGAAGGCATACTGCTGAGTGAAATAAGACAAATATATAAAGACAAAAAAAATCAATGTCTCACTATCTGCGGAATCTAAAAAAGGCCAATCCATAGTAGCAACGAATGGAAAGCGATGAGCAGGGGCCAGGAAGTGACGGCCATGGAGGGATACGGGTCAGAGTTGTAGTTATGTCTGGTGAGTACGTGGAGAGATCTACAGAATGGTGGTTCTAGTTAATGACGTTGCACGGCGTACCGGAAGTTTAAAAAAGTATACATTCCCCGTGTTATCAGTACACGCAAAAAGTGGTAACTGTATGAAGAGATGTGTGCATTAGCTTGACCGTGGTAATCATTTCACAGTGTATACGTATATAAACTGTCGTGTTGTGCACCTTACACACTTATGATTTTACCAAAAATGTGTGTGTTCCCGCAGTGTTACTTTTTATTTGCATCTCTGCCCATCCTTGATTGGAAATGATGGCAAGTTTCGTTACAAATGTGTATTTCCGTGTTACTACCAGGTAGACTGTTTATAGAATATCATATTGTCTGACACACGATAGGTTCTTTGCCCAAAATTGGGTCTACGTCTTCTCTTTCTATGGAGCATTAATGGCATGTAGTAAAGATTACACTTTGACAGCAGGCTCTGGCTGCTTGTTGATGGCCTTTGCCTTGCCTTGGAAGAATCTCGAAACGGCCATTTTTACACCCCTAATGAAAACAGTTATGTAGTGAGACCCCCTGTCTGTGGCTCATTACGAATCGTCCAACCATGACCCTCAGGCTGTAATGGATTATCACTGCTTCTCTGCAGGGTGTTACAGGAGGCAGGTCTGAGTAAATGTGTCAGGAAGGTGCTGGGAAGGAAACCGCCGGCCTCGATGATGATTCTTCAGTTTCTTTATTCTCTTCTTGTTGGACCTTCGTCACTTACAGACAGACACATGAGAAAGAAAAAATGATACAAAACCCACCTCAGGCCCTCAACTTCACATGCAGTGTTAACACTGGTTTGCAAGAGCTATCCGTCTCGACACCTGTTTCACAGCAGATTGCCAAAGTAATGTATTCAGACAAACACTGCAGTTTGAAAGGGTAGACTTTTAATAAGTTGTAATGACTGTGTCACTAATTTTAGTAGGAATTTTGAATAGCCACGTTAATGCCTTCCATCTCAGCATTGCTCGGAAGCACACCCGTGTACAGCCTGCTCAGGGCCGCGCACGTTAAATTGGATGTTAGTCGGAAGTCGGCCTTCTTCCTGGCACCACGTTCCCTCCTTTCGGGTCTAAGAAATAGCCATTTGATACTTTTTTACAAGATTCCAGAGTTTTAGCTCTACTCCGAAATAGATCCCATTAAAATGTCTTTCCGGTATTATGGTTCCTGTTCTCTCTGTCCTGTCTTCCTCCCTTGATTCCTGCCTCTCTGGATGCATCTGTCTCCTCTATTTGTCTATCATCGATTTCTCTACCTATAATTTATACTTCTCTATTTACTTTTTTCTATCCTCTCCATCATCTGTCATCTCTCTCGTTCATCTATCTACTGGTTGATCTTTGTATCTTTTACCAATCCATTATCTGTATCTGTCTCTCTTATCTGTCTGTCTGTCTGTCTCTCTCTCCATCTATCAGTATCTACCATCCACCTAACTCCCCGTTCCTTATTCTCTTTGTCACTCAGGATTCTAACCTAATTTCATGACATCTCTGACTCTCTTTCTCCTAGATCACATTATTGGTCACCAAAGAAAGCATTTCTTTGTTCTGGAGAAAAGGACCCTGTGCTGTATTAAAAAGAAGTTGGCTTGGGGTCAATCACCATGACAGTGTTCTTTATGGCAATAAAGCTTTGAGGCTTTGCAGAATTAAATGTAGGAGAAAACTTTCTAGCCTCAGATCTTTTCCATGTTAATATGGATAATTACATAAAATCTGCATACATTACTCTAAAAATATTTATTTCAGAGTGTTTTGGGTGTCCTCAAAATATATTAAAAAATATGAAAAGAATTCACATAAGAGATATATTAAAAGAATTAATAAACAATTCTTTTGCTTATATGGAGTTATCTTTTGGTCCTTCTAAGCACTATAAATGTTAAATATTTGATAGACGTTTATTTAACTTAAGACACAATATGGGTTATTTTCACTTTTAGAACTGGTAATCAATGTCTCTGAAGGGATAGCAGTTTTCAATTCTATAACATTCTGTACCTGAGAGTTCTCAAACGTATACAGTTATCCATAGAACTACTTTTTAAGACACCTGAATTTGTTTGAAATACAGTGGAATTAAGGAACAAAAATGTGTACTACAGCTGAATATTTGCAGCATGGAAAGTCATGGAAAATGTCTGTGATACCAAATGATGGTCTTTGCCTTTGCTTTATTTAGGTCATCAAGCTTGCGTTTGAGGAGTTTGAACTGGAGCGAGGCTATGACACCCTCACCGTGGGCGATGCTGGCAAAGTGGGCGACACCAGGACCGTCTTATACGTGTAAGTACGGGACGTGGGGTCTCCTCTCCTCTAGCACACGCAGCCGTCTGTGCCCTCGTGGGTGGAGCTTGCCGAGCTCGGGGTGTCCAAGTCTGATTTCACATGAGGACTGACTCAGGAGTGTGTTTCCTTTGTTTCCATGTTTGCTTGTTCTTTATCAGTGTTTTCGGAAGTACAGGTATCTCCTAGCACTGTGCCATAGGTCTTACAGAGCCCTCACAGCCTGTAAGACCACGTGCTAAAAGCAGAGAGGTTGTCCGGGAGTGGCCCTGGGGTAGCGGGCTGTGCCTCTGTGCATCCGGGGTCCCGAGGAGGGGTACGGCCACAGCCCTGCTGACGGGACCAGCGCGTGGATCGCTGCTCTGCCGCTTGCCAGGGGAGGCGTAGTCGGCCCTGCAGAGTGTTCCCTGGATGCCTCTCCCCCCCCCCCCCCCGCCTGCCGAGTTTGGCCTTGAGGACGGTTTTGTCACTCCTGTGGGACCTCTGCTCTCCAGACTGAAAACACGATCTGGGAGAATCTCTGGTCATCAGGGCTTTCAGCACAGAGGGAAGCACCTTGCACGGATGGCTTCATGTAGTGACTCCCGCTCCCGAGCCAAACCTTCCTCCCTTATGGAGGCCATTCTGCAGAGTCTCACCTTTTCCTTTTCTCGGCTTACTTGTGCATCGCTCAGGTTTGCTTTTTATTTGTGGGGAAGCTTGCCCCAGACCCCTTCAGCTTGTTATTCTGCCGGAAAAAAGCAAAGCAAAACAAAACAAAACAAGCAAACAACAAAACTTCCCTGGCCATTACACTCCCTCACTCTAATATTTAGCAGTTGCTTATGAGGTGATTCACTTTGTTAAAAAAAGTGCTGTAGGTGAACCTGCTGTCCATGTGTTAACAAATGGATGGGCCGTTGGGGCGCCTGGGTGCCCAATCCGTTAAGCCTCCAACTCTTGATTTCTGCACAGGTCATGATCTCATAGTTGGTGAGACTGAGCCCTGGTTTGGGCTTTGCATTGAGCATGGAGCCTGCTCGGGATTTGCTTGCTCTCCCTCTACCCCTCCCCTGCTTGTATTCCCTTTCTCTCTCTCTCTCTCTCTGTCTCCCAAAATAAATAAACTTAAAAAAATAAATACATAAAAGAAAAGAAAAAGAAAAGAAAAACAAAAGGGACCATATTCTGACTACGCTGGGAACATGCTTTTGTCATTTATTGTATTTTGGGCATCTTTCCCTACGAGCACATGTCACTACCTCATCTTCTTAGGGGTCAATTCCTACCACTGCTAATAATTCAAATCGTGTTACTGGCCCATGATTTATGATGGTAATTATAATAATAGCATTAGTAGTATCATAGCTAATAATTATTAACTATCTCACCTATCATGTACCGTACTAAACACCTAATACATATTATCTTATTTGGTCCTTACCTTTACCCCGCAAGTTAGGGGTTAATAGTCTCCTCGTGTGATAAATGATAAGACTTAGACTTAGGTAGATTGTAGCGGGATTCGCTCACAGAGTCATGACACAGTTGGGAGGCGTTTCTTTCCAGGAAGCAGCTTTATTTGTGCCGGCATTGGCTCAGTTGGGTAAACGCCACACGGCGTCGTCTTTTACACATTCTAGACTTCTTTGTCTCCCATATGTGTGTAATGTGCAGACATACGGTCTGACTGGGTGCTCTCATGTTACAGGGCCGTGAGGCGTGGCACGAACCAGGTTGCCTTCCCTTATCTTGAGGTCTTTTCTCGCCACCTTCTCAGGGAGGGGACTCTACCACAAGATTAGAGGGTTTACCCCAACTCACAAGCCTGGTATGCATATACTACATTGGATATGCATCCACGAGTATATGCTGCATATATGTGGGTGTTTAAACCAGTTCTCCTTCCCCAGTGTCTGCTGCTTCCTACGCATGCACGTGGCTCGCTTCCTGAGGCATCCTCTTGGATCGCCTTTTGCTTTCCCTGCCGCCTCACCCTTGGCATTTATGAGCAGGGGTGCAGTAAACGAGTCCACTTGCTTTGTGCGCCTTCAGGAAAAGCTGCAGGAGGTGAATTGCAGGGGGAATGGGTAACTTCGTTTACAATGTCATCTTTTGCAACAGCCCCCCTAAAAGTCTCTCTCAGTCTAGTCTCCCACCACAGTATATGCATGCCCCTCTTCCCCCGCCCTCACCAAATATTCTTTTTTGCCAAACTACTCGACAAAAATGCATTTATTTATTAGAGTCCAGACTCCTGCAGGGTGTGGCCCAGACAGACGACACTATGGTTTTCAGGCCCCCACACCGATCGCCCAGCCTGGCATTGGCCTGCAGGGGGTTGCAAGCACCCACGGCGTGGATGGGAAGGGGGCCGCAGAGCCAGCGACGGAGTTTCTGGCTCTGGCTTTGCTATTAACTACCTCTGTGACCCTGAGGGAAGTCACTTTACCTCTCTGCACCTCTGTCTTCATGCGTGTAAAGTGTGTATAATAAAGTCCCCCTGCCTGTGGCAAGGAGCAGAATGAAATAATGCGTGTGAAAGTGCTGCAGAGCTAAGAAGTGTAACCCACAAGTGAAGTAACTTTATTATTACCATAACAGCTAATTTACGGAAGGGTGTCACTAAAGCAAATGAAAGAAAATTCTAAATAAATGCAAAATATGAAATATAAACGAAGCAAAGCAATGCCCTATAAAATCCCTTAGGTCACTATTAAAGATCTAAAGTCATACACCTATTTTTTCTAATGCTATTTGTTGTTAAGAGAGCAACAGCAAACTATGTATTACATTGACATAAGTGTTATTAGAACTTCCTCTCGATAGCTCACATCTATAAGTGAAACACTAAATAGCCAACTGAATCAAACTGAGATGCCCTTTGGGAAACATAACGTAGCAAAGATCACTTGGGCATTTAATCAGCGGCAGTGGAGAAAAAGGAAGCCACTGATAGATTTCCTCAGTAGACAAAATCACAGAAAAAGAAAGGAAACAAGGAGAGAACCACAGCTGTGTCTTCAAATAAACACGTACTTTTAGGGAATACGTTGACAAACATTTTTGAGTGCTTATAGGCTCGACTTCATTCTCAGTGTGGAGCTGGAAATCTCACTGGAGAGAGGCAGATATGGGGGCGGGTACGTACCAGACCAGGGATGAAGTCGTCGGATCTCATGATGCAGATTTCAGGTAAAATATGAGTTAAGAAACTTCTTCTTTTTGGAAGACTGGTATTCACGACCGCAGGTTCAATATGTTATAGGTTTCCCCTCTGTGGGGGGGGGGGGGTGGAATTCTAGTCTTGGATATTCAGGAGGAATTTGGAGAGTGAGATAGCCTAATCGGTTCATCCTAGATATGGTTGTAAAATGTCCAATTTCTGTCAATGGCTTTTTAGTTTCTTAACATTCTTGGCACAACAAGAGGACAACTGAATTTAGGAGAGACCCTTTTAATGATCCAGTCTTCCCAACAGACAAACAGGTTACTCTGGTTATTTTTACAGAGGGACAGACTTAAAATTAAATAACTTATTTGGCAAATCTCTGTTGAGATCTGTCCAAGAATATGTATTGATAACGGTCTTGAATTTAATTTGCAGAAGAATTGCATCTGGAGTTTCCTCTGGCCTTTTCAGTTATTAGCAGTGGGTGGCCAGGCAATTGCTTTAATTTTGGGTTATAGGTTTTAAATGTCTGTGCCTCTTAGGGGATCAAGAACCAACCTCAGGGAAGTCTGCAGGCAAGTAGCATTGCCTGCATCCAATGAGATGTGTGGGTTAACTGCTAAGGGTACCAGTTGTTTCTTACGGCTGGTTGACCAGTTATTGCTGAAGCCGCTACTCGTTTCTAGAAGCTTCCTGAGCCCCCTGGTGTGACCATGGCCATGTCCCCTTGCTGTTGTCGGCAGGTCCTGAGCCGAAGGGCATCATTCTCTTTTTATTAAAAGGCTGTGGAACAGCTCTAAGAAAGCAAACACTAAAAACTGATGATTCCATGTTCATGTATCTTTGATATCATCAGAGGACTCAATCAGTATACATCTCAGTGCTTTGGAGAAAAGCTTGAGTAGTTTATGTTAGGAATAAGTACCTGAAGACAGCTCCTTGAAGGCTTTCTAGATAAAAACCTGTGTTTCCGTGATCAGAAATCAAGTACACTCCTTCGGTTCTTGGAAGCCTGGCATCACATGATCACAAACATTTCCCTTCATATTCTCACCCTTCTAATGGGCTTGCCTGTGCGCGGGGGTGCAGCTGATAGCACACATCAGACTTTATCTATGTTAGCTTTCCCATTGCTGCCTGTTTATCCGGGAGCTTTCTTACCAGCTTCTTTGCAAAACTATTTATCGCAACTCAGACATTGTGGTAGGATTCAGGGTGGGCTTCGAGGGGATGGTGAGCAACGGAGAAGTCAGAGACTGCCAGCCTTCATTAGGACCCTGGAGAGGGGTCGCAGAGCAGGACCCTCTCTGGATGGGCTACAGAGTCTAGATTCTCTGTTCCAGCTACCCTTCCAGTGGGGAAATAACTGACTGCTGAACACCAGCATTCTAGGTTTGGGAGGCCAGCTGTTTCTGAGGTGTCTGGGGAGGCAGGCTGACCCAGGACCTTGGGGGCCCATGGGAAGTTGTATTTGGAGGCTCCTTCCCTACAGAGGAGAAGCCGTAGGTCCCAAGGGATGGGTAGCTCACCTGTAGTGCCTGCTGGAGATGGAGTGGGGAGGGCTCCAGCCAACCCAGGGCCCCGCCAACCTGAGTCATTTTCCAGATGTTCTGCTGATTATGCCACCAATATTGACTGACGGTGACTGCTTTCTCTGAGAAGCCGGGAAACACATGTCTTTCTTCTCACACTGTTAACCTGAAGAGCTAGGGAGCTCTTTTCCATGACTCATCAGCCCAAAGCATTTCAAATTTGTGTGGCGTGTTTTTGACATGAAGTTAACTCAAAGGCAAAGTTATTCTCTTTGTGGAGGAGATAAGGACATTTAAAACGAGAAGGGACATCCACTTCCACAAGCCTGGATCCCTGTCTCGTGCCTTTCAACCTCACAGGATTGTGTAAGTGTAAAATGGAATGGTTAATAAAAAATGGGTTTAGAAACATTAGAAGTACAGTGCCACAAGGAAATACTACGCTACTAGGTATTACATCTGCTTTAATACCACAAATTATGCGGGGTTCAGCAGTATTCTGAGTCATCTTTGGACATGGGAGGTACTAGAAAGGAGGAGGCCAGGGAGGATGGAACTGTCATTTACTGACTCTTGTCTGCACCTGCGTTGTCTCATGGCAGTCTTGTGACAAAGGTATTGTTTCCACGAAAACAAGCAGAGCTCTAATTCATGGTCATGTAGACAGCACACTGCTCAATGGGTATTTGAACTCAAAACGATTCCTGTTCACTTTTGAATCTGTAACAAAACATCACAACGAGGATATTGACATTGATTGATACAATTTACTAATCTTAGACTTTCCTGGTTTTATTTCTGTGTGTGTGTGTGTGTGTGTGTGTGTGTGTGTTCGATTCTATACCATTTTAGCACCTGTTTCAATTCATGTACCCACCTCAGGTCAAGACACATACAAAGCTAACTCATGTTGCTTTTGCTCATCATATCTGTGTCCCTCTCCCTCACTCCTCCCTGACACTGAGAGCCACTCTGAATTCCATCCGTACAGGTGTGTCATTTGTGAGAGTGTTACATACAGGGAATCACAGTGCCTAACCTTCTGTGCTTGCCGTTTATACTCAGCAAGATTGCCTGGATATTGAGGAACTATTGAAGAATAGTTCTGCCTTTCCATGACTGATGTACTCCGTGATATGGATATGCCACTGTGTGTTTAACATCTACCAAATTGCCTATCATTTCTGTACAGGTTTTAGCGTGACCATGAGTTTTCATGTGTCTTGGATAGAACTCAGCACTGCTGTTGCTGGGTTGTATGTTAGTTGAATGTTTTGTTTTATAAGAAACTGTCAGATGACACTGAACACCTCTTCTTGCTTTTTTGTCATCGAGACATCGTTTTTGGTAAATTGTCCAGGTGTTTTTCCCCTATTTTCTCATTGGATTATTTAACATTATTTTTAAGAGCTTTTTGTATATTCTAGATACTAGTTCTATTTTAAATTTTTTTAATATTTTATTTATTTTTTTGAGATACAGAGAGAGAGGGGGCAGAAAGAGAGGGAGACACAGAATCTGAGGCAGGCTGTGGACTCTGAGCTGTCAGCACAAAGCCCGACATGGGGCTTGAACCCACAAACCGTAAGATCATAACCCGAGCCAAAGTTGGATGCTTAACCAACTGAGTTGCCCAGGTGCCTCTAGATAATAGTTCTTTACACAATATGTGCTTTGCAAATATTTTCCCTCAATTTATTACTTTTTCTTATCTTATTTATATATGTCGTCACAGCAGAATTTTTAATTTTGATTAGGTCTGATGTATAAACTTTTCTAATCATAACTTCTGCTTTTAGGTGTCAATTTGAAGGACTCTGATTTTCTTGAGTATTTAGTCCTTTTAGCTATTTTCAGGTCTGAACCATTCTGTATCAATTGTAGAATAAGCTTGTATATGTCTAAAAAGTTCTTGATGGGATTGTGATAGGAATTGCATGACATTGTTGAACAGTTGGGAGAGAATTGAGTCTTCCAATTCACAAATATAATATTTCCTGCCATTTATCAAATTTTGTGTGTCTGTGTTAACTGATATGAGTATATATTTGTCCTTTTTTAGCTAGTTCATATTGTGAATTACATTAGTTGACTTTTGAATGTTGAACCAGACTTACATGCCTGGAATCAATTCCACTTTGAGGAAGAGAACAATTCTTGTTACACATTGGACTAAGTTCTATAGTATTTAACTGAGGATGTGTTTGTCTAAGTTCATGAGACATACAGGTCTGTAGTTTCTAACTTCCTTCTTTCTTTCATACTTCCCTTCCCTCGTTTCCTCCGTCCCTTCCTTCTCTCCCTCCTTCCTTCCCACCTCCCTCCCTCCTTCCTTCCTTCCTTCCTTCCTTCCTTCCTTCCTTCCTTCCTTCCTTCCTTCTTCCACCCACCCTTCCTTCCTTCCTTCCACCCACCCACCCTTCCTTCCTTCCTTCCTTCCTTCCTTCCTTCCTTCCTTCCACCCACCCTTCCTTCCTTCCACCCACCCTTCCTTCCTTCCTTCCTTCCTTCCTTCCACCCACCGTTCCTTCTCTCCCTCCTTCCTTTCATCCTCCCTTCCCTGCCTCTCTCCTTCCTTCCTTCCCTTCACCCTTCCTTCCTTCCTTCCTTCCTTCCTTCCTTCCTTCCTTCCTCCCACCCTCCTTCCTTCCCTCCTTCCTCCTTCCCTCCCCTCCCGTCCCCTCCCCTCCCGTCCCCTTCCCTTCCCCTATCTATGTCTAGTTTTGGCATGAAATTAATACTGGTCTCATTTAATGACTTGAGAAGTATTCCTTCCTCTGTTAGTTTCCAGAAGAGTTTATGAAAATTGATGTTAATTCTTCTATAAAACATAGATAGAATTTTCCAGTGAATTTCTGGGTCTACAGATTTTTTGGGGGGGAGCTTTTTGATTACAGCATCAATTTCTATAATTGTTACAGGGCTATTCAAATGTCTGTTTCATCTTGGTTGAATTTTGATAGTTAGTGGTTTTCAAGGAATTGGTTCATTTTTTTATAACCTGTCAAATTGCTGAGTCTAAAGTTGTTCATAATATTTCCTTATCATGCTTAATGTCGTTAATGACTGCTGAATTTGGAGTAATAACTACTCTTTTATTTGTGATGCATGTCTTCTCCCTCTCCCTCTCCCTTTCCCAGTCTTCTTAGAAGCTTATCAATTATGTTGATTTTTTAAAGTAACAGTTTTTATTTCTTTTATTTCTATTTTTTTCTATTGCAATTTTATTTATTTCTGATATTTATCAGACCCCTCTTCTCCTTTGGATTTATTTTACTTTACTTTTTGTAGTTTCTGGAGCTAGGGACTTAGGTAATTATTTCATTCCATTTCTCCTGTCTAGTTATTTTTAGTACTATAAATTGTCCTCTTGGCACTGCTTTAGCTATATCCCAGATATGGTTTTTTTCTTATATGTTTTGTTCTCATTTTTCTTCTGTTCTTTGTTTGTTTGTTTCATTTGAAACTTCTTTTGATCATGGATGTGTGTTGTTTAGTTTTCGTGTGTTTAGAAATTTTCCTGTTGCCTTTTTGTTAAGATTTCTAGTTTGATTCTATTGTGGTCAGAGAACACTTTCAGTAGTATTATTTCAGTTTCTTTAAATGTGTTCAGGTCTATTATCTGGCCCAGAATGTGGTCTATATAGGTGAGTGTTTCAGAGGAGCTTATGAGGCATGTGTGTTTGCTGCTATGGGGTGTAGTGTTCTCTATGCCAGTTAGATCCTGTTGGCTAATTGTATTGTTCACATCTTCTGTAACCTTGCTGATTTTCTATCTAGTTTCTGAATGAGGGCCGTTAAAATCCTCAACTGTACTTGTGGATTTGTCTGTTTCTTCTCTCAGCTCTATCAGTTTTGCTTTATGTATTTTGAAGTTCTAATGTTTGTTGTGTACAGTTAGGATTTGTGTGTCTTGCTGGTGGATCATTTTATCATTGTATAACACCCCACTTTGTCTCTAGAATATTTTTTTGTTCTCAAGTCTACTTTATCAAAATTTAATGTGGCCACTCCTGCTTCTTTATTGTCAGTATTTTCATGGTATAACTCTTCTCCTTCTCCTTTCAACATACCTTTGTCCTTGACTTTGAAATGTTTCTTTTTTGTTTTGTTTTGTTTTTTTTGTGAACAGCATGTATTTGGGTCATGATTTATTGACTCTGCCACACTGCGTCTTTTGATGAATTAGACAATTTACATTGAAGGTTATTACAGAAAGAGTTTGTATGTGCCACTTTATTATTTGTTTTCTATTTGTTTCTCTGGTTCTGCTGTTTCTTTTACTTTCTTTCTTGCTTTTCTTTTCTAGCCTTCCTGTGGGTTACTTCCACATTTTTTAAGGACTCCATAGTTTTCAAAATGGTTACTGTGCATATTACAATATACATTTGTGACTTATAACAGTCTACAGGTATATAAGTTCCCTATTGCTGTATCAAATTATGACAAACTTGGTGACTTAAAACAGAAATTTATATTCTGGTAATTCTGAAGGGCAGAAATCCAAAATCAGTTTCATTCAGCCAAAATCAAGGTGCGAGCAGGACTACACTCTCTCCAGAGGCTCTGAGGGGGGATCTACTCCTAGATTCTTCCAGCTTTTGATGGCTGCTAGCGTTTCTTGGCCTATGGTGCCATCACTTACCTCTCTGCCTCCAAGTTCACACTTTCTTTCTCTTCTGTCTGAAATCTCCCTCTGCCTCCTTCTTCTGAGGACACCTTTGAAGGCATGTAGAGCTCACCTTGGTAGTCCACTACCATCTCCCCACCTGGAGATGCTTAACTTAAATACATTTGGAGAAATTATTGCCATATAAAATAACATGCACAGGTGTCATAGATTAGGACATGCACATTAACATGCCATCCGCCTATTACAATGGTATCAACATTTAAAACTTTTCCATGTAACCTCACTTCCTTTACCTTCCCAACTTTTAAATGTCATTGAGTATCAGAGGTGTTAAAATACTTATTTCAATCATTAAATATGATTTCTAGAACTTATTATGAAAGAATAGTATACTTTATATTCTCATATAGTCTTCCCTTTCTTCTTGATGTTTCAAGTTTCTCCTGTTACCCCTTCATTTCTTTTTGAAGAAATTCATGTAACCAGTCACTAAAGTTGGGTCTACTAGCGGCAAATTATTTATCTGACATTTAAAAAATTTTTCCTCTTATTTTTAAAGATGACATTCACTGGACATGGACGTTATGCTTGATAGTTCTTTTCTTCAAAAACTTGAAAAATTTTGTGACACTTCCTGTGGCCTCCAGTGGTCAGGAGATCTACTGACATTCAAATTGGCAAATTTGAGTAAAAAATGTGTCCTTTCTCTCTGGCTGTTTTCCAGATTTTGTTCTATGTCTCTAGTTTTCAAACATTTAATTAGATGTTCTTGATGGTTTTGTTTGGATTTATCCGGTGTGAGGGTCACTGAGTTTCTTAGAACTGTAGGTTTATTCATTTCACCATATTTGGGCAGTGTTCAGCAGTTATTTCTTCAAATACCCTTCACTCCAAGGTCTCTCTCTTCTTCTTCTGGGACACTGAAGATGCCAAGTTTGGCCTTGTTGTCCCCCAGGTTTTGGAAGCTCTGTTCCTGTTTTGTTGTTGTTTTTGTTTGTTTTTTGTTTTTTTGTTTTTCTTTTTTTAGTCTGTATTCTCTCTGTTCAGTGTAGGGAGTTCTATTCATGCACTCTCAAGTTCACTGATGGCATCACGCATCTCTACCATGAGCTTTCTAGAAATTTTTGTTTTAATATATGTTGAATCTTTTTACTCCTATAATTTCCACCTGGTCTTATAACATCCATTTATTTCCTGAGATTTTTTTTTCTACCTGTTTTCAGAGACTTTGTAAAAGACTGTTAAAGCTTTTACATGATGGGTGTTTTAAAGCCCCTGTCAGACAATTGCATCACCCGTTCATTTCAGGTGTTGTCGGCTGGTTATGTTTTCCCATTCAAGTCTTGATTTCTTAGCTCTTAGGACAATTGTACACTGGTTGTTGTGTCTACCATGTTAGGACACGTTATGATACTCTAGAGATCCCTCCTTATAGCAGGCAATCACCCTGGGTAGGCTTAGCACATGGGCCTTTGGCAACTTTGTGGGCTTGGGTTCCAATGACAGGTTAGTTATCAGAGACCTGAAGATGTTGTCTTGGTCAGCTTGGTTTATCTGGTTTTGTTGGCTCTTGTACTCATCCTTACTGGGGCCAGGATGTTTCTGGGAGGGCAGGAGTTGGTGGGGTCCCCCTACTAGCACCTCCTCCCCCATCTTACCCCTCACCCCTCACTCTGCCTGTGGATCTGGGAGGGGAGGAGAGTCTCAGCCCCCAGTGCTGAGGGACAAAGATCTACCTTGATCGGATCACTGGTGTGGCTGGGTCTCTCATGGGTTCTGTCCTCTGTGGTATCTTTCCTCAGAAAAGGGAACCCCAGGGGCGCCTGGGTGGCGCAGTCGGTTAAGCGTCCGACTTCAGCCAGGTCACGATCTTGCGGTCCGGGAGTTCGAGCCCCGCGTCAGGCTCTGGGCTAATGGCTCAGAGCCTGGAGCCTGTTTCCGATTCTGTGTCTCCCTCTCTCTCTGCCCCTCCCCCGTTCATGCTCTGTCTCTCTCTGTCCCAAAAATAAATAAACGTTGAAAAAAAAAAAAGAAAAGGGAACCCCAGGCTCATGAGGAAAGTAAAGGCCTTCCCTGCACACGTATCACTGTTGGAGTCCCTTCATCTGTCTACCTGGCTGCCTGAGGTTGTTAAAGGAATATCATTTATATCCCAGAGAAGGATGAGCTCATCTGGAACCTTCTCTTGTCTGGTCAGGGGTTGGCAAACACCAGTCTGGTTGGTCTTCTGTTTGCATGAGGAAGACAGCTGGCGCTTTGCTGTCTCTCTGGTGCTGGGTCCCAAACCAGCTTTCCTTCTATTCCAGCCCTTCAGAGTTCTCTTCTGGTTTTCTCCTCTGCCATTTGCAGGGTTTAGAACTGTGACTAGTGGAGAAAAATGGTAAAAAGAGTCCCCATGTCAGGATTGGCCACTCCATACACCTTTAAATAGTCTGCTGCCATCAACGGCAGAAACCTATAAAATAACTTTATGTTGGGGGGTGCCTGGGTGGCTCAGTCGGTTGAGCGTCCGACTTTGGCTCAGGTCATGATCTCACAGTTTGTGAGTGCAAGCCCCACGTCAGGCTCTGTGCTGACAGCTCGGAGCCTGGAGCCTGCTTCCGATTCTGTGTCTCCTCTTCTCTCTGCCCCTTCCCCGCTCATGCTCTGTCTCTCTCTGTCTCTCAAAGATGAATAAATGTTAAAAAATTTTAAATAAAAAATTTAAAAAATAAGAGCTGGACACTTTACTGACGGAGCCACCCAGGCACCCCTGTGTCTGCCCACTTTTACTAGGGATCTGAATCAGGGCATCTAAATCGTACTACCTCATCCCAGGAATGGTCTGTCCAGGTACCTGAACAGATCTCATGTTCTGTCTTCTTCTAAATTAATTAATCCCACTTCTCCTTAGTACTCGCTAGGTCCACCCAATTAAGACAGATGGCCAAATAAAACAGTTATTTTAAATAACTGCTTTTTCTACACTTTTTGCGGAACTTAGGAAGTTTATGGACAGTAAGGCACTATAAAAAATTCAAAATCAGTGAATTCTAAGCCAGCTTGCAACTTAGGAAGAGGATTTAGTTTTCAACAGCCCAATTTACGATTAAAATGAGTACTTTAAAGGTTCAGTGCACTGTTTTCCTTTTCGATACCTGCAGGAATGGTGCACGTATAACTTATTCCAGGGCTTCTACTACACAGCTTTGTGGCATCCTCACTCTTGGGTCTCTTTCATATCCAGGTTTGAGCAAATTATTGTGTTTTTTTAAATTAATATACAGTAAAATCGAAGCTGTTGGTATACAGATATACAAGTATCTATACCACCAAAATCAGGATACAGAGTGATTCCATCACCCCCGAAACTCCCATTGTTTTCTTTTAAGTCTCCTCCCTGGTCCCTGGACCCTGGACCCTGGAGAGCTGCTCTGTCCTCCATCACTATAGTTTTGTCTTATCACAAACATGGAGTTATACTCTACATAATTCCTGAGAATACAAGTGGGAATGTAAAATGGTACATCCCCTCTGGAAAACAGGCAGGCAGTTCCCTATGAACTTAAATATACATTTATGGGAAGATCCAGCAATGCCACCCCTAGGTATTTACCCAAGGGAAATAAAACTTACCCTACACAAATGTGTACGTGAACACTATCCTAATTGCCAAACTGTGTAAATGCCCTCAGTGGGTGACTAGACAAAGACTCCGTGGTATATTCACACGGGCATTCTACTTGCTAGAACCAGGGACAGACTATTGACGTGAGCAAAAACACGGGGATCACAGAGGCATTACAGTGCGTGGACATTGTTGTGGTTGGCTTAGCCACCCTTTCTAGCAGACACATGTCATGTATGTACGGACAGAACTGTTGAACCTTTTCACAAGGGCTGAAGAAAAGATCTGTTCAGAAATGAGACTGCTGTCCTATAGATGGTAACATTACCAGCTGTCAAAACGTCATAAAGTCACTGTGTCCTGTGGGTACAATTATGTTTTTGACCCACTTTCGTATGAAGGAGTTGAGATTTTGAGTTATTTTTCTCAACTCAGTGTGCCCTGGTTGTAGCCAAGGAACAAATTTATAATCAAAGTCATTTATTTCTTCCTGGCCTGATCATTTAATATAGTGGAACTTCCTGCCTATTTCCATTCAACATGGGGACTGACTACAGAAGACATGTCAAACCGCTTCATGCAAGCTGACTCTATCTTCTCTGAAATCTATCAGAAATTCATAGAATGTTAGATTTCCACAACTCCTTTTATATAGTTAAATGCAATTATTTCACAGATGAGGAAGCTTAGAGGCAAAAGAATTATTGAAAATTAAGAGTGAATTAATAACAGAGCTGTAACAGAACCCTAAGAACCAAGTCCTGGATATTCTAAGATACAGTAAAGATTCCACTCATCGTTTGGAAATATTCCTATAAAATTTAAACATGTGGATATTTAGCAAATTTTAATGATGGTTGTTAATTTATATTTTTTATTGATGTGTTTACTCCAAAAATTTTGAATGTTATATGCCAGAGTCTGGGATAAAAAGACCAAGATATAAGTTTGCACTCAGGGAAATTCAGAATTCAGTAGGAAACAGATGTTGAAGTAGGTGCCTACGATATGTTTGACTTAAATGAGGCATATGCAGAATTCTACAATGGTCAGAGAAAAAAAAATCTTCCATTGTCTAAGGGAGTTAAGAAATGCCTAGTGAGAACCCTCAAATCTTTAAGAATTCTTAGCTGCTATGCAAGAAGAATGGGCATCCTAGGTAGTGATGTCAGTTACCAAACACCTAGAGGTCAAGAACTGCCAGTATTTTTGGAGACTGGTTACACAGGCCAATATGGCTGCGTGGAGCACAATATGTGTGGAGGCTGGAAATTCCACTGTAGAGACAGAGGGCCAGAGGAAGCTGGGAACCTGCAATACAATGGCTTTTTTCTCAAAAGAAAATTTTATTGTAGTTTTCTAACAAGTAAGTCAAATTACTTAGTATTTCATTAGAATCACTTTATCTTTAGTTTTAAACCAAAATATTGTGTATTATAAAGTCAATTTAGGAAGAAATGAGTGATTAAAATGATATAGTTAGGCTGACTATTAAAGTATTTTATCAAAACAAACCTCTGTTTTATTTTTCAGGTACTAATAATTGAAAAAATTCTGTTTAAACAGATAAGCAATCGCAGGGGTCACAATAACATTTGCTTTTTGTTTCTAAAATTTCATTTTGCAGTGCCAGAAAATGGAAATAGTTCCAGAAACATGACAAAAGAACAGGAGGGAAACTCTTTTCCTTTGTTTTAAATGGTTGTAAAATAAAATTTAAGATTAAAAATCTAACACAAAAGTACTTTAAGATTTTTAAAGTAATTTTTAAAAGCATTAAATAATGTTAAAATAATTATTTTAAAATATTGTGACTACCATCTCACAATCCTTTTCATAAATAAACCAGTTAAATAAGTAGCAGGCTTAAATTCTAAAGAGAAGTACAAATCCTAATCTGATTTTGGATTGAATGAACTTTGTGGGAAGTGTAGCCCTGCACCAGCTCACTTACATTCATGTGAATCAACAGACTGACGTAAATGGAAATAAAATAACATCCAGTGCATAACTACAAGAAATTCAAATATATTCACCAGAAGTATTTCTGATGTAGTAAATTTGGCAACATAGGTCTTTTCAATGTGTGAACATTTTCTACATGGTAGTTCAGGTTTTGACAACTTAAAGTTAATTCCAGTGCCTTAGACGGGAAAGGACTACAGAGCCAGGAGGCCGTTAGGAGGCTGCCTCCGTGATGCTGGTTTTAGGAGGCTGCCTCCGTGATGCTGGTTTTGGAAAATCAGCGCTCAAACCGAGAAAGTGGAGACAGAGAGAAGGACGCGGTGTGATTAGTAGGACTTAGTGATGAACGGGTGGTGGGGAGAAGGCACTCTCACTCTCTACTTCTCGTGACGAGGTGGTTGATGCTATGAGGGGGGATTTAAGAGACTCTGAGGGGCAGGTAGTTCCTGTCTGATTGCTTCCATGTTCTTCCTCCTATATTTGCAAATAAAGTTCTCTTCAGAGATAAAGGGAAATAGATTGGGAGGGAGCTTGAGAAAGGTGGAGATAGTTTGGGATATCAGCTAGTGGCACGTGAAGGGAAAAGACACCGAATGTGGCCCAGGGAAAGAGTGTTTATTGAGTGGCTGGCGGGAATCTGGAGATCACAGGTCCAGACATACTGGTGTGAGTCAGCAAATTCTTCATCAACTTACAGGAAGATAGAGGGGCTTGTTGGGTCTTATTAGATCCATGGAAGATGGTAAAAATTTCAACAGTGCTGGCAGGGACGGCTGAGACATTGCATCAGAGTATCACCGCATTGTCCACAGCATGCAAAATATAATGATGTCAATGATAGAGGCCCCAGGAATTTAAAGAGTGGGTTTCAGTGGGGTGCAAGCACATGACAGTTCACATCACATGTAGATGTGGCCAGAGAGAGTGGTTAAGATGATACAAAGTATAGCAAAGTACCAAGCATGAGGGCAGTTGCACTGTCTGAGAGCGGGGGAGGGGAGCGTCACTGGGGTTGAAAGGATCAAGGAACCACGAATTGTGTGCCAGAATTATCCATGTGGACACTCTGACCATCCACGGGTAGAGATGGCCGTCAGCCAGTGAGTTGCAGGGAGGTGATGACAGACGTGAGCAGTGAGGTAGAGTCATGTCATGAATCTCAAGGTCGCGGGGGGTGTAACGGGTGATTAGAGAGTGGCAGTGGGGAACGTAAATCAGAAGGGTGTTGACTCCACCTCCAAATGGTATTGATAAATTATTCCAAAAGGAAGATGTGGTGTGTAACACACACACACCACACACCACACACACACTGGAATATTCCTCAGCCATTAAAAGGAGTGTAATCTTGCCATTTGCAACAACACGGATGGAATGGGTGGATCTAGGGAGTATTATGCTAACTTATATAAATCAGAGAAAGACAAATACCACATAATTGCTCTGATATGTGGAATCCAAAAAATAACAACAAACGCAAAACCCGAAACAGTCTCATAAATACAGAAAACAAACGGGTGGTTGCCAGTGGGTAAAACAGGTGAAGAAGATCGAAAGGCACAACATCCATTTATAAGATAAATAGGTCACAGGGATGACAAGTACAACATAGGAGATACAGTCAGTAATATTGTAAAACACTATGGTGACAGATGGTAACTAGACTTAGCGCTAGTGAGCATTGCATAATATGTAAAGTTGTTAAATCACTATGATGTACACATGAACCTAATATAACATTGGATGGCAACTGTACTTCAGTGAAAAAGAAAAAGAAGAAAACAAGCACTCTCCTCCACTTACCTTACATGTAACTTAAAAGCCAATATATTAGCGTATAAGAAAAACCAGAGGTTATAATCCTTTCTTTCTTACGTTTGTGTAAACTTTACAACAAAATGATACTTGTTCTTTTCTCTTCGTTTTCTTACCCAGCGCAGTGAATTTAACTTAAGGTACAACAAGTGTGTGTTTGTAATGGCTCTGAGTAAGATCAGACTTCCCTTCTTATATTCATATAGTCTAGAAAATGTTATCCAAGAGAAATAAAGGAAGAGAAATAAGTCATATAAAAAAATGAGCAACTGGAACCCCCCCCTTTCCTCCAGAAATACTCGACCAAACCTCTAACCGAGAAGTTATGAGAGCTGATTACAGTAATGAATGAGCAGAAATTTTAAGGCATAAGAGAATAATATAAGGTAGCCAGGATTTTAGAAGACAGAAATCAAGGGAGAACAGATATGCATGAAGGTGAATCTTGGATTTCACAAATCACTTTTCCGGGGGCATTGTCTGACTCTCAGTTTAGGGCATCCTGGCAAACAGGTGTCTGTGACCCAGAGAATGTGGTTTTGGGAGACACGGGATATGGGGGACCCTGAATCGGGCTATCAAAGCTGTGAGGACTTGGGGGTCCAGGATGTCAAGGGAAAGGGAATCATGGGGATGTGAACCTGGCATCTGCTGGACTTTGGTCCTTGATGTATTTGCCTAAGACCAACTTTCCAGGAATCAGAAGGAACGAGCCCAAGCAAAACTTTGCTGCAACTGGTCTACAGAGCTCAGCAGAACTTTGGGAATTTTCAGTGCTAAGGAAACAAAGGTGTCTCAGACCTGTTGTTTCAAGGAGAAGATCTACTACTAAAAGCCATGTTCTCTGGGTTGTGACACAGAAGGGGATAAGCACTAGGAAAACCACATGCCTGAAATGCAGCTGTGAATCATTCCAGTGACGGAATGGGTCAAAGTGGTCACTGTGCTCCCAGAAGAACATTAAATACTCCCAGTGGAAGGTCACAACATACAGAACCTCTAGCATGGCTTATGCACAAGGTCTGGCATTCAATCAAAAATTACCGGAAGTGTCCAGAAACAGTGCGCAATGCCTGCAACCAGGAGGGAGGGGACAGATAAAGAGCAAGATATCCTGACATAGCAGTTATCATTCAGGACTCTGACAATTAACTATGGTGCATGTGTTTAAAAGATACGTGAAATAATCAAGAATTTTGCCAGAAAACTGTAATCTATAACAAGTCAAATGGAAGTTTAAGAATTGCAAGATACATTATCCACTATAATTAATCTATATGATTGGAACCAGAAGATGGTTTAATAAAAAAAAATCCCGGCTGAATCAGGAAAAAATAATGTACAGAAAGTGTGTGTACATTTGGAGTTCTGGAAGAAAGAAATTGAGAGAAAATAGGACATAACCAATATTCAAAAACATTACCACTAACAATTTTCCAATACTGACAATAGACATCAAGGTAGAGATTCAAGAAATTCCATAAGCCAGGGAGGATACCTCATACTGGCACATTGCAATAAATCTTCTGAAAAACAGGATGAAGAAATATCTTAAAAGCAGCATAAGCAAATGAATATTATTTTCAAAAGAGCAAATATAGGATTGATAGAGTGCTTCTCAGTATAAACAAAAAAGGTAAAAAGACAACAGAATAACATATTTGAAGTGTTGGGGGAGAGAAAAGCTATTAAGTAAGAGATTTAATTAAAAAATAATTGACCAGGGACACCTGGGTGGCTCAGTTGATTAAGCATCTGACTTCAGCTCAGGTCATGATCTCATGATTTGTGAGTTCGAGCCCCGCGTTGGGCTCTGTGCTGACAGCTCAGAGTCTGGAGCCTGCTTTGGATTCTGTGTCCCCTTTCTCTCTGCCCTTCCCGCACTCACACTCAGTCTCTCTCACATTCAAAAATAAACATAAAAAAATTTAAAAGTTGGCACAAAAACAGACACTCAGATCAATGGAACAGAATAGAGAACCCAGAAATGGACCCACAAACATATGGCCAACTCATCTTTGACAAAGCAGGAAAGAATATCCAATGGAATAAAGACAGTCTCTTCAGCAAGTGGTGCTGGGAAAACTGGACAGCGACATGCAGAAAAATGAACCTGGACCACTTTCTTACACCATCCACAAAAATAAACTCAAAATGGATGAAAGACCTCAATGTAAGACAGGAAGCCATCAAAATCCTCGAGGAGAAAGCAGGCAAAAACCTCTTTGATCTTGCTCGCAGCAACTTCTTACTCAACTCGTCTCCAGAGGCAAGGGAAACAAAATCAAAAATGAACTACTGGGACCTCATCAAAATAAAAAGCTTCTGCACAGCAAAGGAAACAATCAGCAAAACTGAAAGGCAACCGACAGAATGGGAGAAGATATTTGCAAGTGACATATCAGGTAGAATCAGTACCCAAAATCTCTAAAGAACTTATCAAACTCAACACCGAGAAAAACAAATAATCCAGTGAAGAAATGGGCAAAAGACATGAATAGACACTTCTCCAAAGAAGACATCTAGATGGCCAACTGACACATGAAAAAATTCTCAGCATCACTCATCATCAGGGAAATACCACAATGAGATACCACCTCACACCTGTCAGAATGGCTACCATTAACAACTCAGGCAACAACAGATGTTGGCGAAGATGCGGAGAAAGAGGATCTCTTTTGCATTGTTGGTGGGAATGCCAGTTGGTGCAGCCACTCTGGAAAACAGTATGGAGGTTCCTCAAAAAGTTAAAAATACAACTATCGTACAAACCAGAAATTGCACTACTAGGCATTTACCCAAAGGATACAGGTGTGCTGTTTTGAAGGGACACATGGACCCCAATGTTTATAGCAGCACTATCAGCAATAGCCAAAGTATGTAAAGAGCCTATACACACACACACACACACACACACACACACACACAATCGAGTATTATTCAGCAATCAAAAAGAATGAAATCTTGCCATTTGCAACTACGTAGATGGAACTGGAGGGTATTATGCTGAGAGAAATTAGAGAAAGATATCATATGACTTCACTAATAGGACTTTAAGAGACAAAACAGATGAACATAAGGAAAGGGAAACAAAAATAATATAAAAACAAGGAGGGGGAAAAACATAAGAGACTTCTAAATATGGAGAACAAACAGAGGGTTACTGGAGAGGGTGGGGGGGGTGGGCTAAATGAGTAAAGGGCATTAAGGAATCTGCTCCTGAAATCATTGTTGCACCATATGCTAACTTAGATGTATATTAAAAATATAAAAAAATAAAATTTTAAAGTAAAAAAATAAAAAATATAATTGACAAGAGGAAAAACAAAAAACTAATTTATCATTAAATCATATTCTAAATAAAAGTCAAAATTCTCTGATGAGATAAAATAATATAAATAAAATAATTAAAAAGAATACAACACAATTATATGCTGCTTTCAAGAGGCAAACATGAAATGCATATAGTAGAGTAGGTTGAAAGTAAAAGATTAGGAAAAGGTATTCCTTGTAAGAACTAATAAAAAGAAGAAGAAATATTATAGCTTTATAGTCACAAATCAAAGTAAATAGACATTTACACTTGACATTTATGTTCTGTGTGCTTTCTGATATGTTACGTTTCGATAAAATGCATGCAAAGGGAAGAAAAACAACTCTCTTCGAACCAAACAAGCAAATACGACACCAAATATTAGAGAGCAATCTCTCTAACAAAGAAACAGTCTTCAAAAAGAAATATGTTTTTAGTGACTGCACATCACTCGCCTGCACATCACTCACTGTAATTCTTTTTTTTTTCAATTTGTGTGTAACTGCATGAGCTACTTCACATGTAATGACTATTGTTCATCTGCCTTTGAGCAATCAAGGCTCTCTGTACCGCCCAAGGTGAGCGTGTTGGGTTGATAGACAAATGATACGATTGATGGGGCAAATCATGTGTTCCTATTCCCGAAAGTACTTTGCTGAAAGCAGAGCTTCCTATTTGATTAGAGACATTTATTTTGGTTGAATTGATTTTTTTCTTACACTTTTTCTATTTCGGCATGCTTTTTGTCAGCGTGTTGAATTCAGTCAATGGATTTAGTGTTTCTTTTCACTGGCTGACAGCAGCCACTATGTGACTGTTTTATTAATGCCCAATGATTGTTTCATTGAAACTTCCATTTGGTGTGACCTAGACATTAAGATGCAGAGGGAAAGTTCAGTACACTTGCCAAATCTGTTTCAGCTATGCACACACTTCTTGTTGATATTCTCTTAATGTACGGTTACTTTTGATTTTAAATATATGTATGTGTGTGTGTACGTGTGTGTGTCCATATATGTATGTGTGTATATTTATGTGCATATATGTGTGTATGTATGTATGTGTGTATGTACACACACACACACACATACATCCTTTTCTATAATGTCATAGAGTTGGAATCATACAGTATGCAGCTTTTCAAGTTCTTTTTCATGGCTTGATAAAATCGCTCATTTCTTTTTAGTGCTGAATAATATTCCATCCTATGATGTGTTTCTAAAAGAGATGGTGTGGTAAGGTACATGATAATTGAAGCCAAACAATCTGAGCATTATGTGAATGAATCAGAACATTTCTCAGCTTAGGGATGTTTCCGTGTCGATGGTGTGATGTTGTACAACCATACAGCGGTAAGAGATATCCGTCCGTCACACGGGACGACCACGGGTTCCGGATTTAGCACTCACCGTCCTGCACCTAGAGTAGGACTTCCGCTCCAGACACTAAGGGCGGTTGGTCACCCTGAGTCAGTTTTTAAAATGAAAGATACAAAATTCGATCACAGAAGAATAATTACTGTACAGTGGCTGTAATATTGAAGCTGAAGTATAAATACACATTACAAGTGGCTATGGATTCTTTGAAGCAAGGTCTTACGGTGTATATACCTGTACTTGTTTGTTTAGGCAGCAAGACCTTCAAAGCAAAAGTAGAGATATTTGGCGATTCAAATAACGGTTTCAACATTTCTGTCCTGTGCAGACTCACTGGCTCCAGTGTTCCTGACCTGATTGTGAGCATGAGCAACCAGATGTGGCTGCACCTGCAGTCTGATGACAGCATCGCCTCGCCTGGATTTAAAGCTGTTTACCAAGGTATGGCCGCGACGCGCTTGCCGACCCCTGAAACTAGCATGCGTGCAGTGGTCAAGGACCATTCTCAATGTGTTAGACATAAGTAAATTTGGAAGGTCACAATAATGTTTAAAAATAGGGACTAATTACTTGCAACTTCCTTAATTAGAACCCTACTTACGGTTCTTTTTGCAAAGAACTTTTAACTTGTGGAAAGCCTAGCTTGCCATGACGTGTGCCATCATTAGGTCAAAATAAAGAGCAACACTAAGTACGAAACACAAGCTATGAAACGTTTTTATGCTTGTGGATATTGGCATTTTCTCTCTTTGAGAGGGAGATGTTATGGTTATGACTAAGGGAAATATTTTGAACAAAGTATTGCTTGGAGTTGCGTTAATTTAATTAAGCTTCATTACATACACACTCATACAAAAATGTGTGTGTGTGGTGTTGTTGTTTATTTTTCATGGAGAACAGAAATCTACATGAACTTGGAGGAAAATACTACTCTGAGTTCTTCTGTAGGAGAAAAATAAATGTTGTCTGGGATTTGTGAGTTATAATTACTCTGGAGATGCTGACTTCACCTCTGAATTCACATGCAGGTGCCGTTGTCTCAGTGAGTGGTTTTCCATGGCTCTGTGTTGTCATAAACCAAGGTGTCGTGTTTAGTCTGGTGCATCTTTAAAAGTATCCCCACTGTATTGCTCTACCTTCATTGTTTCATGTGGGAGGATTTCGTAGGAAAGAGATATCTTTTAACCTTAACATACAGATTGGTATTTAAAACAACTATTGTGGAAAATTTTATAATGGAAACAGAAGTAGAAAGAACAATATAAAAAACCTGAGAGGATCTCTATTTGTAAACTTTTATAAACCTCCCAGATATTTTGCTCTTGACTTAAGGATTGGTTTGAGATGTAGCTGCCTGGTTGTCAGCCTCCGCCCGGTCCTGCCTCTGCTCAAGTATCCTCAAATATCATTTGGGAAACGAGTGATATTCCTACTGTGCTCCCAGATACTAGACTCATCCACAAGTCTTTACTCAATAATTACCTCTTTAAAAAGTAGACTTCTGTCTTGGTTCCAAGAAAGAAAAGAAGAATTCTTTCCCATGCTCCCCCCACCCAAACAACTAGATCAACCAGCTTGCCTCTCATTTGGGGTCTTCTGAGATTTAGTTCCCATAACCCCACCTGTACATGTCTGTTTGCGAGCGGAATGGGCGGCAGTCAAAGGCATCTCTTCGGTGCCTCAGAGCACACCACAATGCTTTGGCTGATCCCTCCTGCGTTCCGGAGATGGCAAAGAATGGAGTGTGCACTAAGGGAGAGAGAGAATCATTGTCCAGAGTACAAAGAAGAAAAATGATCTTCATAGTATCCAGACCTCAGGGCACCTAGAATAGCTATAGATAGGCACATCTGTTTTACCTGGCAGTACACACACACACACACACACACACACACACACACACACACACACCATTTTCCTTTCGCGACACACTTTGGTGTTCTCTAGATCAACAATCAAATAGTTTGACTCAAGGAAGAAACATGAAAGGGGCTTGGGAGCATGTTAAGTTCTTCATTTCGGATTATACAAATGATGGGTGCAAATCCTCTGTCTTCAGTGTAGATCTTGTATGTGTTTGACAAAGAGAAAGAAATTGTTCTCTTGTGCTAAGAGATTAAATATGTGTCCCCAGATACAATAAAATTATCTCATATTAAAAAGTTTTATAAATTAATTTATAAAACTACTTAACTATGAAACTTTAAAAGATATATTTAAGTTGTCACTTGCATACACTGCCATACATTCAATGAGCCACAAACTGATTGGAAGTTATTTTTAACAAGATTGAGAACCTGTTACTGTCTTGAATGTAAGTCAAGAGAAGTCTTCTCAAGGTCAACCTTATACTGTATGCACATGCCTGTGAACAGATAGTCGCTTTATCAAAATAACCAGGAAATTACATTTTAAACCCAATCAGGGGTGCCTGGGTGGCTCAGTTGGTTAAGTGTCTGACTTCAGGTCATGATCTCACAGTTCATGAGTTCGAGCCCTGCATCGGGCTCTGTGCTGACGGCTCAGAGCCTGGATCCTGCTTTGGATTCTGTGTCTCCCTCTCTCTCTGCCCCTCCCCTACTTGCACTCTGTCTCTATCTCAAAAATAAATAAATAAAAATAAATAAAATACACCCAATCATATATTTTTATTAATACAAAAAAAACAATTATTACAAAGAAACTAAACTATAATCTAAGAAAATATACTATAGCCATTTAGAATAAAGCATAAATCTGTGTTTTACCTATTTCCATTTTCAAAGTTTAAATGCCTTCCGTAAGTTTCAAAATTTTAGGGAACTAAGAAATGATACAAAGTACTGTAATACAGTAAAAATGGTGGCAATTTTATTTGGATTATTTTACTCGAGGGGAGCTGTTAAAAAGAAAGAATTTGTAAATTACTGTCAGAAAAACTTTTGAAGTCGGCCTTGGCAAAAAAAAAAAAATATATATATATATATATGTATTATGTATATATGTGTATGTATATGTATATGTGTATATATGTATATGTGTGTGTGTGTGTGTGTGTGTGTATGTCACTACTTATTTTTTCAAAGCCCAACTCACTCTAAGTGGTTAACGGATGAAGTAGTGATCTGTGCCCATCGTTTTCCTTGAACTGTTTTACTACTCAGAAAATTGTAGGAAACTGGTAATAGGGCAGGTGATCCCTGACTACAGACACGCTTGTGAACTCTCTGTAGACAGGACACGATCGATTGTCGCCCAATGGGTATAGATGACTTTAGGGTCTCTTATAAAACTCATGTCAGCATTGCTAATTGTCTGTGTCTCTGTTCTTTGAGCTCTCCTGTGAAATGGTTCTTCAGATGTCTTAGTGGTTCCTTCGTCAGTTGCTGAGTTTATTAAAATCTTTAACATGATATATACATGTATGTACTGATGAAAACTAGGCAAATCAATCTGCAGAGATGGGATTTTATTGTCTTCACTTTTACTCTGGGGATTTGAGCAAAGAGATAGAATGCCGTGTCTTCTAATTGTGCGCCGTAGAGAATTCAGGAACTGACAAAGTGTACTGAGAAGTTATTGCATAGCAAGACCACTGAGACAGGTCGTTAAAAAGCATCTTACAACCCAAGACCGTAAGCAGGGTGACAGTGACGGTGTCCTGAGCTCAAGTGAACATATCATTGCATGGCTGCACCCTCCTTGTGAGCGGAAGTAGTGGCGGCACTAAAGACTTCCGGGGTGAGGCGGGCCCAGCACCAGCATCCTTACTTACCTGTAAACTGTGCAAGATTCCTCCTTGGTGGAAACATCGGATGGGATGGGGAACTGATGGCTTTTCTTAATAAGAAATTCTGTTGCACACCCCACACAAAGGTTAGGACTAGAATGCACAGATAATTGCTGAATCCTTCCTGACATTTGGATATTTCGACTTGACCTTTAATTGAACTTCTACATGACTGTACAGTTATTCAAGATAGCACAGTAGAGGTGTAATCCTTTCCACATGACCTATACTCGCTACTGCCTTTGGTGAAATCTAAGAGCCTCAGTGAAATAGCAAACACTTCCCAACAGGGAAAATTGCAGGAATTAACTCCAGCAGTAGTAAGACACACATCCTAAGGTTTCTAGTGTGAAGCCGAGAGGGACTGGCATCCTTGCTAAACTGTGGATCCTTGACTATTAAGAAATGAAAGTATTCTCGATTAAAATATAAATATTCTTCCACGTGTCGTATTTCAGTTTGAATGACCACACAGCATTAATTCTAACTGCATTTAGCTGTAATCAGTACTCTGTTTACAATCCCAATAGTTTATTAATCACTATACCCTGAGATGTTATGGAAACGTGGACGGCCATCAACCCTTGAAAGATCTCCAGTTCAAGACCACATGTTATCTTTTGACCAAATAACGTTCCAAAGTCAGAAGGATAATGAAAACAAATAACTAATACAAGATTTGAGGATTTAAACATTCTAGAGAATGTTCTACATCAAAAGAAGACATTCGCATTCTAGAAGTTGGTATTTCCAGAGTGCTATATTAAAGTAACAATTAGTGCTAAAAACCGTGTGTAAAGGTGATTGTCAAAAATATAAATAATTGCATTATTTTCTTTAAACTAATAGATATTTGTGAATTGTATTGTCAGAAAAAATTCGTAGAGCTGATAATCACATATGACTTAACTTTCTAGGTGTTGATATGCGTGGTCTTAGCTAACGTAGTGAGGTGTTTGAGAATACAGGATGTGAAGCCAGACTACCCTGGGTACATGCTCTCCCATCTGCTAGCTTTATAACTTAGGCCAGGTTATTTAAAGGGTGTCAGCTTCCTCATGTAGAAAAAAGGGAGAGCATAGTAATGACATTTCCTTCATAAATCTCTTGTTGTAGAACTCACGGCTTAAAACATGGAAATCCCATAGCACATAGAATGAGAAATGCTAGCTATTATTTTCATACACATTTTTCTTGTTAATTTTGAGATTTTTCTGTAAGTAAGGTTTTTCATTATATAAATAAATATTAGAGCTCATGATAAAATATGTAAGGATAGTGAATGTCCTTTCTCTTCACCTTCTGACTTGGCCAGGAAACTTCCTTAAAGGCAGTGGCTCTCAGCTTTTCCTTATGTATCCTTCCAGAATTTTCAATGCACATAGCACCATGTCTGAAATCTTGGCTTGTCTCTTCATCTACAAACCCCAGAGGAACCTTGATGTGCAAGAAATGCCACACTCTCTTATTTTAAAATCAACTTGGATTTCTTTCAGAGACAGCATCCTAACAGCATGCTATGATTGGAGGGGCCCCACATTACCTGCCACCTGCCCGTCACCCCCCTCGCACCAAGAGGTTAAGAATTCCCCAGGTGTTCTAGGGGATACGAAAGGTTTGGGGTCCTCAGATCTTGCATCACACTTGTTACCGTGAGACGCCCATGGCCTCTGCTGCTTTGGACAGTGCTCTCCGTCACAGGAGCTGCCTGATAGATGCTCTCCTGGTGCCCCCCCCACCCCCCACCCCTCCCACATCCCCCCCCCCCCCGCCCCGCACACAGTGATGTTGATATGGTTTCATGTGGGAGAACCTCGGGTCCATCCCAGCCACCTGTGTACCACCAACACACTGGTTCTTAGTCCCGGGGGAGCCCCACTTCTCTGTATTTGCTCCCAGCTGTGACCCCATGGAGACATTGGCCCGGATGGCCTCCCCTCAAGATGCTGCATAGTATGCTTGATGAACTCTGTCTTTAGATGAAGAGTTTGTGTTACATTAACCGATGAGGGGAGGCACAGAGGACAGCCTGGCTCTCCTTGGGAATCACAGACTTTCAAGGGGAGAACAGAGCAAAACTTGGAGGCTAAAATACAAACATGAACACCACCGATGATTCAAGAGCAGCAAAAAGAAATAACTAATGTAAATTATAAACATAAATTTATATATATACGCATATATATACATATATACATGCATATATATATACACACACATATATATATATATGGAGAGAGAAAGAAGAGAGACAATATGCTAACTCATAATTTACCATAAGAAAATTATTGGAGGGGCGCCTGGGTGGCTCAGTCCGTTAAGCGGCCGACTTCGGCTCAGGTCATGATCTCATGGTCCGTGAGTTCGAGCCCCTTGTCGGTCTTGTGCCGACAGCTCGGAGCCTGGAGCCTGTTTCTGATTCTGTGTCTCCCTCTTCTCTCTATCTCTTCCTCATTTGTGCTCTCTCTCTGTCAAAACTAAGGTAAATAAACATAAAAAAAAAAAGAAAATTATTGGAGAAAGTATCTTGTAAAGTGTAAACAAATGACAGTATTTTAGGGAAGTATGTTAGATATCTGAGAAAGTGATGGAGGGGAAGGGAGGTATTTTGTTTAAAGGTTTATTTAAAACTTTTGTATATGTGAAAATATATAGTTCAAAATAACCTGTTCAAAAATCCAAAAGATAAAAAAATATATAAATAACTATAGTGCAGCTGTCTAAAGCCATACTAACCTATTAAACAAACCGTATAAGACTTTATGTATAATTATTATATAATTTTATGATTATACATATAATCTACAAATATTTAATAATCTATATAACTCATATATGTATGTTATAGATGTGTAAATCATATAAGCAATATATATGAAAAAATATACATATAAAGTAACATATGGAAATCTAACGTAGGTTTAGTACATAGTTTTTCCACTCTATACTTTAAATTACTTATTATAAGTTACAAAAGTAAGTACTGAGAATCAAAAAAATGTTTTGTAGGGGCGCCTGGGTGGCGCAGTCGGTTAAGCGTCCGACTTCAGCCAGGTCACGATCTCGCGGTCCGTGAGTTCGAGCCCCGCGTCGGGCTCTGGGCTGACGGCTCAGAGCCTGGAGCCTGTTTCTGATTCTGTGTCTCCCTCTCTCTCTGCCCCTCCCCCATTCATGCTCTGTCTCTCTCTGTCCCAAAAATAAAAAATAAACGTTGAGAAAAAAAATTAAAAAAAAATGTTTTGTAAACCAATCTTACATTTAATAATACATTAAAATTAATTTTAAATATTATTATAGTATAATAGACCATGCCATTGTATACATTTAAAATACGCGTTCTAGCATATTGTTGTTATGGACTAGAAAGGAAAGGAAAATAATCTATTCTCAATGAAGTTCACGACCATTGCCACTTCTAGCACTGAGGAGGGTTGCCAGGAAGCAAACTCATTGCCTGGATATCGTGTCTGAACAGTTAGGAGTTTGCTAGAGTGGTGGCCCGCATTTTACGGCTTCGCCTCCTACACTCACGTGGACTAACTGGGTCTGTTTTGTCACAGAAATAACGTTCAGTTGGTATCCGTCACACATGTTGATGAACTGCACTCCCACAAATCATGTTTTATGCAATTTGCCATAGCTATTTAAATTTTAGCAGGGGGTAAATTAAAGGAAATGTTCCCTGTGATGTGCTGCCGTGTGGTAAAAACAAGATCTATTTCAGGCTCGCACTCAGAGTTATTTCAGTAAAATAATTTGAGTTCAGCGTTTCTGTTTCGTACAGAAACAGAACTATCTCCTGTGTGCAGTGAACGCTTTGTAAATGGGAGTGGGTGACGATGAGCTTGGCCTTTTCTCCTGTACTCGGGCCTCTGCGTTTGTGCTGAGCGGGAAGGTGGTGCTCCATGGAGCACTGAGTACAGGCGAACAGAGGACGGTCGCACAGCAGCATGCCTGCGCTCTTGGCGGGCTCTACTCCAGACACACCATGGATGTGTAATCTTCAAGATGCTTGTGATGGTTAATTTTACGTGTCACCTTGACTGGGCCAGGAGGCCCGCACACCTCATCGGACATTATTCTGGGTATGTCTGCAAGGCTGTTTTGGGAGGAGGCTAAATTTTGAATTAGTCGACTGGGTAAAGCACTTTGCCTCCCCAGTGTGGGTGGGCCTCGTCCGATCAGTCAAAGGATTGACTACAGTCATACCTTGGAGATGTTGTGGCTTCAGTTCCAGACCACCGTGATAAAACAAATATCGCAGTAAGGCCAAGGCAAATGAGGTTTTTTGGTTTCTCACTGCATACCGAAGTTATGCTCACACTATACCATAATCTAAGTGCCTAATAGCATTAGATCTAAAAGTCAATGTTCATCTACAACTTAAATTTAAAAATACTTTATTGTTGAAAAGTGCTGGCTGTCACCTCAGCTTTCGTTCAGCAAGCCGTAATCACTGATTATAGATCACATAACAGATAGAATCATGAAAAAAAATGGAACTGTGGCAAGATTTACCAAAATGTGACACAGACATGAAGTGAGCAAATGCTGTTAGAGCAAGTGGTGCCTGTAGAAGAGCTCGATGCGTAGTTGCCACAGACGTTTAATTTGTAAAAAATTATAACAATAATACTGTATCTGCAAAGTATGATGAAGCGAAGCCCCGTCAAGTGAGCCTGTAGGGCAGCAGGCTGAATGAAGGAGAGCTTGTCTCTCTGCCTGACTGGCTTTGAGCTGGAACCCGGGACCTCCATCCCCAGCATGCAGACTCGGATTTGGATTGGCTCTCGCACCGTTGGGGCGCCTGGGTCTGGACATCTCAGCCTCCCTAATCATGTGAGCCGATTCCTTACAGTCATCTCTGTCCATAGATCAGGTGATAGGTGGGTGGGTAGGCAGACAGATAGGATAGCTAGATATGATATATAGTTTTGTTAGATAGATTCGATATGATCCATACATATGGTAGGTAGATATGATAGATATTGTAGGTAGATATGATATATATGGTAGGTAGATAGATGAGAGGTAGATAGATGGGTAGATAGGATAGATTTGATAGGTATGGTAACTGGATATGATAGACATATGGATATGGTAGATAGATACATATGACAGATACATAGAGGGATAGGTATGATAGATAGATAGGTAGATAGATATAGAGACATCCTCTTGGCTTAGTTTCTCTGGGGACCCCTGACCAATACAGTGTTTCTCTGCTGTATCGTTGGATCTAATCCAGTTTCTCGGCACAGACACTTCCTCATCATCTGTGTATCTGCGCATTTAAAAGGAGCCCATGTGAAATTAGATGCACAGTGTGTGGCCTCTGAACAGGAGAAAGCCCGCCGGTCCATGCGGACCCTGAGCTCCAGCCCCTGGCCATTAGTGTGAGGGAGATACGCTACCCAGAGTCAGGCAGCAGCGTGCCTGTCAGAACAGCACAGTGGTTTCTGAAACCCTTAAGACAAGGGAAAGCTGCGTGAAGTAGCTTCAGGTAAACTTTGGTGTCGGTTCTGCGCAAATCCCCAGGCGCACCTCACCGAGCAGTGCCAGCACTCGGCGTTCTTCACCAGACACGGTCTTGTATCTCAAGTGCCCACAAAACCTTCTTCCAGGGCCTGGTTCAAATCCACCACGAAGCAGCCTTTGTCCTGGAAGCTGAGGGTGGGTGAGGATTTGTGTGGGAGGGGACGTGCCCTGGGGGCCCCTGGGAGGGGGCCCAGCAGAGAAAGGGGGACACTGAGCAGTGCCTGGGGCCTTGGCTGCTTCTCTAGGGAGCACAGGATCCAGGACAGCCCGCACCTGTTCCTCTACTGGACAAGCAGACAGGGCTCCGTCCCCTCCACTGCGGCTGGGGGTGCCCTGGGAGGGGGAGGTGATTCCTGAGGGGGTGCAGCCAGGAAGGGGGGAGGTGATTCCTGAGGGGGTGCAGCCTGGAGTGGGGGAGGTGATTCCTGAGAGAGTGCAGCCGAGAAGGGGGGAGGTGATTTCCTGAGGGGGGGCAGCCAGGGGCAGGAAGGTGATTCCTGATGGGGTGCAGCCAGGAGGGGGGGAGGTGATTCCTGAGGGGGGGGCAGCCTGGAGGGGGGGAGGTGATTCCTGAGGGGGTGCAGCCGGGGGCGGGGGAGGTGATTCCTGAAGAGGTGCAGCCAGGGGGGATGATTCCCGAGGGGGTGCAGTGGGGAGCCTCGCAACCAGAGCATGACAGCCTTGTTCTGCGGAGGATGTTCAGGTGGGACAGTGTGGGGTCTGCCCTCAGCTCTGCCCACCCGGGAACCGCTTTTCCAGGAGTCCAGTTGGTCTCATTTCCTAGGAAAACTCCCATCCTCACGCCGCCCTCCTCTCCTGCCCCCACTGAATCCCCCTCTCCTTGTGTCGCAGGCTCTCTGCTGCTCTAGGTGGCTGATGAGGCAGGGAGACCCAGACCCACCTCCCTGAGGGTCTCGGTGCCCGATCACCCCTCTCACTCATGCGTTGTTTATCCTATGTGGGCAAGGGGACACAAAGACATGCCCCCCCCCCCCGCCATGGGCCCCTGTGTGCCGAGGGACGGGTGTCCTTCCCTTCTCTCACTGTGTACAGCACTCCGCCCCTTTCTTTGCTCGTGTTTGGGGCGATGACCCCCAGGTATGAAGGCTTTTTGCTTGCTGGCCAATCCTTGGCATGGAGCTCTTGCAGGGACGGTGCAGCAGGTAGGGCACCAAATGTAATGGGGCCCTTCCTGTCTCCCCTGCTGAAACATTTTCCCCAAGAACCTGGACCCGCTGAACCTGCACACCTGGGAGCGTCGGTCCTGAGGGGAGGGAGGAAGCTATTCCTGCTTCCACTGCTCCGTTCCCGGGCCCGTGTTCTCCACCTACGGGGGATCAGCACATGTAGGGCCGTTGATTTCCGGTGGTAACCTTGTCCCGGAGAATGGAGTCCCATCCCCACCGTGTCGTCTCCAAGCTGGCTTCACAGCGATGCCTTTGGAGGGACATCTGCCACTCTGTGGTGTGTCAGCTTTGTGGTGTGTGACCGGACCAGTGGGCTACATATGTATCCCCACCGGTGGCTCCTTCTTTGATATAAAGTGAGTCCTCTGAGCCAAGTCCCAGAGAGGCCCACAGCTGGGAGCACACGACTGCATGTCTACAATCTAGAACAAGCCCTAGCAAGGGGAAATACCCCACCGCATGGGGAACTCAAGTGTAAATTGTACTCTCCTTCCTGTGGGCTTCCTTGAGGCTTTACAGTGATTTAACATCCTGAAGAACAAACTTACTGTATTTTCATCAACACCTCTGAAATAAAATTGGCCATGCCCCAGGCCTTCTGCCCTTGGGACCAGAAGCAGGGTTGTGTACTTTCCTGGTGCCCAGCCATCGCTTCTGGAATGCCACTTTGATCTTCCCATCGTCCTAACCTGAAACTCACATGGTCCAGTGTGTCCATTCTTATCTGACCTCAGCCAGCCACCAGGTCATTTCCCTGCATTCTTTAAGGATTTGAGCCGCAGGTTCATAAATGATTTTGTGTCATTTATTCTCAGCAATGTCCATGGTAGATGGCCCCATTCTCTCCTCTTCGTGGATTGCTGTCAGGCCCGTCTCATAAATAGCCTCCTTTTGTATGGGGTGGACTCTAAGGCAGTCCTCCTCTGCATCTGTCCTAGCTGGTCACGGAAGCGTCACAGTGCCTTCCTGCTTGCTCGCCCCTCCTAATCCACACGCACCAGTAGCCCAGTCCAAATCACCTGTACTATCAAGTGATAACATAGACACATATTTTGTAGGTCATATGTATCACAGACTGTATTCTTATAATAAACTAAGTTAAATAAAATGTAATGAAGAAAGTCATATGGAAGAGAAAATAAATTTACAGTACTTTACTGTATTAAGAAAAAAAGAATCCATGTATAAGTGGATCCTTGAAGTTCACACTCACACTGTTCAGGGGTCAGCTGGATAAGCAAACGAAGTGAATTAATAGCGAGGTGGCCGAAGCCACAGCTAATGCCTGGATTGTTTAGATATTGGTAGTATCATGTTGAGTCGTTTGACCTTTGTTAATAATCTTAGGTCCACACCAGTTTCTTTTGTAAAGAGTTTAATTTAGTCTTTACAAGTTTTATGGAATTCTAGTGTCAGAGAGGAACGAAATCAACACCCAACATAGACTCTTTCTGGTCATTGGTGCTACCGTGAAGCAGAAACACACAGATCTGCCCATGTGTTTCCTGCCTCACCCTCTCGTGTTTGCACTCCTGCTTCCTTGGTTCCTAGTCCCTGAGCACATAGCTGCCCTCCACTAGGTTCCCGTTGCCTCCTTTCCCTGGACTACCCATAAATTCCAGGTGCCCGCCATGTTTTGGTGGCACCTTGCGGCAAGGTGATGCATTTGTGCTCCGGGTGCACAGTATTTAGACTTCTCTTCAGTGTTACCTGCTTCTCCCACGGGGTGTGGGTACAGGCCACCTGGAAGTCTTCGTAAGATGCAAATCAAGGTTGAGGCAGGGGACGTGCTTTAGGACTCCACGGTCTGGGATGCTCATACTGTGTGCTGCAAGGATGAGAAGTAGGCGTACAAGTCCTAGAATATCACGGCCTCTGTGCCCCCCAAGTCAGCATGGGCTATCATGCCCTCTGTGCCCCAGGAGTCCACATGGACTTTCATGGCCCCTGTGCCCCCCAAGTCAGCATGGAGTATCACGCCCTCTGTGCCCCAGGAGTCAGCATGGACTGTCATGGCCTCTGTATTATACACACACACACACACACACACACACACACACACACCAGTGTCGCCTGTCTCTCCTTCCCATCCCACGTTCCGTCTGATGAACCGGTGTCTGTCTCCGGTGGCAGCTGGTCTGCCCTCCCTGGTGCCCAACCACAGCCATTGAGATGAACCTAATTCCTCACCCTTTTCCAGACTGCCGGTCTCTGCAGGAGCTGCACCGTGCCGATGCCACATCGGCCACGCCCCTACCTTACTATCTGTGCTATTGCCCCTCCCCTGCCAGGTCCCCTCCCTCCGTCTGCCTGGACACATTCTCCCCACCCTTCAAGGCCTTCATGTTGAGCGCTGCCAGGTGTGAGGCTTTTCCTGGCACAGCTCACGGGGACTAAGCATTCCCTCTAGACTTCTCCAGTAGCCCTGGCTCATGACTTCCTTCCGCCAAGAGACCATCCGGAAGAGTCAGCGTCTTGTGCGTCCTCCAGTCCTTGAGAAAAGAAATCCATTTTATTCGGTTTTCTGTCTCCGGACTATACCAGCATACGCAGCGTCTTCACCTTGGTAAGCAAACAAAAGTGAGTTGTGCCGTAATGGACACAGTGAAGTCATTTCAGATTTGGAGAGCTCATCCCCTCCGCTCATACGCACTGGCCTTCAAGCAGGTGTCAGTCATGGATTCGGTATTGAGATACACTTCTCCTGGGAACCTGCATTTTAGAATCAACAGAGAAGACTGTTTGGGGGAATGATAAGCAAACGAGGAAAACAGAATAAAGTTGAGATTTTATACAATGTAAGTAAGAGAGATCGAGTGCCAAATACATGCTATTTCTAATTCAGTGTATTAATACATTCACGTTGTGTTAATACCTCGATCTTACAGTTCTGCAAATGAGTTGAAGCCACGTATCACAGTTGTCTGCCTTACAGCTTGGTGGGGTTTTTTCTTCTTAAATCCTTTCCTCTCTTGAATATGCCTGCCACCTTTTAAATCTTTGGTTGTCAGATTCTTGCCGAGTTACTTTTCACTTGTTTTTTTCATTTTTACTACTATAAAAAAATTGAAGCCTAAGCTGGTATTAATCGAAATGGTTAGTTTTTGAACATTTATTGTGTAGTGTTTATATAAGTATGTATATATCTCATGTTTTAATTTATGCTAATATACATATGTTTATATATGTTTTATACGTCTATTAATGTATATATGCATATGTATATAGTATCTGAAAATGCTGAAACTAACAAACTATTCTCTGCTAAAACTACTTACACATAATCCTTCATCGAATTTTTTCTAGTAGACTTTTTTTTCTCTGATAATATGAAATTTAGAGCAAGATTGGGTTAATGTTGAGTGTATATGGGAACTTTTGATTGTAAGTCTCCCCAGGTGGGGGGGTACTTAGCAATTTGACAATAGAGTCAGAAGTCAGCATGCTTAGAGCTTACCTGGTTTAGAGAAGCAGTTTCGTTAGTCATAGTTCATACCATTTTCCTTGTGTACGAAACAGGAGTTTCAGAAGAAATGCTTACAGTTCATAGAAACAACTTTGTGATTGCTTCTAAAAATACTGGTAGCCTCCTTTGGCTTGCTAATTCCGTAGTTTAGGAATTCAACTAAGAAAAAAAAACAAATTCATTTTATCACATCATTCATAGACAGTGAGAGCCATATATTGATGTTAGAACAGAGTGAGCTTAAAGATAGACAATAAAAGTGTGCTTGTATTGCTACTTTACCTTTGCAAAGCTCCTCTAGAGAATATGTCTAAGTTTGTGGATGGGGAACAAAGTGGTGTGCATAAAAACAATGTAGACAAATGAGAAAAATGGCGTATCAGCTGACAGATGTGTTATTTCAAGCACCTTTATTGGAAACTTCTTCATCAGGTAGCTCTCAAATTTTACCAGAATTGTTACTATAGGTGAGAATGAAAATTACACCTATAAAATAACTCTTGGGATGAAGTTTTTTTAAAGCATTATTTAGTGAAATATATATGTGATATGTATATTTTATATATATAGTCTATATATATATATATATATGCTGAAATTATATATGTACTGACGTGTATATGAAATGAAACATATGTATTTTATATATATAGTCTGTTTTATATATATATATAGGTAAATACATACATAAATATATATAAATATATATAGGCTGAAGTAATTATATATATTATATACACATATAATATACACAGGCTGTTTTATAATATAGGAGCTATATTATTATAGAATACTTATATATAGATACATTTATATTATATATAGAAATTATATAGAAACATATATATTATGTATATATAACTTATAGAAAACAAAAAATTGTGATAATTTGGTTAGAAATTTTAGTTTAAACGATGTAGTAGCCAAACTTACCAATAATTGAGTGTTAGGGGCTGAAGTAATTTGGTTACAGGTGTGCGTTGTATTGTTGCCATTGTTTTCCTGCTGGGAAATTGCACACTGATCCAACCAGGGCTTACGTGTCCTACCTCTGGACCAGCGGGATTCACATGCGCTATTATTAAAACAAAATAAATACAAACACACGACAGTAACAAAACTGCATGCTGGAACAGTATTGAGCTTAAGGTCATTATTCATGTTGTTGACATCGAGTGGGTCAAAGGATCTGTGTAACAATACGCCGACATTCAGAACTGCCCGTCTTGAATAAAAATGTTTATCAGGAGAACCACCTACTCCAAGTTTCTAGTTTTTCCTGGGTTACACGTTGTGAGTAATTTATAAATTACTGATGTGAAATATTTGACTGTATCAGTAGTATGAGCCAGGAGAGCGGATGGTGCAGTACAAGAGGACATTCGGTTATGAAGGGGAAATGTGACACTTAAATTCTAGGTTGAGGGGCTCATGAGCTTGGGCTGCAGTGAGACATAGTGGCAATTAGTTAGGGGTTATGAGCTGGGCTCAGACGGTTATGGAGACTGGTGTGGGAAACAGTTGCCATCAGTATCTGCCCCGGTAGGAACCCACGTGTTGTGGATGATGAACCACACAAAGGGTTGTGGAATCATTGAAGGTAGCAATGTGTGCTTCTAGATTATATTGTAGCTCTAGAAGGGACATCACATTTCTGTTTTTCTACTGGGCACATGTACTGTCTTCCTACCTTTTCAGGCATTGTGAGTGTTCGAATGTAAAACCTTGTCTGACATTGTCACCACCTGGATTCTAGAGCCAGATACAATGGTATTCAGTTGGCTGAAAGTTTTTTTTTTCCTTTGTTCTTCAGTGACCCCACAAACTATGTATATATATATTTTTTTGTTCCATATTCCTGTTTCCATTACAATTTTAGTGATTGGAACAAAGTAGATTCCTTGTGGGGCTTACTAAATTGTGTTGATTTAAAAATGGAAAACGTTGTACTTTATTGATTCCAAATTTCTAAGTGGAACTAGTTTTTTTTTTCCTCTAAATATATCCTGCATTTTAAGCCTCACACATTCGCTAGGGCTCTCAGCCAGGAGTGTCTTTCCATCACGTTTGGTTCTTTGTGACTCAGCTCAAAAGCATTGTCTCTGAGATGTATTTTTTTAATCTATCAGCATGTGTAGCTCCGTTTGGGGAAGGGGCTTTTCTGCAGGGAATTAGGAGCCAGCATAAAGGGGAGTCATGCAAAGTGAGGTGAACGAGAGCAAAAGCTATCTGGGTTAAGCAGGCTGCTCCATACTTTGGTGGGAAGGTTCCAGAAGAGTAGCAGATCCCGGGACAGGATCATGCCGAGGACAGAACTTGAGCCAAGAGATGTGAGCTAGAGCTCCAGTTTTTCGTCCGTTTGCTCTGCGTTTCTCTGGCCCCTGATAGCCCCATCTCCAGTGGGAGGTGGGCACAGATCCCCTGCAGGCTCTTCTCCCAGCCCTGGAAAAATAGAAATCAACAGTTCCATGAATATTTGGTTTCTTTGGGACACTGATTCCAGGAATGATTAGCAAGCCAAAAGAGAGGTGATTGCTACCTCTGATAATGAAATCCCTCCTCTGGGAATACGTCAGCGCCAAGATGGAAATGAGGAGACAAGGTAGCTAGGTTGTCAACAGTAGGGAGCAGTTGAACGATGCCTGGAATAAAACTGTGCCAAGCACGGGACAGAGTAGCTCAGAGATGCTTGCGTGCCGAGTGCTCCCTACATTTTATCAGAGAAGGGGAGAGATTCGTTTGTAACCACAGGCTCAAGTAGGAGGAAGATGGTTCCGGAGGGTCATGGCTCCGTTTGCTTGAGGTCATACAGTCAGGTGGGCCCTGGAGGAGTGAGGCACCTCTTTGGACCAGAGCTGAGGACAGGCCGAGGGGCAGACACCCCCAGCCAACGTCTGTGACGGTAGTAAATCCTGACAGGCAGGATGTACGGATGAAAATGGAAGTCAGAAAATCAGATGATTTTCTGCATGTCGTATGGTCACAAGGGAAGGGCAGGTCCTGAAGAGTACTGCAGAGAGTTGCTTCCCCATCTCCCCAGCCCCGTGGCTTTTTCTCTGCCGTCAGAAGGCTTGCTTGCAGTGGGGTTGCATCAGTCCCAGACCAGAGCAACTGGGACTCTCTTAAAGTACTGAATGTTGAAAATAACTGGAAACTTTCCAACTGAAGGCCTGAAGTATTATTTTCCCTGTTCTCATATGAATTCTTTTGCTTACTTTCTCTTGGCTACAGAGAGCAGATAGAATGAGAACGAGAAGTTTCCCTTCCCTGGCACCATATATCCCGAGGCACTGGAGGAACTTGGGTGGCATGTGACTTGGGCAGAGCCAACCAGTTATATACTGTAGTGTGATACGGGAGTGCACAGAGGGAAAATCGGGAGAAAGACAGGAAAATAGAGAGTTTTGCTGATGAGATTTCTAATGAATTTGGTCTCTTAAGTATTTTTCAGACTAGGTCCAATTTGTTTTCATCTTCCATCTAAAATTCTTCAGATTTATACCATTGGAATGCAAATAATTTGAAACTTTTTGTTTGTTTGTTTGTTTTTCTTATTCCTTGAAACAATCCCAAAGGTTGATTGCATCGCGAGTGCTTCCAGCACTGCCTTCTGCTGCATGGACTTGAGTGTTGGACAGAGAGGGTGTGGGCAGAATATGCATTTTCATGGGATTCTTCCCCATTTGCTTGGAAGTGAACTTTCACAGCACCCCCACCGATAACAACTTTGAGTTCTGTTTACATGCAGTCATTCATGTTCGCTGTAACTTGTTCTCACTGGGTTTCCTGCATCTTTCTTTTCTTTTTCTGGAGAAGTTAGTTTATTAACGGTAGTGAAGGGTCTTCTTTTGGAATACAGTTACACCTGAATGACCGTTCCAAAATCAGTGCAGAGAGGACAACTGTATCCTGCAAAAATGTGATGGAGGAAGTTAGTGATCATTGCCTGATATGTACCTATAACCTCCATAACGGCTCAGTTGGCTCTGGGCACATAGTAGGTCTCTGCCTGGGGTGGGGGCTGGGGCCACTGAAGGCCGTGCGTGCCCCCCACCGGCTCCCCTGTGACCCCACCCGACACTCCCCACTTCTTGGCACGCAGTCCCTTTATTCACCACGAACAGGCTCATGACAACCACTGCGAACCTTCACTTTCCTTCAAAGCTTCGCTCCTTAAATCTACACTATGTTTCCCCCCCTAGATCTCAGTCGACAAAAAAGGCTCGTGTTTTCTACAACCGCCCTCCTTCAGGATCTCTCCTTCACGGACGTTCTTCATCTGCACGCATCCTTCCTTTCCACTGGCCTCAGAGAAGGCTGAGTGGACAACTCGTGTCCCGGGAGGGTCTCCTGCTGGATTTTCTTGCCCCTTCGAGGGCTGGCTTATGAAGCGGACACCAGTATGCTTCTCTTGCTCATTTTCCTGTCCTCATGATTTATTCTCATTCAGGCCCCTGCCTGCCTCACTTAGAGGAAGGCAGCATCATTCTAGTGCTATCTTAGCCTTCAACCTCGTTTTGTAAAAAGTGTTCTCTGTTTGTACAAAGCTCTGTTGGTCACGGTGGAGAGACATTCATCTCTAGCCAGCTTTTGGAAGTTTGAATGACGTCGGTTCAGGACCCTCTTTCAGCTGCCCAGCTCTACTTTCGTTTCTCAGCACTGCGTTCTCAGAGAGGGCTCTCTGTGCGACGGAAAAGGAAAAGAAAAATTTGCATTCGGCGTGTCTCAGCTGCTCTTGTTCCTAGTTCACAGTCTCACAGAACTGAAGGGGAAGACACCTTCTCTGACATCAGGCTCAGTCCCCAGAGTGACTCAGTGGGCCTGCCTGGGAGAGGTTCTGACCATCACCTCCTGGGTCCCCTCCAGGAAGAATCTGACCGGCCGTCTCCGGTTACCGGTCACCCCTGAAGCAGGGGAAGCACGTGCTCCCAGCCGCGTGGTTGCTGTGGCCGCCGATTCACATGGACTGGGGCAGACCGCTTTGCAAAAGGAGAACCTGAGCAGCAAAGCACAAATAATTTATTTTTATTTTTTTTAATGTTTATTTATCTTTGAGAGAGACAGAGAGAGACAGAGCGCTAGCGGGGAGGGGCAGAGAGAGAGGGAGACGCAGAATCCGAAGCAGGCACCAGGCTCCGAGCTGTCAGCACAGACAGCTGACAGTTGGGGAGCTCGAACTCCCAAACCATGAGATCATGACCTGAGCCGAAGTCGGTGCTTAACCGATTGAGCCACGCAGGTGCCCCAGAACAAATACATCTTTAAAAGAGACCAAAAACCAGATGTTCGCTACGTGACCCTGTAGAAACCTCTGACCTTTTCTGTCTCCTGATGAACCGTGGCCCCCCATTGCCTACAGGGCTACAGACAAAATGCTTACTGGGCATTTCCGAGCCATTTGGAATCAGAGCCCCTCTGCCCCTAAATATTTTGATTTCTGCTTCATCCTTGAATACTGCCTGATGTAGTGTATCTTTGAAAAAAAACATAAGCCATTGTCCTTGTTTTTTTTTCTCTTTTGTTCATTTCGTACCCTTTTCCTGGGACTCTGCTATTCACCTTCACCGCTAAGTTTAGCATTTCATCAAAATGCTGAATTCTGTTGGAATTTGTGTCACGAGAAGAAAATGTGCTACTATTTTTCACTAATTTGTGTTTGATCGACAGAGTCCCTTTGGTGTATCGCTTTTCTTTTCTGCTGAGATCCTTTCATCTTTTTATTGGGGCCTGGCATTCTTTGATCATTTCTATTGCTGTTTTGATGTTTTCTAAATCCTCTTAGTAATGAGGTACTCAGACTAGAACAACTGATGTTGTGCAGCATTTTAGTTTTATTAAGAATGTTCTGCCTTCCTGAAGATGAATTCACATATTACCTTCTTTTTTTCTTTACGTCTTCACCTCTTTAATAACAAGCCATTATGTGCAAGCAGACGGCGGGCTAATCATTTCCTTTCTTCCTCCAACTCAATTAGGGCCGTAATTTTTCCACATGTTCTCAAAGTTCGAAGAAGGTTTATTAAGGATCCCACCTAGTTACTGAGCACAAGCAGTACAGGTTTGTATTTCCAACAAGTTATGCCGAATAGATACTGGAATTCCAAAGTCTGTGTCATCTCATCAAAGGTATTTCTGGGTATCAGCAATCATTTAAATCAAGGGCATATATTCCGGTTTCTGTTTCTTTTCCTTTTCTTCCTTTTCTTCCTTTTCTTTTTTTAATGAATTCATTAATTTATTTTTACTTTTTACAAGGAAAATTTTTTTTTCTATCTGGTTTCCTAAACAGCCCTCCTTTTTGCCTACACAGCCTGAAGCCTCCACCAGAGCAGTCTGTCTGTACGTGGAATTTAACCACGACTCCAGCATTTTAACCCAGACTTTGCTTTCACTTGCCAGTAGGACCAACGAGCTGACCGGTGACCATCTGAACAACTGTTTCGTTATCCGTGAAGTGGGGGTGATAGGTGGGGTTTTGTCGGGATACATTGGCATGAATCGTGACGAAAGCTCATTCAGGTCTGTGACAGGGTCCTCGGTTGGAAGCTGTGATTACACTGTGTGCTTTGCTCACAGGCTCAGTAAATATGCGGTTTACCTGAACGGGTGTTCTCCGGGAAGGAAAACTGATTTTATAATCGGTCGTGCACTGGGCTTCGTCAGTGCTTTTAGTTCAGGCTCGTGTCTCTCACAGGGTCCAACCGGACAGCCTTAGAAAGCGTGTTCGTTCACCGTGTTCTCCCGTCAGCCCTCCCGCTTCCGTCCCCCACCCCCACCCCGAAGCTGTGTCTGTTTCCTTTCTCGAAGTCAATTCCGTCACAGCAAACTTTTCAAATGAGTTTTCGGTCCATTTCAACTTTGCTGCTATCTTTCCAAACTGTTCACTTTCTTGTCAAAAATGTAATTATGCGTCTGGGGCTGGGGCAGTATTTTTGGCTTTCCACGACGTCCGCGCTCCCAGCGGTGTGCTCAGAGCACACAGTCATTTCATCGTCTCGTCCATGTAGCATCTCCTTTGGAGTCACAACGACGGATCTGAATTTTATGTTTTTCCTTTTTCTACAGCAACCAAGTTGAATTCCACTCTTTTGTTCAAGGATATAACCCCTCAGTTGCCACCGCGTTATTTTCTGCGTCTTTCCTCTGACTCTTATCCGTGACTATTTACACTGCTTTCCTACTTGTGCAGGCTGTATTAGAATGAATCAGAAACCCTCACTTGCCACACGGCCTCGCTTCCCCCATCCTCACCGTTGACAGTGGACGTCCTCCTGGACCATTGCAGCTGCCCCCCGCCCCCACTCATATCCTTTCTTTCCCCCCGGGCTTTTGCTCTTTTGTGGTCTCTGATGCACAGATTCATCATCCTGCCTTCCGTGAGCTCTCTGCTCTGCCAACAGAACGTGTGATGACAGAGTCATGTCCTTACGTTGCTGCAGAGGCTTGGCCGTGCGGGTTCTGGGCTGTGACGTTCAGTTCATCCTTGATAACTCACTTCCTCTTTGCTAGAACCGTCTGTGAAACGGGCACCATCACATCTCCCTGGCGGGGCTTTTGCGACCGTCCAATGAGATGCTGATATGCGTTGGCACGTAGGACTAGCTTCAGAGGGTAATGCTACTCGACACACTTACCTTAGGGCCATCTGAAAAATTACATTTTCATCCCCCAGTGAGACGCAGATAATGTGACCGGACTATGCGATGACACGGTTTTCTCCTCCATCTTTCTGATGCGCTGTGAGGCCCGAAAGTCTTATTATAAAGCCGTTGGTTTTGATGGCCGTGGGTTGATGCGTCCTGCCAGTGTCTTAATTTATACCATTCCCTCTGCCTTTTGTTGTTGCTGTTGTTCTTCCAGTTTGTGGAGAAAGAGGGTTGGTTGTCCCGTAGAGATTGTCACCGTATCCGTTTTGCTGGTGTTCAGCAAAATCGCCATAATCGGTACCGGGATACCGAGGCTTGGTCGGACGCAAGTTTGTGTTCTCAGCAGGATGACTGTGCGTCTCAGGGTGGCTTTCCCGCCAGGAGACTCGGCCACCCTTCTGCAGTGACTGAACCTCCTCCCTGAATAGGGCTGGGATGGAGACACCTAAATCCGACACTCCCTAATTCCCTCCCTCCATTGGTCACTACCAACGACGGCCTCAGGGCTTACAGATGCTTCCGGGGGTGGGGAGGACGGTGATTACTTTTATTTCTGTATTATTGTGAACTTGTGGATTTAAATGTGTCTGATAATCTTCAGTCCGTAGAACGTACTGTCTTTATTGATGCGAAAATTGTGCTTTTTTTGCCCTTTGGCACCTTCTCTGGTTGACTCCTGAGGACATGGTGGCCGTCCTGCCATCTAGTAGAGCAGACATTCCAGTACCCTCCTGCATAGTTCCTGCTCCAGGCCTGACGTCGGCCATTCACCCGAGAAAACATGTATTTATTCAGGGGAAAATGATATTTTAGGACTATAACCTGAGTATTTGTAATGTCTGTTGTTTCTTGAACTTCTTATTCCTGGGCTCTATCAGAGAGAGAGCGAGTGTAGGTGTGTGTGTGTGTGTGTGTGTGTGTGTGTGTGTGTGTAAATATGTATGTGTTTCTCTGTGTGTGAATGTGTATGTGTGTGCATGTTATATGTGTTCATATGCATGAGACTGCATGTGTCTCCTTTTATGTGTGTGCATGTTTGTATGTGTGCAAAGATGCATATGTTTGTGAACGTGTATGTGTATGTGAATATGGTATGTGTGTGCATCTGGGTGTGTGTGCGTGTGCTTGTGTGGGTGTGAATGTGCGTGTGCACACGTGTGGGGGTTTGCACGTGTGGGGTGTGTGTTACGCGTCTACGTACACGTGTTTGTGTGTCAATTTCTGTGTGGGTGCGTGTTTGTGTGCTTGTGCATGTGTGAGACCAGGCACGTGAGAGTTCATGCTGACACACCCAGTTCAGGGTCAGCGCCAGGAGGTTTTCTTGCCTTCCTCCCTGTCACACCTCCACCCCGTGGCACCCAGAGTCCCTGTCCCCAAAAAGTGTGGTGAGGGTCGAATTAGAACGCCAGGTGCCTCCTCCGGTGTCTGGTCTCCAGCACAGATGCAAACCCCTGAGGACAGGGCCAGCGTTGCCGTCCCCGTGACGGGGCTGGGGGCGACCTGGCAGGCGCTTGCTCTTGTGTCTACACTTGCTTCCCACCCGGCCGTCGAATTACTGCGCTAACGGCTCCTGAGGTGTTCAGTTGGACCCGCGTTTAGATTCACTTGTTTCACGCCTCGAGGTTTAGGTTGCTTCTAAGAGTATCTTTTGTTTCATGATCGTGAGAAATGGTTTCATATTTACGCGATTCCACAGTCACATCGGCCACATTGGGTTTAAAGTCTCAGTCTCCCCCTCCCCATGTCTTCCCCACTCACTACCCCCTTCCTCTGTGGCAAAACTGATTCTGTTGTATTCTTCAGTGTTTTGAGAATATAGACGTGTGTGTGTGTTAGAAATAATACCATAATACAATATTGTTATGTGAGTCTTCCGTGTTGTGTATAATATACATGAATATTTGTGTCAACTCCTCCCAACTTAACATAAATGGTAATATGGTTTAGGGTTTCTACCTTTTTTTTCCTATTTGATAAATTCTGGATATCATTCCATAGCATTTTACTCTCTCTCTCTCTCTCTGTCTTTTCTTTCTTTCTGTTCTTTCTTTCCTTCCTTCCTTCCTTCCTTCCTTCCTTCCTTCCTTCCTTCCTTCTCTTTATCCCCACTCCCTCAATCTCTCCTTCTCTCGTTCATTTTTTCCCTCTCTGTCTCTCTCTTCTTGTTCTCTTTTTCTCTCTCCCTCTCCCCCTTTCTCTCTTTTCTACCCTCTCTCCCTCTCTCTTGTCTCTCTCCCTCTCCCCCCTCTTTCTTTGTAATCTCTTCATCCCTCTCTCTGTCTCTCTTCCTCTCTCTCTCTTCCTTTGTATCTCTCTCTCTCTCTCTCTCTCTCTCTCTCTCTCTGTCTTCCAACCCATTGGAAGTTTATTTCCAGTCTTTTCTTTTAAAAATAATCTGGCATAAATAACCCTATGAATTTGTCTTTTCACATGCTTTATTTTTTAAGCAACATGTTACATACAGCATGCAGAAAATAGTGGATATTCAAATTAAGATATATCTCATATATTCCAGAGAAATGAAGACTTATTTACAGCATAATAGTAAAACAGGAGTGTTTATGGCATCTTTCTTCATAATAGTAGAAGATTTGTTAACTACCTAGGTGTCATTAAACATGCAAATGATTGGGACTCCTGGGTGGTTCAGTCAGTTAAGCAGCCGACTTCGGCTCAGGTCATGATCTCGTGGTTTGTGAGTTCAAGCCCTGCGTCGGGCTCTGTGCTGACAGCTCGGAGCCTGGAGCCTGCTTCCGATTCTCTGTCTCCTTCTCTCTCTGCCCCTCCCCCACTTGTGCTCTTTCTCTCTTTCAAAATAAACATTAAAAAACAAAAACAAACAAAAACATGTAAATTATTGAGCAAACTGAGCATTGCACACTGTGCGTACTCTTCAGCAGTGAGGAGGAAGAACCCACTGATACGACAACACTGAGTGAGTCTCTAGAGAGCTGGGCCGCTACTTGCGAATGGTTACATGTCCTAAGATGCCATTTCTACAACATTCCATAGAGGTAAACAGAAGATTGGTAGTTGTCAGGGGTTGGGGAGGGGGCAGGGCTGGAAAGACGTGAGTGTGGTGGGAAAGCCCAGCAGCAGGGATCCTTGTGTTGATGGAGACATTCTACGTCTTGCCTGTTTCGATATCAACATCAAACCATAGTGAGGGAACACACTTATGGGGGAAACCAAATGCAGGTACAAGGAGTCCTTGTTATTTCTTCCAGCTGTATTTGAACCTGCAGTCATCCCCAAATCAAGTTTAGTTAAAGAATAACAAAACTCCGGTACGCCTGGGTGGCTCAGTCGGTTGGGCGTCCGACTTCGGCTCAGGTCATGATCTCACGGTTGGTGAGTTGGAGCCCCGTGCTGACAGCTCGGAGCCTGGAGCCTGCTTCGAATCCTGTGTCTCCCCCTCCCTCTGCCCCTCCCCCATTCGTCTCTCTCTCTCTCTCTCAAAAAATAAACATTAAAATTAAAAAAAAAAAAAAAAAAGAATAACAAAACTCCATAGTAGTTCTTCACCAAATCACAGATGGAAACTGAATACCCACTCCTTTCCCAACTCCACTTCTGTAACTTTTCTATTTAGGAGCTTCTGCGGACATGTAATTCACACGTGCGTGAAAACCTTGGGTTCGAAACAAAGATGCATGAGCTGCACCCATTTGCAGCTTGAGGCAGCTTTGTCGAGATAATCTGTTTGTTTGTTTTCCTTCTTGCAGTTCTGAGAAAGGGAAAACATCAATGCTGTCAATAACGTTTAATTACTATAATGTCATATGTGAATAACATAATCTGTTCTTTCACGGAGTTTCAATTGCTAAGATTCAGCTTCTCGTTGGGTGCATTCCCGTGTATCAGAACATCAGCTTGGACTGATCTTAGTTTCCACTGTCCCATTGGAATAAATGTTTGTTAACCTTGTTTACCAATTATACAGCCCATCTGATTTGGCCATGGGAAAAGTCAGAACTGTGTAAATCGTCCAAGAGTCTGTTTTCTATGAAAGCTAACTCTACCTCGTAGATGAGATTTCCTGAGTTGAAACCGGTAATAATGGGGTGTGGTTGACACATGGAGAGCTGTGCGATCCTTCTGGAAACTTATCTTGTCTTCTGTAAATGATGGTGTTCGACAAAGATACATCATATCAAGTGAGCAGCAGATAGGATTTTTATGAGTTTTCCCCTTGAACAATATTATGATAAATTCATACAATAGCATTTGATTTTCTCCCCTCTCTACCAGGAGGATCAAGCAAAGAAAATGAGTTCGCCCTTCAGCCTTTGAAGCTTTTCGATGCATGACAACCACAGTCTAGTGATAAGAATTAAGCCCCACACTTTAAATGAGCAATAAGTCAGTTTTTCAAGCTGTCTCCTTTAGTGTTCCTGTCTGCATTTTTTTCCTTCTCTTTCTGAGCCACGTTATTATTTCATATTATCTTTTTTCACATTAATTCTTTGGAGAAGCAATACATAACGTGGGTAATAAAATAATGATTGTATTAACCTTAGATTTTCTTAATCATAACATATTGGCCTGTTGGAAAAGTTTTACAGCCACTGACAACATCACTTTTGAGAAGAGAAGGAACCCCTTTTAGACTTGCTCCTAAGAATGCGGTCAACACATTGAAAATAATTTCCTCTGCCCAGAAACCACTTCTAACGTGTCATGTGTATAGCAGGATACAAAGTATCATACTTTCGCCACTTTGAGAAATGGATAATCATGATGTTGTAGTGTTTAGTATCAGAATAAAATACATAGGAGATACGGAAAGCTTAAAAAAGGACGGGGAAACAACCACAAAGCTAACACCACTCCGTAGCAGATCCAATTTGAATCGTTGATTTCCAGGCACTGTCTTGAGGGCTGTGGACAGAGAAGT